>NW_009258270.1:484855-487652 GCF_000687185.1 Egretta garzetta | reverse complement strand
AAATTTTTTTCTTTTTTTTTTTTTTCTTTTAAGTTTTGCCAGGAAACTGAAAACATGTTTGTTTAATCATAGGCAAATTTATCCTCCTGTTTTTTTGGTTCTGTTTTGTTTTCAGTTTAGGCAGCAAATTGAAAAATGAAACTGTTCTGCCAGCGCTACTTCCAGTTAGGATTGCTCCAAGGGCGCCGTGTGAATCTCCCCCTTTTGCACTTTATCTAGGAGCCATCAGAATTTGTTCGCTGATTAATACCTTGGAAATTATAAATTAACCATATGGAACTACTTCAGTTTAAGTAACTTGTATGCTCTGATGATAGCTAATCCCCTTAAAACGTGTTTTTAATGACCAGTTTGTTTTCACCTGCGGTCACTAATGCTCTAAAAATGGCTGTTAACTGCACCAAAGACATTTTTTTTTTCCCAAGGAGGAGTGCTGCTGTGCACCATATTTAATGGTCTGATACGTTTTATTTCTGCCTTACCTTCCGGATGCGCTGGCTTTTTTTTAATGGCTACGTTGGGGGGGGGAAAAAATGTTTATTTTCTGTCTGCTAATGACCGATCGTCCAGCCAGCTGGAGCGAGCCGGGTGAAGTACGCAGCGGGCTGCTGCGGTCGCGAGCGTGTGATGGGCTCGGGCTCGGCGTGGGTGCCCGGCCGCGGAGGGGGGGCAGGGGGGTGCAGCCCGCTCTCGCCGCTCTGCGATGCCGTGAATCATAAAGTCATTAGGAATATTAAAACTTCAGACAGTGGGCTGTGGTAATTCTCCTGCATCCTTCTGCTTAATTTTTGTGCTAATTTATTGCTCCTCTGTATCCCTACTTCTGTCACCTAAATGCAAATGCACTGGCAGCCTGCTTTATGGATAACACTTAAAAAATAATGGTGCAGTAATGAATGGTGAATTGCAGTGCAGATCTTGCTGAAGTGCTTGCAATATCCACGTTAATTTCAAATGAATTAATTGCAGTTAATACTATTGTATTTAAAACCTGTCAGAAGCCATAACGATGATTAGGGTGCAAGTGTAAAATGTTATTTCAGAGCAGTATCAACATGTTTTAAAATAGCAATACAGGGTGTTAAAGTGCGCCTGACCTAATGGCCGGCAGCGGCAGCTTTTGTGCTAAGCCCGCCTAGGACAGATGAATCAAAAGTATCTAATTGAGAAAAAGAGGAGCCAGAAACCCATTCATTCTTTCCCCGGAACAGAAGCGAACAGGTTCCGTAGGTAAGAGCAGTGGCAGGATGAAGGAGGGGGTTTATCCGGTGGGGCTCTGGGTCCTGTTGATCTCTGGTGCTGGGCTTGCACGCGCTGCTGCCCAGCCTCGTCTGTCACCGCTGGGTGCTTCCAGCCCCGGCGCGGGGGACAGTGGGAACAGGCTGCGAGGAGCTACGAAAGCAGCGTTCCTTTAATGTTTATTTCCAGTCCTTCTGAACAAACTGGTGCTCTGGCAAAGGTATTTATTATTCAGTAGTTAATACTCTGAAGCAAAAATGTCCCAGCGCCTCTAATCATAGAACCATAGAATGGTTTGGGTGGGAAGGGACCCCCAGAGGTCACCCAGCCCAACCCCCCTGCAGGAGCAGGGACACCTTGAACCACATCAGGTTGCTCACAGCCCCGGCCAACCTGGCCTGGAATGGTCCCAGGGATGGGGCCTCCACCCCCTCTCGGGGCAACCCCTGCCAGGGTTTCACCACCCTCACTGGAAAGAATTTCTTCCTTAGATCCAGTCTAAACCTCCCCTGCTTCAGTTTAAAGCCATCCCCCCTTGTCCTGTCCCAGCTGGCCCTACTAAAAAGCTTGTCCCCCCCTTTCCTCTGGGCCCCCTTGAAGCCCTGAGCGGCCGCACTCAGCTCTGCCCGCAGCCTTCTCTTCTCCAGGCTGAACACCCCCAACTCTCCCAGCCTGGCCTCAGAGCAGAGGGGCTCCAGCCCTCGGAGCATTTTAGTAGCCCCTCGGATCATTTTAGTAGCCCTCCCCTGGGCTGGTGGAGCCTTGAGCATCTACAGCCGTTCCGTGAATTTTCCCCTTGGGAACACGTCTTTGCTGGAGAGGTGAATTGGGTGGTTGGTACCTGGACAAGCCAAGGCTCCGTGGGGCGAGCTGGCACTGCACTGACTGGAGCTGCTGGGCTTCTGGGGGGAGCTGCTGAGCCTTCTTGCAGGCGTATCCCACCGCTCCTCGCGCGCCGTGCGGGAGGCTGAGATGCTTTTCGGCTCCTGGGAATGAGACAGAAAATTGCCTGTCTTGGTAGAGGCTGGGAGCCGTGCGAAGGTGCGGAAAAGTTGACAGCGCTTGGTGATTCACCCTGCAAAGTGGGCGAAAGCGGGACGTGGGCTCCGGGCTCTGCGCTTCCCACTGCCCCCCCTTCCTGATTACCTTTTTTAATAAGTTGTTGACGGTTGCGGCAGCCCCGCGAGGCTCCTGCGCGTCAGTTCCGATCCCTGTGCCCTCGGCCGCGCGCCAGCATCTGCTCTGCCGGCGTTGGCCCCCGGCCATAAGGCACCGGCCCTTGGTCCGACTGCGTCTTCGGTCCCGCTGCCTGCAGCGCCAGTTAGAGCTGCAATCCCTCCCCGGGCGTTTATTTGGGGGGGGATCAGAGGTCCTTGAAGTTGGCAGTTTAGGCAGTTAAGGTCAAAAAAGATAAACCTTTTCTTTTAAGGTGAGGCGAGCGAGAATGGAACTGTATTTCGCGCTTCCTCCAGAGTAAGGGCTGTCAAAGGTTAGACCCGACCTGGCACAAAGAGCTCTGCTCCGCTGCAGCTTTGCGAAGCCTGGGGGCGTTGGAAGA
>NW_009258270.1:483269-484820 GCF_000687185.1 Egretta garzetta | reverse complement strand
GTGGCGTCCTGTCCCCCTGCCGCCATGCCGTCAGAGGGGCTCCCTGCGCACCTGGCCTAGAGAAACAGGCGTGCAGCTTTTTTCAGTTTAACCACTTGTATTTCTATTTTAGTTCCCAGCGTCTGGCTTTGAAGACCGCTACACCTGCGGCTTGTCTCCTGATGGTGGAAAGCACAGAATATAATCTCACAGATTAGGGCAGCTGCGTTTTGTTCGTCTCGAGCATTGAGTTCTGCTCGATGATTTGTAGATAGAGTTTCCATCTGACACAAAGGCAGGGACTAATTCTGGCACGCGTGGGACTGATAAGATTTCGGGCCAGATCTCTTAAAAAAAAAAAAAAAAAAAAAAAAAAAGACACCCCCCTTGCTGTGTTGCACAGCTCAGTAATCAGTTTCCAGGTTCTTTAATTAGAGCTGTGCTTTAGCTGATTTAGCTGCATGTCTCAATACACAAATGATTGATAAAGGGGGGAAAAAAAGTCTGTGTGAATCCCCAGAGAGTGACACTTGGTGCTGGAGTCGCTTTGCACCGTCTGTGTTGGGTACGCTGCAGTATTGGGCCTTCCCTTTAAGGAGGAATTTGACTTCATTTTCTAAAAGGAATGACAGAGCTTTACAGTTGTATTGTTAAAAGGGTTTTATTGATGTAGATTTGTGTGTATGTTTACATTTATATGTAAATGTAATTATTTAGGGAAGATTAGCAGTCAATTGGGGCCCTATCTTCCCAGTTTGTTACTAGTCATTTGCAAATCCATTTCGGTGTAGGTCAGGAGTGATGGTTACCATTATATTTAATGCATGAAGTATTCCCAATCCACCGTTTCCTTGGACAGCCCTTCTGCTGCAAATTTTATCCAACTCCTTGCAAAAGCGGCGGGGAGTTCATCATGGTCGCTCCTGTTCCTAATC
Organism: Egretta garzetta; assembly: GCF_000687185.1. NCBI lineage: Eukaryota > Metazoa > Chordata > Aves > Pelecaniformes > Ardeidae > Egretta > Egretta garzetta. Next base: position 483,906 of record NW_009258270.1, on the reverse strand, counting down.
CACCCCTACGTGGTTCTTCCATAGCCCCTTCCTGATGAAGAAGTCTGGGCTGCGGAACCTCTCGAAGCCAGAGCTGACTCTCCCGTTAATCAATTAGCTGGCAGTGGAGGTGTTTGGAATTACCTTGGTGCATCTGAGCACCCGTGTGGCGCTGGGCTGCGCTGCGTGGATTTGTGGGGTCCGATCGCTGTTGTCTGGTGGAGCTTTTTCATGATCAAAGAGAGCTCCTGAGCGTTTCTGTCGGCGGCACACCTTGGCTGTCGGTTAGCATCCCTTCCCTTCCGCGCCGAAGGGCCGAGTGGCTGCTGGACTTGGTCTGTGCGGTGCTCTAGGAATGATCGGAACAGCCCCTGCTTCCTCCCTTCTCCCTCCTCTGCAGTTAGAACAGAATTTGGGGCCTGAGGGTGTCCTGGCTCCCTCTTGTAATTGCATCATTCCCACTATTATCTAAAGAGAGCAGATTCTTTTTTAAATAAGAGCTTCCTCATATGCATTCTTGAGTGTTGTTTTAGTTTGCAACTACTCGCATTGGAATGCATCCAGACACCAAGTCCTTATGTTTCCTTCATGTCCCCAAACTCCCTGGCGGGTGATTTGCATTTCGGCACTGCTCAGTTGCACTTTGCTCGGCGGAAGA
>NW_009258270.1:479127-483245 GCF_000687185.1 Egretta garzetta | reverse complement strand
TCATTTGTTGCTAGTGCTGGCTAATTGTAATGTGGAGGCTTTGCTTCCTTCAGGCAACCAAGCCGGGATATTTTTGTTGCAACGTCCTGTTGGTTTAATGCGAGAGGTAAATGGGAGTTTGCTCTGCTGGATCTACAGCTGGGATCTTGGTCTGAGGTTTGGTGGTAAAGATCTGAGGCGCTTGGAGGTTGTGATCAAAAAAAAAAATGGTGAGCTGAAGGGGCATTGCTTTAAGGGTTGTTGCAAAAACTTAGGAAAATAAACTTTGTGGTTCACTAACTGAAAATAATACAGGAAGGGAAGAAGCCCTACAGGGCACTGTGGAGTAGCAGCGTGATGTGTCGTTTGATGTCTTGGCCTCCAGCAAACACTACGGCATCTCTGGAACTCCGCGGCGCGCCAGCCGGTGCCTGCGAGAGTCGGCTGTAGAGGTTTGCCATCGGATCCCAGAGGCTTGTCTTGTTGAAAATCCCCAAGTTTCTAGGAGTCAGGTCGTGCTGATCAGTCCTCTGTGATTTTTAACAAAATCAGGGTTGGAGGGGGAAAGGTATCATGGGAGGGGAGATGAATAAATTCCGGAGCGGTGTTTCCCAGCTGGCGGGCAGTGGAGCCACTTGGAGGATTCTTTGTCACGTCTGCAGCAGAGCTGCGTTGATGTGAGTGCGTCTCGCCGTGGGCCAGCGGGCGTAAAAACGCAGGCAAGCAGGGGAACCCACCGCGGCGGGGTCTGGGCAGCACCGGTATGAAGCTCTCTTGCTTTGCACTAGTCCTGTGCCTGCTGGAAGGTTCTTGGAATTTGTCAAATTGAGACCTGCCCAGATGAGCCAGCCCGGGTACCAGGTGTCCGCTCCCGACCCGCGCTTGCGTTGGATCCAAGTCTTTCTGAAGCCTCCCCGGGAAAAAGTGTTCCCTCATTAATTTTGAACTTGGGCCTTCCCTTCCAGAGCTGGTGGGATATTCTGGTTGCTGTTCTCCATGTGTTTTGTAGCTACCGTGTGGTTTAATGACAGAAAAGCAGCTCACACCGGAACAAAGCAAACCTCTAAGCAATCCTAAAGTGGCTGCGGGTGCTGCCCACGGCATCCTTCCCAAGCGCGCGCGCTGCCTTTTACATGGCTGCCTTCTAACTTTGGTAACAGCAAATGCTCTGTGTTTTGAAACACTCTTAATTTGTGCTGTTAGGAGACGGACATAAAAATAAAACGGGACTGCAAGGAGACGTCAGATTAAATTTTGACTGTGCAGTGAGGGCTGCAGATGGTGACGGCGCAGGGCAGCGTGCCGGGTCCTTGTTAATGCTCCCCTCCCCGAGAGCTCTGGGGGGTCCATTATTATTATTATTATTATTAATTATTAATTATTTGCAGTGCTGGTGAGTGGGAAGTTCGACAGGTGCTGCACGGAGGCTGACCCCTGTCTGCTCACAAGGCAAGGAGCAAGTTTCTTGCCCGCAAGCCTTGTTGTACATGAAAGCATCGAGTGGAACGCGAGGCTCCGCAGCGATCGCACGGCCAAACCCACCGCCATGATGCGTCCCAAACCCCGCGGCTTGGGCTAGGAGGGCGCTTATGGCGAGGCGAGCATGTGCTTGATGACTGGATTGAGCTTTCCAGCTCATTTTAGGGTTTTGGTGTTGAGTCTTGCTCGCTGGGCGTGTGGAAGGGCCTTGACCAGGTCCGTGTGCTTTTAGCAGGGAACGCCTGCCCCTGCGAGGGGACGAGCAGGCACGTATAGCAGAACAGACCGTGCCTTAGGAGCAGCGTGTCGCTGATAATTGCCGTGTTAGGCTCAACAAACAAACGGGACGCAGTGCTGGCTGGATTGAAACACAGGATCCTCAGCAGCAAAAAGGTTTCTGCGTGCTCCGACTCGTGAAGCTGATTTTAGAGAAAATGGGCATTTTTTTAATCCTATTTTCCTTCCGTTTTCGCCCTCCTTTGATGAAAGCACTTGAAACACCTTTTTAACTCTACGTTTTAAATGCTTTTTTTATAGCCATGAAATATACCCTTGTGTGGTTTTCAGGTCTTTTTAATTTTTAAAAGCCCTCCTTATTGCTGCTGCATAAGGAGAAATTTTTAGATTATGGGGAGAAGCAAATGTGACATTCTGTTCCATATTAAAAGTTAATTTAGGGCAGAACTGAAGACCAAGAAAAGTGTCTTTTCTTTTCCTATACCTCCTTGTAATGTAATTGACCCCTAATACCTCGGCGAGATCTGGCACTCAGGCGGTGGGAACCGAACTGCCCAGGGCACTGTGCTAACCCAGCTGAAGGAATTTGCCCAACCAACGGAATTAAACTTGCAATATTCAAGGGCTTTAAAGCAGATCTGCTAAAGCGTGTTCCTGTCTACGGCAAAGCCGGTGGTACGATGAGCAGGAAGGGCGTGCAGGCTGCTGTGCTCGGGTCTAGGGGAGCGCGTTCGGCACCAGCCCAGAACCAAGCTCAAAGCCTGGCCCTGGTGACGTCTTGGTGTGAGTGAGTACCTGGAAGAACCTCTAGGCCACTGGCCCCGAATGCAAACAGTGTTCCTTGTTCCTGGGAGCTACTAAAAACTGCTGTGCCCCAACCGTGCCAGCCCCCTTGGCGGCCTGGGATGAGGTGTGGTTTGAAAGGCGTAACTCGGGCCGGTGCCAGGTCTTAGCCCTGAGTTGGTTTGCGTCCTTGTCTCTTGCAGGAACGCTTAGGTCTCGTGCTGGCTTTGGGCATAGCAGACTATTAAAAATGACAAATTAATTCAGATTGTGGTCATGGAAACAAGGTTTTTGCTGGGACAGCTCTTGTCACTGCTGAGATTGATGAAAGCCTTTGATACCATGAAGCTGGAGTGAAAAATAGGTTTGTATAAATACATAGGTAGGAGAGATCCACCATGGTCTCAGCCGTGTGGAAGAGAAAATACAACTTTGCCACATTCCTCATGGTTCCCTTCCTCCCCAGTAGCGTTAACTGGAACGTCTCTCTAAAGTCTTTTTGCAAGCCCTGGGCCAAAGCAATCCCAGGCATCCTCCATCCCCCCGAGCGGTCCCTCCAAGATGGAGCTGAGGCTGTGGAGAAGGCAGCCCGGCTGCGTCCCTTGGCGCTAAATCAGCTGCGTGGTCTTCATCAGAGGTAGCAACTGAAGGGTTGCTACTGCACTTAATTATGCAATTGTAACTCTCTATAAAATGCATCATAAAAACTATTCATGCCTTATATTGGCTTGAAAGAGTTATTCCAGCCTCTCCAGTTGTAGAATACACACTAAGAAATTGCCTAAATCGGTATTTTTCTTGGAGCAGTGTTAGTCAGCCCCACAGGTTGCTAATAAATATTTCATAACCTTCTATGAAGGATTATTAAAATCATTTAAATATCTAAGTGACTGGCTCTCCTTGGCCCAAGCAAAGCCCAGAAGCAGGCTTTGGTTCATTTCTGTGATCTCTCTTGGTGTGCTATTAGAATGCCCTAAATTGTAGACCCTACACAAACACCGACTTGTTCTTACCGGCTTTGAATTTCTTCTGCCGTGAAATCTGATTTATTTTTTTTTAACACTAGTAGGTAAAATATATTTTTGTACTTCCACAACACTTACAGCGAAGAATTTAAAAATATCTTGCGCGCATTAATTTAGCATGAACTCCTCCATCAGGGTTGAGGAAACGCTTTTCCCGTTTTAACAGTCAGAAGGGTGGGAGGAGAACCTGGGTTTCCACCTGCCTCAGTGCTTGCGTTGTGTTTTATCCCTCCCATTGATACAACAAATAAGAGATTAGAAGGGGAGGGGAGAGACGCTGACATAGCAGTCATCATAGCTGAGAAAATGGGCGAGCACACCATTAATTTCTTACAATTTGGGTTGGGTTTGGTTTTTTTTTTCTTTACAGAGTGAACTTCCACCAATTAAATACACTTCAATCACCTTTTCCCTCTGGAAGAGGCAGCGCCCCGAGGGGTGCCTTACGTTGCTGTACCGTGGCAAGGCTGCCAAGGACGCCTGTGGGGTGGAACCCCCTAGAGCAGCGGTTGCAGAAGTCATTTCTTTACGAGGGTGTTCAAGCACAGATCCCGAAACGAGTGCGCTTGGTGACGAGCTGAGCTGTGACGGCTCCGGGGCTCTGCCGCCAGCGCG
>NW_009258270.1:475077-477801 GCF_000687185.1 Egretta garzetta | reverse complement strand
AGCCCAGATCCCGAACCGAGTGCGCTTGGTGACGAGCTGAGCTGTGACGGCTCCGGAGCTCTCGCCCTACGGCTTGGGCGAGGTGCTCATGGCTCAGCCCGGCCCCTCCTCAGTGGGGCTACCCACAGCAGCCAGCCGTGTGCTTGGCGGCGTCCCTAGGCTTTTAGGGCTCTTCATCCTGCTAATTTGACATTATTGAAGTCCTGTTTCCCAAACTGTGCTGTGGGTTAGAGAGAATGACAGCTCGGTCTTTATTTGTGTGTGCAATATTTATGTATGTAAATTGCTAGTGTGTTTGCCTTTCTCTCCGGCTATAAATACAGTAGATGTATACAAATATAATGAGGCGGCACAGGAAGCTCGTTTTGTTTAAGCAAAACGCAGCACATTAAGCCGTCATGCCCTGACACTTGTTTCGTCGTGGAAGACAAAAAGGGAAGCATCCGGCTTTTGTCGCGAGACATGAGACTTGCTGCTCCTCTACATATTGGGCATTACGGCTTTAGCACGCGAGAACCATCGGGGTTTTTATTATTATTATTTTTCCTTTTGGTGAAGACTGCAAAAAGACAAAGACTAAAAATAAGAACCATAATTTTTGATATAACTGTGGAAACACGGTTAGTTCTAACACAGCAGGTGGCTAAGGGACTCAATCGGCAGAAACCAGCAGTGCTTTCAGTGCAATCAAAGTTAAGTGCAGAAATTTAATTAAATGGTAGCAAGGCTGGCAGAAACTTTGTAAAGCAGCAGTGCATTGTCAAATTCAACAATTATTTCAAGGAACACAATCCACAGATGGCGTCTAATTGATAAATTAAGGTTCTGGTCCCTGATTCCGCTTACATTTAAAGGTTCTCTTTTCTTAAACAAAACCTGGACATCTTAAGGCTGCATCGCTGTTCTGAAGACGTTCCAAGCCGCCCTGTGTTTCTTGGGTTGCGAAATGCACAGGTTTTGTGTTAAATGCAGAAGGTGTTTGGTTTCTATGTTCCTTGTCTGCCTCTCATTCCGGAGGAGATGCAGTATGTTGTTGGGGAGGCACTTGGCTGGAGTCGCCGGTATTTAGAGCTCAGCCCCTGTGGCCTCCCCCGGGTGCTGGGGCAGGTACTCAGATAGTCTCCAGCAGCTTTTAAAAGCCTTTCAGCTTGCCTGGCTATACCTTAAAGCTGTCTGTCGACTTTTGGGCCTCATTATCAGCAAATGCAAATCCTTCAGGGCTTGCTATCCTGCTCTGCAAGCCCTTCCTGGCACTGTGCTGGTCAGCCTGGGGGGCCGAGCCTGCAAGGACAGTGAATCACAGAATGTTTTGGGTGGGAAGGGACCCCTAGAGGTCAGTCACCCAGCCCAACCCCCCTGCAGGGAGCAGGGACACCTTTAACCAGATCAGGTTGCTCACAGCCCCGTCCAACCTGGTCTTAGATGTGGCTGATGTCTTACTGCTGCTGTCGTTTACACTTTTTTTTTTTTTTTTTTTTGTTAGAGGGTTCTAGGCTGGTTTTATGTTTGCCTGTTGTGTGGGTGCTGCTGAGAGCTCCCCAGTGCCTTGCGTCGGTGCGACAGAGGCATCTCCAGGGGACCTGAGAAGAGCTTCGGGTGACGTTCTGGGTGCCTGTAGGGTGTAGTAAAACAAACCACCAATAGGCCCTGTTTTCCCCCGCTTTAAGCTGAAGATGTGTCAGGGATATCTTGTCTCTGTGTGGTTCTGATTTCCGTGTGTAAATACGGTTCCCTTTCCAAGGTTTAGCGTAGCACTTCAGAGAAGGGGGCAGGAAAGATTGAATCCAGCTCTTCAAATACACTGTGCATGTTGTCCTTTGGTGCTGGAGAGGGTCTCTTCCTGAAGCTAGTGGCGCTTTCCCTCTCAAAGGAAGAGTTTTGAACAAGGCTGGGAGTTGAGAAAGAGCATTAGGCTATGTAATAGATACATGTAGTATGTATACTCTACATACACAGTATATGTAACATTCATTTGTCCCTTACTAAAAAAAGAAGAAAATTTTTGACCTTCCAATTTCATACTTTATTTAGGCAATGTTGAAAGACGGATGCAAGAGGGGAACGACCATGCCGTTGTGTGTGTTGTAAACCCAGGGCGCAGATTCCCTAATGGCTCTTCTGCGTGTGTTATGTGTCTCTCCTGGCGTTGCCCTCGTGGTAGTAAATTCTCCATCAGCCGGATTCCAGACGATAGAGCTGAATCCGTTCTGAGGGATGCAGCTGAATCAGGGCTTGTTATTTTTGGTTACTAGCAGTACACTTGGATTGAGGAACTCGGCTGTTCCCTTCCCCCTTTCTCCCCTCCTAAATATACCCAGCCAGTCAATCCGCGCTGGCAGGCATCAGTGCCATGGCTGTCAGGTTGAGTTAGCTGCAGAGGGCCGAAACTACTGGCTTGGCTTTTTGGGGCTTGAAAATGTATTCAAGTAGTGGCGTCAGGATTTGACTTGCAAATAGGTACAGTCTGGTAATGGGGCCCTCGTACAGAAAGAATGATGCAGCACTTTAGGCAAATAGATGTCTCCTGCCCATGAAGCAGATGAGAAATAACACAACACATGCTGATGTTTATGGCTGCACGCTTCGTGAGCAGAGACACTCGTGAATTTTCATTAATGGTGGGTTTTGTAGCTTTTAATGGAACAAAGAAAAAAAACCACTCAAAATTAAAGAAATCACAGAATCATAGAATTGTCTAGGTTGGAAAAGCCCTTTAAGCTCCCC
>NW_009258270.1:461812-474967 GCF_000687185.1 Egretta garzetta | reverse complement strand
TAGAGGGCAATCAGGTCTCCCCTCAGCCTCCTCTTCTCCAGACTAAACAACCCCAGTTCCCTCAGCCGTTCCTTGTATGACTTGTGTTCCAGACCCCTCACCAGCTTTGTTGCTCTCCTCTGGACATGTTCCAGCAATGCAACATCTTTCTTGTCGTGAGGGGCCCAAAACTGAATACAAGATTCCAGGTGCGGCCTCACCAGCACCGAGTACAGGGGCATGATCACTTCCTTACCCCTGCTGGCCACACCACTCCTGATACAAGCCAGGATGCCGCTGGCCCTCTTGGCCACCTGGGCACCCTGCTGGCTCCTATCCAGCCCCCTCTCAACCAACCCCCCCAGGGCCTTTTCTGCTGGGCAGCTTTCCAGCCCCTCTGCCCCACGCCTGGAGCGCTGCATGGGGTTGTGGTGACCCCAGGGCAGGACCTGGCCCTTGGCCTTGTTGAACCTCGTACAGTTGGCCTGAATTAGAATGGTAATGCCTTCCTGGGAAACTTGGACATTTGGTTTAGAGGCAAATCTGCTCTGGTCGTCATTTTCCCTCTTAGTTTTTCCTCCTTACCTGGGCTGGTTGGTGGGTTGGGAGCCACCCGTAAGTGAAGGCGTTATCTTTGCTGCTGCTCTTCCCCAGCTGAGGGAAGGGGCCTTCGCTGGTGACGGCATAGCTATTTCCACAGCAACCAGGCAGGATGTCACAGATTCAGAAGTGTGATTTTTACATGCAGAACAGCAGCAGGAGCAGATGGATACTGGAAACAAAATCCCCGCCCCCTCCCCTCGCCTTCGAATGCTTCTGAAAGGCAGGAAAGCTCCTCTGGCAGCGTCTCTCGCTGCAGATCTTCAGTATATGGCGTAACTCCCGCGAACGGGCCCTGCTGTCCAGCTGAGAAGAGCGAATGCTGGGGTGCGGCGTGGTCACCGCGTTTTTTTGGCAGCGCCGCCGTGCTGGGGTGCTGGGACAAAGCCTGGAGAGGAATGCTGAGCCCTTCCATAACTTTGGGACTGATGTAGAGAAAATGAGCTTGCTTGGTTATTTGGGCTCAGATTTAGCTTTGGAAGTTGCTTCATTAACTTTGGTAGCGGCCTAATTCTATTAATCCTGAATTTAACAGAGCAAACCAACCAACCAACCCTCACCGTACCCATTTAGACTACATTTGGTAGCCATCTTGCATAGAAGTTTGTCGTAACACCCACCCACTGTGTGGGCAAAAGCCTTGGGAACATATGCTCAGTCTGTGTTCTCAAAAAAGATAATATTGGAAACAGATGCAGAAAGGGGTTTGCACTTAATAAAATTTGAGGTCAGGGCCTCTGGTTCGAAAAACATGGAATTGGTTCAGCATCCCAGTTGTGAAGCCTCTCCAGGCAGCTTGCAGAAGTCACCGTGGGATGGACACTCAAGGCTGAGAGAGCTGGGCTTGTTCAGCCTGGAGAAGAGAAGGCTGAGAGGGGATCTCATCAACACCTACAAATAGCTCAAGGGTGGGGGTCACGAGGACGCAGCCAGACCCTTCTCAGTGGTGCTCAGCGCCAGGACAAGGGGCCGTGGGCACAAACTGATGCACAAGAGGTTCCAGTTGAACGGGAGGAAGAACTTGTTGACTGTGAGGGTGCCCGAGCCCTGGCGCAGGCTGCCCAGGGGGGCTGTGGAGTCTCCTTCTCTGGAGATCTTCAACCCCCGCCTGGACGCTGTCCTGTGCCCCCTGCTCCGGGTGAGCCTGCTTGGGCAGGAGGGTGGCACTGAGTGAGCTCCCGAGGGCCCTGCCAGCCCCTGCCATGCTGGGATTCTGTGAAATCAAGCTGGGGTGGAGTAGAAAACGGCACAAGTCGTTCTTTGTGCTCCCTGCTGAAGCCTGACGTGTACGTGAGGCGTGAAGCCAGATGTCCACCATGTGCTCATTGCCAGGTTGTACCAGTCAGGTGGTGAGGAGTTGTAATAACATGCTGGGACATCCTTTGCCGAAAGCCTTCCAAACCGTACGGGTAGAGCGGCCTGTGTTTGTGCAGGAGGTCTGGTATTGCCTGGGGCTGATGGCCCCCACTCACCCGTGAGCTAGCGCTGTGCTAGGGCTCCGGCGAGGGCAGCGGCGATGTGGTCTCCCAGTCTCTCCAAGTAATCTTACAATTTAACAGGTTTTTCCTCATATCTAAGTCACATTTGCTGTCCTGCAGGTTCATCTCATGTCTCTACCCTCAAACCTCTTGGACTTGGCTAATGGTTGGTGCTTGCTCGCTTTGTATACGTTATCATACAGACGGGAAGATAGTGGACTTTGTCAAGTTTAAGGCTTTCTCCTTACTGGTGGCCACTGGTGAGCTGTGGATAACAGATGCTTGCCAGTGTCACTCGGTGCCCAGCGTTCTCCTTCCTGAGCTGCGTGACCGCGCTACCGCGTCGCAGAAACACCTGGTGATGGAGCAAAGGCTGAGCACCGAGGGTGCGGCGTCCATCCCGCCAGCGCCGGTCCCTTGCCATGGCCACCTCCCGCCTTGCGTTCCCTCCTCCCATTGAAGTAACCTTGTCGCTTCTTTATAAGCCCGATAGATCTTGTGGAACTGTAATACCAGCCGCTGGGTTTCAGCAAGCGTGGCAGACCCTTGCGAACGTCAAAGGGCTGTGCCTCTGTGGACATACTGTTAGGGAGGGGACGGGCGAACCTCAGTGGTCTTCTGCCTGAGCCGAGCCTTGTTTCTGCAAAGCCTGGAGCAGACTCTTCTGTCAGGCTTTCACTTACTACAGAATACTCTGTGCTTGTGTGTGTGACAGCCACTTAAATGCTGACACAAGAAGGAAACAAGACTGGAGAGTCCTTGCGGATTTCTTGCATAAACCTGGCCATAGGTCCTTGGAGGCTCCTCGTGGTGGTGGGAATTGTAGGCTCTGGTCTAGTGGGTTGCAGCACTCCGAAATTCTGCTCAAGTTTAAAGTTGCACAGGGGTTGGGTGTCAGTTTGCGCTGACTTGAATTTCAGGAGGAGCTGAGGGTCTATTTTTGTCTGGTAGCAGTAGGGTTGCGGACCAAGATCCCCTTGTATTTTTATTTTGTTATTTGACTTTGAAAACACCAGCTGTGATCCTCTATACTATTACTGGTATGGATCACATGAAATTTTAATTAGCTTGGGTGAAGGGAAGGGAGGTTCTGGTAATTGATTTAATAGACAAATGCCCCTCTGCTTTCTTTGGTTTATGTGCTGGAAAGATTGTATTAGAAATTTTCTATTATGAGGGAGATTAAAATGCATTTTTAGGATTTTCTTGAAATCAAGAAGTTAAGTGCCTCTAAACTATTCAGATGAAAGGTACTATTGATACTTCACGAGTTCAGATAAAAGGAGAAATTATTATTATTATTATCATCATCATCATCATCATCTTCTTAATGGAACCAGTCACCGACAGTGGAATTTATGCAGTCGGAGGGGACTCAACAACTCCAAGCGCTCTTTGGTTTCGCCGGTGGCAAAGCACAGTCCCTCGCCATGGAAGTTAGAGGGGGATGTGAAGGGTGAGCGGACTGTGCCGGCGTCGCCGCAGTCCTGTGCTGCTGGGTGGCTTGGCTGGTAGTTCATATCTTTACCGGGTTTTATGCTTGATGCCCCTCGTCATCATGGTTTCTGATGAGGTGCTTTCACCATCAAATGTGGAAACTTTTAAGACTCAAACTGTTTTCAGAGAGCAAAACTTGAACTGCTCTGGGAACGGATGTTTTATAGCTGGTATAAAAATGTAATAAACCCAGCACCGGTATTTCATGTTTTTAAACCCTGGAACTGTATTATGTGTGTTGTAAAGGGCTACTGTAGCCAATGTACCCTGCTTTTGAAGAGGAGTTGGCTTTAATGGTCTCCTTCATCTTGCTGGGCGAGTTGTCCTCCTTCCCATGGCGAGGTGCGGCTCAGCTCTCGTCTGCAGGGACGATCCCAAAGCTGGGACGATCCCAAAGCTGGGACGATCCCAAAGCTGAAATGTATTCAACCTGCAGCTGGTTGCAGAAGTTAATCATCCTCTTCCCTTCTTCCTTCTTCAAACATTATGGGATTTTCTTTTATAATTTTCACAAAATTTCTTGTAAAGAATGGCTTTTTCTCTTGGAAAAAAGAAAATATCAAAACCTAAAAAAGCCCAAGCCCCCAGGGCTTTGCTGGAAGGAAATGTGACCTGCTCTGGTCCATATCTTCCTATAAAGGGCTGTTAATTGAGCTGCTTGTCTTCCAGCGGGCCCAGAAATTCCCTTCTGGGATCGGGAGCCACGTTGTCTCTGATGCTTTCTGAGGTTCCACCCTGGTCCTAGAGAGCGTTTTCGCTTGGGCGATGCCCTGATGGAGCGCGTCAGGAGGGCTTTGCTCTCGCAGGCTGGGGCTGCAGTCGGGGGGGGGCCGCGCTCTTAAATCAGGACCTGTCAGATAAAGTTTCTATTTTAGGAAATTATCCTTTGCCTCCCTCCTCCCCTTCCCTGGTCCATCTGCAGCCCCACTCCTTTTACTGTCATTGCAGTCTTCCTCCCAGTTAATTGACGGGGGGAGATCATGCTAATTTTTCTCGACTGGGGCTGCCACCTTTGCTTTCCCCCAGTCCAGCATGCACGTGTTCTCTGCTCGCCGGTCTCTCCGGTTCCTGAAAGTCGGCGGGCAGATTCCTTGTGCTTCGGAGAGGAAAAAACCCAGCCACGTGACAGCAGTTCCTGCAACAAGTGCTTGTGTCTCTTGGGCTGACTTTATGCTGAAGGCCAGGTTTTATTTCTCGGTACAGGCGTTTCCGTCAGCGGCAGGACCGCCTCTGTTTCCCTATCCAGAGCTTTCGGTCTTCCCTTCTACCTGTCCCTCATGCACTTCATTTCTGTTTTCCTTCTCTGCATTCTTTTCTTTTGTGCTTCTTAAAAAAAAAAAAAAAAATTAAAAAACCCCTCCAAACTCTTCAGTTAACTCCGTAAGAAATACGGCAGCACTGACATTAATACCTGTTCTGTCTGGGGTAGGCTGGTAGTGGTAGCAATGATCTCGATTCTCCCCCAGTATTTTACCGATGAGCACTGAAAAGCGTCTTTATTCAGTTTGACTGTTGCTATTATGTGGCGAGGCATTCAATAAAAGTTGTGATTTATGAGATGTGTGTGGCCGTTGTTGTTTTTTGCTCTGTCATCTATCAGGGAGAGAAAAGCCAGGCCTGATAATTCTTGGCACATAGCTTTTTCAGTTAAGAATGTCAGCTGTCAGGCTGTCAAGAGAAGTTATTTCTCTGGTTTTTTTTATTTTTTTAAATAGGCAGAGATCCTGCTTCTTACTGCGCTACGTTGATAAGGGAGAGCTTTCTGTATTGCTGAAAAAGTGTGTCCCATGGTAAGGCCCTTGGTGTATGCCCACTTAAACTTCCAGTGCTTTGTGTTTTCAGTGTGTGACAGCACTTGATTGCTTAATATAAAAATGCATTCCGTTTCTTTTTTGCGGCTTTTATGTGGGTTTTTTTTTCCCTTTCTCTCTTACTGAATGGAATGCCTTTTTTTTTCCCCTTCTCTGTGACTAGGTATTGTAAAAGTGCTCTTTTGCAAAATATGTGCGCATTAGATAATCTGGTGTTGCATAAAATCTCTTTCATATTTTGGGGGCTTCATGCATGCATAAAGCAGCCGTAATTGAAGACCGAGGCTGTTTGTCATACATGTGGATAAAAGGACGGGGGACGGAGGGGAAGAGTTATGTTAAATGCCAGGGCGATGGTTTTTTCCCCCCTTATTAGTTATTTGCAGAAATGTATCAGAAAGTCATTTTGATGCAGCGTACAATAGTATCACCAACTTGTGCTTTGCATCCTAAGTGCCTGGTTAGAGCACAGTTAGAAGCTGAAATCATTCCTCGATTAGTCCCTGGGGTCCTATAGACGTCTTTAACTCGCAGCGTGTGGTCTGTGATTTAACAGTGGATGAAGGATTGCTGAACTTGAGCTGAATGGAGAACCTGAAATTTTCAAACCTGCCACCCCTTTGCTCCCTCCTCTCCCCTTCTTCCCGATCCATCAAAACCTTGCCACAGCTGGCAGCGTATTTGCCTTCGGGGCAGGACTTTGGAGCTGGGAAGACTGGCAGACCGCGGGTCATAAAAATGGATAGCAAATCACTATCAAAAAGCGGCAAGAAAGGTGTCTGGCTGCCTTGCAGTTCTTGGGTGTTGTGTTAGGGCCCTAAGTTCTCTTGGAGGATGGGAGGGAACTGGTCCTGACTCGCTGCAGGCTTCGTGCGGCTGTGGGTGCAGCCTGTGGGGGCCACCTTCTTTTGACGGTGGTAGCCTTCACGTGAAAGGAAGCCATTTCCCATGCATTAATTCAGTCTGGACAGCTCATTCACATGCTTTATATCACTTTAAAGGTGCGAGGCTGGAGAGGTGGGATGTTGTTGGCCTGTGTAGACTTTTGTTCTATGGAGCCACGTGTGTGACTTGCAGGTGCTCGCGTGGTTCATGGGTTGCTTCTCGCAAACACCAGAGTGGTCTCCAGCCCTGAGTCCAGCCATGCAAGTCGAGGCGTGGTGCTTCTAGTCTTACATTAAAATTGCCAGCGTAGTTACAGACCCTGCGATTCCGTGGGAGGAATGAAAGCTCCCACCACCTGCAGCAGCCAGGCAGCAGCGTTCTGTTTGTGTCCCGTTTGGCACTTCAAGCTGAGGTGGGCTTCTCCAGTGCCAACAGCACGTCTGCCTCTTCCCAGCTCGTAGGGGTGTTGCTGCGTTCCTCCTGGTGCTGTATCCTTGGAATATCTCTTCTCCTGCAATAGAGTTTAAGCTCAAATTGCAGGATCTAGCCTTAGAGGTCTTCAGCTCCATCCCCATCTATCAGGCAGGAGGCAGATGTTAGGGGCGGTCAGGTTTGGCTTGAATCAAACTACACACGTGGCTGTTCATGGGAAGTTGGCCCAGCTTTTCATGTCCTGCCAGACCTGGAAATCCAGTTATCTCAGCGACTTGGCGTTTTTTACCTGAGATTTTTGGCAGTGTTGTAATGATCCAGGTACTTTCAAGGCTGTAAGTGTATTGAGCTGTGATAGTCTTTGATACTGGCGGAGTTCTTGGACGGGGAAGGAGTGTGTTTCTGGCCAGTTGTTTGTTTTCAGTAGCATAATTATTATGAGAGACCCGTTGGTATTATGGACTGGGTAGGAACGAGTCCCTTCATCGTAGCAGCGCTGCTGTGGGAGCTGGTGAGGCCCCTGCACAGCTCCGTGCTTCTGAGCCTTGCTGGGGAAGGAAGGAGCCAGCAGCCCCTCCTCTTACCCCTCAGTAGGTTGGAAGCTAAGCTAGCAACCGAAATGCCACAACTCAGTGATTTCTTTGAGCTCTGCAGGTCTTGCAGCCCTAGGGAGAAAAAAGAAATGACAGGACTGTCAACATGACAACAATTTTCTGTTAATCCGCTACCTGTGCCAAATTCTGTGAGTGTGGGAGCAAGGGGAGCCTCGCGTTGGAGAGCAGGGCGAGGCGCAGTGCAAACACACCCGCGGTTTTGATGTGCTGATGTGCAGGGAGCTCCTGCTGGCTGATGTTACCGGCGAGCGTGTCGCTGCCGTGAGACCCTGGGGTCAGGCAGGCTCAGACCTGGAGGCGTTGAGGTGCTCGGGTCGTCTGCAGGCATGGCCGAGATGAGCAGGGAGTCTCGGTGAGCGCCGGTGCGGTTTTGCTGTCTCTGCCTCCTGTCCCGGAGCCTCCACTTCCATCTCGTGCATTTTTCCCCCAAATCCTCACTTTGGACAGGGAGCTGTGGTGGGGCCATCCTGAGGGTCAGTTGTTGGAGGTGCAGAGCTTGGCAGCGTGCCTCGCTGTGTCTGCCGGTGGGCTGAGGGTTGAGCCTGAGCTTAGTTACACGTGCCTGAAGTTGGGCCGGGCTTCGTTCCCTCTTGCCTTTGCAGGTCCCTGGAGCCGCTGTGGGAGTTGACGTGCTGTAAATCCAGGCCTGGGTGTCCTGGCACAGCCCCACGTGGGAGGTGAGAGTTGGCCTGTTCTGGTGAACAAAAGTCCGCCCGAACCCATCAAGGTCTTGCTTAGAGATGGTCTCGTTAAAGCCCGGGTGCTGAGTCACGCTGTGTGTTCTGCCATCCAAATGCCAATGTATAAACACATCCGTTTTCGTGGAATCTCTTGCCAAGTACTCGGGTTTACAATGTTAACAGCTTTAAATAAATTCTTCCTGGAGATAACTGATTTATTAGGCTGCTACCCTTCCGAAGGAAACGCTGGTCACAATTAACAAACAAAGCCGCGTGAGACTGTTATCATTCCGGGCAATAAATCTTTCAGTGCTGGGTACCACTCACTAATGGGCTTTGGAAGTAAAGCTATACGTCAGCCAGACGTGCCCAGCCGGGGCAGGCAGCGTGTGCACGTCGTCGTGGAATCGCTATGGTGTGGCATGCGAGCGCCGTCCCTTTGCGTCCCCAAGCGTGTGGTGGAGGCGGGCGATGGGTTGTGTTCGGCAAGGGGCAGCTGTGCGGTACGACCCCTCGCCGCCGTCCCCAAGCCCTTCCTCGGTGCGGGCTGGTGGCACCGGGGGCTGTGCCGCGCGTAGGAGCGGGTTCGTGCTGGGCCCACGCTGCCTCGGTCTCGGCGGGACCTGCAGGTGCGGAACCTGGTGATCCGTTCGCTTTGGGGGTGACAGTAGTAGGCGGGCAGTGGGTCGTTGGTTTCCTTACTCTAACAAATGGAAGAAGCTTGTTAGCTCCAGGGTTCAACGTGCTGGGGATAAATGAGCCATTTGGATTCTGCCGCTGTCGTACAGCAACGGCCACGTAAAGTTTGAGGCAGGTCAAGCTGTCCCTCATTTTTCTTTTGGTTTTCCTTGGCAGCAGCTGGAGTTGGATCTACTTATTTACTCCTGTAAAAGGACTACTTTTTGCATCTCGTTCTTTTGAGGCTTTGGGGTGTGCTGGCTGTGGGGTCCATCTGCGCGGAGGAGGTCTGGGTCCCGCCGGCGGGGAGCAGCAGGAGCCGCTGAACCTCTGGGAATGAAAGCCCTTCGCAGGCAGCGTTTGCTCCGGTGCCAGATGAGGCTGCTGAAGCACACTGGTGGTACTGTGCTGGCCACCAGATGAGGTGTGGTTGGCACCTGAAAGTGTTGGGAGTGTTGCGGGGTGGTCTGAGGAAAACGTGTCTGGTGCTGCAGGAGCTGGAGCCTGGCTCTTACCCCGGGAAGTCCCCACCATCGGTGCTCAGGCTGCCGGCCCTGCGCAGGTAACGCCCTGCCTCGGACGAGGAGTGCTTTTGGGAAACGAGGCGGTGGCATCTGTTTGGTCTCCTGTCGGCTCCGGAACGGTTGCTCGGTGCTCTTGGGGGACTCGGAGCCTGGAAATGGAGACGGCTGTGCGTGGAGGCAGGGGATAGCTCTGACTGCAGATACGTGCTCCGTCTCCTCCGCTCTCAGGGGCGTAGGAATTGCCCTCAGTCCTTAACTGCGTTCATTTGGGTTTTACTGGTACCCACCCCTCCGCCTCTGCCGCTTTTTCTCCCGCTCGCCCCCTTCCCTGCTGCTCCATCCTAACGCAAAGCTCCCCCTCCAGCCTGGCGTCCGCTGGCTCTCGTCTCGATGGCGCAAGGCTGAGAAATGAGCCCTCCAAGTCCTGGTCCGTAGTTGTTGCTGTTCCCTGG
This sequence comes from Egretta garzetta, assembly GCF_000687185.1. Lineage (NCBI taxonomy): Eukaryota > Metazoa > Chordata > Aves > Pelecaniformes > Ardeidae > Egretta > Egretta garzetta. Next base: position 465,337 of record NW_009258270.1, on the reverse strand, counting down.
CGGCGCCTTTGTTTATCCAAACAATTGGTCCAAGACCTGTTAGCGTGGTTTCCAGCGTCAGGGAGATATTTCTTGCTGGGTTTGTAAAAATGATCTAAATGGATCCGACATCCTGGCTATAAAACATCTGTAACATTACACATTTAGTTATGTTACTAGAGACTTGAGTTCATTTTGATGGGTAGTATTTTATCTGCTACTTTTCCCCTTCCGAAAGCCAAGCTTTCTGTAGCAGAGGATTTATAGAAATATATTTCCAGCACAAAAAAAGTCATGCACATTAAGATGTTGGAGTAAAGGAGAAATAATGTCTTTTTTTGGAGACCTTGGCTGATTTATCTCTTGCTTGGTAGTTTGGTATGACCTTCCTAGCTAGGAATAATATTTTTTTATTCTTCCTTTAATAACAATAATGTCAGTAACAATGTCTTGCACTATTCCAGCGTCTTCAAATCAGACTTCCAGCGGGTTAGGCGTTTAATGAGTCAAGCCTCACAGGCTCCAGTGAGCTGTGGGGATATATTTTTGTTCTTCTTTTCGTGGAAATCAAGGCACATAGCATTCGCTTGTGCAACGTACTCGGCCTAATGAGGCTTCCCCAACTGCTGAGAGTTAAGACGCACGCTTAAATGCTGAGCCCTGCAGACTCCAGCTGAGTTTCTCCCAAGACTCTTTGATGCATCGGCCCTACGGAGACTCAAGTGACTTGCCCCATGGTCCATAAGCGAGTAAACATCACACAAGGGAGATGAGCTCTCGTAACTGCGAGGTGCTGCCTTCCTTTGGAAAAAGCCTGAATGTTTTCTCTTGTCTTGCTTCCACTCTTCATTCTCGATGCCGCTCCTCAGGGGCCCTTTTATTCCTAGTCAAGGGTTATTTGATCTGCTTTAGAGCGACAGCGCTGTTGGCTTTCATACTGGCTGGTGGGTTCCCTCCCTGGCAAGGGGAGCATCTTGCTTTTGTGAGCCGAAGGTGGGAGTACTGCAGTTCTTGCAATCCGCCAACCCATGGGTGGGAAGGGAAGAGGATAAAAGACAATGCGGCATTTCATGAAATCGCGCAAGTATTTCGACCGCAGTAATAAGCAAATCGGGCCATTTTGTGAGATTTCACTGGTCTTGTACCAGGGGAGAAGATCGCCCTTCTGAAAAAGCCAGGCAGCGTGTTGCATAGACATTAGCTTGACTCAGCAGATGAGGTAAAACTCACTCATCAGCAACTGATTGCCATGTGCATCTATATTATGTAGATGAAATTAATCAAGGCTAAGGGTTAAAGTTTTCCATTTGTTCTTTTCAGAGAAATCATCTGGAGTGTGTGGGGAGGGAGGTAAATTGCTGTTCACGTTTCTTTTTCCTTTCTGTGAATTTTTCTTGTTTCAGCAGAACATTATCTAGAATCTTAACAGAGAGCTCTCGTCACTGATTTGACAGGGTTATCATGAAAAATTAGTTGATACTAACTTAGAAGCATTTAAATAATGTCTGCTTTCTGCACTGGAGAGGCAATAAACTTTTTCTTGGAGTGACCTCAGTGTTTGGAGCTGGAAGAATTTATGAACTCTTACAGAATGTGCACTTTTCTTCGTTTCTGAATTGGACTGCGCTCTTGGTTTTTGTTAAACACTGTGTTAAACCTCCAATTACGTCTCTTCCTTCTCCTTTCTGTAAGTGCACGCTTAAAGAAAGCTTCGTTGACAGCACCATAAAAGCCATTCTAGCTGCAGAACCACGTGCTTCGGGGCATACCGACAGAGCAAGCCGCTCGCATGCTAAAAGGTATGGCTGAACGGTGTAGCTGCCCGCGCGTGCTCCCTTAACTTCAGAGGTCAGCGTGGAGCTGCCAAAGAAGAAGTTTTTGCCAGTAGGATAAGAGCACATCCCCTGCAAATCGGTTGGTGCCCATGCAGGGTCCATGTTTTGGCTCCTAGCCGGCAGCCGGGACGTAGCAATGGGACTTTCATGGGCTTGGGCAGCCCACCTGGTGAGCAGGCAGCAGCTCTTGGTGGCACACGACTGCCTGAGCTTCCACGAGCCGTTTGGCCCTCAGGAGAAGTTTGAGGTGGACCAGTGGCATCATCTGCCCTTGTGCCCGCAGCGCCTGGGAGCTGGCGGCGCATGGGGCAGCAACTGCAGCTGCGTGCAAATACGGCAACCATCAAAGGTACTTACCCTGTTCTGCCTGCTGCTTTTGCTCTAACAGATTTATAGATTTTAATTGGGTCGATAGGACTCAAATCCCAAAGATATTGTGAGGACTCTTGGGTGAGGGTTTTGAGTCAGTGGGAGCCGCGGGACCTGGAAAAATCAAGCCACTTAACTGCCGTGGTGTGGGTTTTGGCATCCAACTCCAGGCACACAGCTTCTGAAGTTGCTAGCCTTTGTGGTCAGCTGGGGCAGGCCCTCAGCTGCTCTTACCTGTGGAAACCCCCCCAAATCTCCGCTTTCAGCAGATCTGCAGCAGTGCAGCCTGTACGGGGCGGGCACCCCACTCTCCAGCGAAGGAAATGCCGCTCACGGCTATAGCCAGCCCCCATGCGGCGTCAGTCTTGCTGCGTGCCCCTCCCGGGTTTGGGGGAGCTGAGTTGCCTTCTTGTGGTGTTCCAGATTCAAAAATGAGGACTTGGGTATGTTTTGGGAAGCTGCTTGGTTGGATTTCCCACTTTGACCTGCTGCAGTCCACCCTGCTTCACCTGTAGAGCCCTTACTCCAAATTGACCTTGAACGCGCCCTTGTAGAAGTGTTCTTTCAGAACTGTACATCCTCCTGGAGGACACAGGTTTTCAGGCTGTATCTTGGCTATGGCACAGGGTGTTTCTTTCCAGAAGAGGGTATAATATAAATAGAGGAATTGATGAACGTTGTAATAGGCAGTTAATGCTGTGTCCCCATCAAATATTGCTGCCATGTCTTTGAACGCGCGGCCCCTGGGCAGAATGCCATCTCTCTCTGTCTCGCTCCGTACAAGGTGAAGTTCTGCCAGTAGCCTGTAGATCCAGGAGCAGAGTCTTAATTGCTTCCCACTGGGACCTCCGTCTTTCCGTCGTACGGGCATTGCAAAAATCCCGCCCCTAGTACGCCATCACGGTGGGCAGTGATCGCCACTTGTGGGCCTGAGATGCATTCCTTTAAAAAGAATTATCTTGTTTTAAACTTATTAATGGGGTTTTTAAACACTGCTGAGCAGTAGGCAGGCACATTAGAGAAGTCTGCACTCAGCGAATGTTTCGGGTTACTGTCCATACCATATCGTGCATGGGAAGCTAAAGCAGCCAGGGGGGTTTAAATAGATTTTCCTCGCTGCTCTGCTCTCCCTGCCTCCGTCCCTTGCTGCTGGAACCCGTAAAGGAGTTAACTGGAGCGCAGTGGAAGGGGGCAGCCCTAAGGGATACGGTATAACTGGTTCTAGTGAGGCTGTGATCTATTCCTGTTCTCTGAAGGGTGTGAAGTCTGGCTTTGGTGAATTTTACTGTATCTTTTGATAGGAAGCTTGAAGCCAGATTTTGCTCCATAAAAAAAAATAAAA
>NW_009258270.1:448850-460375 GCF_000687185.1 Egretta garzetta | reverse complement strand
AAAAAAAAGGGGGGGGGGGGCATAGCATAGGAAATTATACACAGACTTTTAGCTTAAAATGCTAGTAGAAAAACTCAGGCACAAAAAAAGCCCAGGAAGTATGTTGCTAAACTGTTTCAAATTAATTGATTCCAGATGAGACCTCTGGTTCTCACACACTGAAGATATTTCGCTAAACATCCAGCTCACAAAATGGATTCAGAATTGGTTTAGGGGGTTCACCAAAGAGAGGAGACGCTAGTTTTAAGTTGGAAATCACTTCAAATTTCTATGATGTCTGATCTAGAAATAACTTCTAAGAATGTTGTGGAAATCTCAGCAATAAAACATTTGTTTCTCAAGTTAGGCTTTGTTTAGTTATAGCATTTGCAGAAAACAAAAATGTCAGTCTGCTGGAACTCTGAACTTCACATATGTTTCTTACAGTAAATTAAATTAAATATGTCAAACGTTGTCAGAATAGCATATTAATTGAAGCTGAAATCACATGATATATTTTAAAGCATTTTATCAGATAACTCACAGAAATCATTCTAATCTTCGCAGTTTCCCCATATTGTTATGCAAAAGAAACATTCATTTGGCTGTCCTGTCTCTCAGTCAACCGTTTCCATGCATATTTCCTTCTGAAACTGCTGATGATAAATCGCAACAACTTATCTCATCTCTTGACATACCCTATTGTAGCAGCGTTTCTGGTAACGAAGGAATCTAGTTCTTAGTGATTTTTTTGGTTAGGCAACACTTAAAATTTTAGCAAAGTTAAAGCTGATGTAGAGAAGTCTATAAATAGCATTCTCTGTCCATGCTCATTCTCTGATGCTCTAGTGCAAGGCTGAGGTAAAAAAAAAAATAAAAAAATAAAAAAATATATATATATAAAATGCTGAGCTCTCACAGCTGGGGCTAATTTTCAGGAGATTGGATCTCCCATGAAGGGAGCTCTCTGTGGCAGCGCACGTAAGCGCGTCGCTGTGCCAGGCGAGCAGGGGTGTTCGCAGGGTGCTGGGATGCTCCTCTTCTGGGGAGGGCCCCTTCTGGGGGGAGCGGCTGTGGCCCGTGCCAGGCTGCCGTTGCAAATAAGGGGTCCTCGGGGGGGCAAAGGAGAGTTAAATTTGGCCGTAGTCAGGAGGATGCCCAGGAAGGGCTCGGCTGGACCCAGGCCAGCCTTGCTTGTGAAACTCCGAGGATGGCTTTGGCGATGGCTGCCAATTCAATCTGTCATATAAAAATCACTTTGTGTGCTCTGCCTCCTGCTGATACCATAGTCATCGAGGGAGAAAAATAAAACGCCAGCCAAAACCCAACCCTCCCAAAGTTAACAGCAAAGCCAAAGACAGCCAAAACCTGGGAATACAGCAGGGACCAAGTTAACGGTTTCATTTATGAATGGATCGAGAGAACACAACCCATCTGTATTTTCCACAGAAGTAAAGGGAACTGATTTACCCCGCTGGGAATCTGTGCCACTTGTTTGGATTACAGAGCTCTTTCATTCCTGCATCCCCTTCCGTAGCTGGAGTCGGTTCTGGCAGGATGACCTCGGCTTACGCAGGGGTCAGGCACAAGGTATTTGCGCCGTTTCAGTCTTGCTGAAATCCTATTTGGAATAGTTAAGCATGTTGTAGGTGGCACACAAAGCTGTGCTGCCTTGGCCCAGGATTGAGTTCCTCTCGCTGTCGGGGAGCTTGAGGGTCTCGTATTTGCTGGCTGATGGTACGCAGTGCTCGGCAAAACACATCCATCTCTGGTCAGCTGGGGAAGGGGATGGTTCCTGGGGGGTTCTCGTGCTCGGTGAAGGTTGGCAGCTTTCAGTAGACGTTGCTTTTTTTTGTCGTGGGCTTTGCATCGTGTTTCAGTTTGGGATTTTTTTAATAGCTTTTTGGAACTTGCTGTGAGGATCCCGGAGGCAAAAAAAAAAAACCAAAACCCAAACCTGGAGAATTCTTGCTTACGGTTTGTGCTCTGCCAAAGAAGCCCAGCAATTTAGGCTTAACAAGATCACTTCCCCTATTACATGAGTTATTGTTGTTTTTAATTAGAGGTAATGCTGTAGTTCGAATGTACAACACAATGGGGTATAAAATGCAGTTCAGCATATATACCAAAGATGATTTTTCCAATTATAAACCTATTTAGAAGGCGGATACATTAGAAATGATGAAATGTCGAACTGCAGATGAGGTGAGCAAGCTGGAATACGCATGCACCCACGCATACACGCTGTCGTACAAGAAAGAGGAAAGTGCTCTGGAAAACAGTTATATATGCGTAATTAGTTTAATCTGAAATTAATGCTAATTTCGGCAATTTGCGATGCAGATTCACTATTAGTACTCTAGTCCACTTCCACCGTATCGAGAAGTCGAGGATGCAGAGCCTTAATGAATTCCACACGGGCATGCACCAGAGCTGGGTTCATGCACCCGTTTCCAGGGTGTTCTCTCAGCCTCGTCTGGGCTGGTTTGCTTCGGCGCCCGTCCCTGCCTCTTGCTTTTAGGGAGCGGCCGCTCGGTTAGAAAGTCCCGTTTCAAGCAAGGATGCGATGGCGCGCCGCATATCCTGGCATTTCTGACGCTGCTGCCATCTGCATTTGCCCAGGTCAGTTTTAACTGGACCTGCACCTTTGGAAAGCCCGGTTCCAAAGCACGTGCGTTTTGCTTTGCGACGAGACCTGCCAGAGGCACGCTCGGTCTCTTCTCCACTAGCTGGATGTAAGCGCTCATCCCTTCCAACCTCATCATCCATGGATCCGAAGCCAGGAGCTCTTCCCTAAAGCTGGGGTGGGGGAGAAGAGCAGAAAAAGGCTGTGTAAAGAACGTTAGGGAAATGGCACTTAAACCGTTACCCTGAAGTCAGATACGCGACTCCTGCGTTAGCCATAGGCTGGGCCTATCTGAAAAGGTTAGCGGGCACTTGTTGCTTGAGATTTTGGAATTCTGGTGATCCTGCAAAATGGTTCATGAACTTAAAGTTCCCTTTATTCATTTTTGATAGTCATGATAAGACGACAGTTTCAGTGGGGGGAAAAAACCCCACCAAGAAAACGAAGAACAGAGTTGGTACATGAGTATGCAAGGATATCGAGGGGCGCTGAGCTGGAGGCTCCGGCGCTGCAGAACCACAGTTCCTTCCTTCTCCCCGAGCCGGCTGGTTTTAGCTCCCTCAGTGCGTTGATGTGTTTGAGTGGGACAGGGTTTTTGTTTCCAGAGACGGTCTCTCCAGCCTGTTGCTTAGAGGAGATTTACCCGATACGCCCCAAACCGATGTAATGACAGTCTTGCGCAAAATGGCATCAAATCAGAAGACTTGTCTTGCCGAAGCAGGGTGGATCTTCCCTGCTTCTGCGCCACCTGAAGGGTTTGCTCAGTTTCAGAACACAAAGGCAAATGTATTTTTCAAAAGTCGAGCCAATGAAGGGATTGTAACCTTGACTGACTCGTCGCAGTAGTAGTCGCATGTGTTTTGATTAACTGCGACACCAACGCCGTACACAAACAAAGCCGTTCTGCAGGTACTTACAATTAACGGGCTTTATAACCAGCGTTAGATCTAACTCTCCCCTGTCGATTCCTCCTGCAGCGAGAGAGAGACACCTTCAGTACACAAAAACATTTAATATCTACGTTTTGCAGAGCGCCGCAACGGTGAATGATAGATATATTATACTGCAGAATAAAACCAAAGACATGAAGCTGGAAGTATTGTGGTTTTGGGGTGACCTGGGCCTCTGGAGTCATTCATAAAACACGGATTTGTGATGGATTCCCACAAATCGCTTCCCATTACCCGACCACTGCCGTTCCCACCCCGAGCAAAGAGCAGATGGAGCAGCCACCCGAGGGACCCAACCCAAAAGCACTACAGGCGACTCCCGTTTGCTGTTCCTGGGAGTGCCCCCTTCGTACGCCACCCCCAGTAAGCAGAGTCTGAATTTACTGGCAGGGAAAGATGAAGATCCTCAGTGACTTCAGGATGGGGACTCTTAGGTTTTGGGCTTTTTGTTGTTGTAATAATAATAATTAAAAAATTATAATGAGTGTTTTTCTTAGATACATCCATAAATGTTTTTATGAAATTATAGATTTTTTTTTTGTTGTTTTTGTTGTTGAAGAGATGCTGTTTTATTTTCTGAGCCAAATGAGAAATTTTGATTTTAAAAAAACCCTTTCATTTTTAAAAGAGAAACTCCTCAGTGGCTCAGTTCCTTGTACCTCTCGTCATTTGTCGGCGTTAATGTTTACTGAACAGCACTACGTGTACTTCGTTAAATACTTTTTAACCCTTTGATTTTCCTCCCTGAAACAAGCAGAGATGTGGGGAGGGGATGGCGGAGAATATCCCATCAGACAGGAAGAACGTTGCTCACCAGGATGAACCAGAAGCCCATCGGTGTCGGTGCCCGGTCTCCTGCTGAGGGTGCTGGGTCAGAAATAAGGGGTCTGCTCCCGTGCTCTTGCAGCCATTAGCAATGAGAGGTGTGGGGACTGGGAAGTTAATGTCGGTTTTCTCAGAGCTCGTGTCCTGGCAATTTGATGTGCTTTAAAATCTTTCTTCTTACTGGTGATTCAGTGGCTGACCTACAGAGAAGGTGTCCCTGGTGTAGTAAAATCCCTAAGCTAGTGAATACTTTTTTTTTTTTTTTTTCCTTTTTTTAAATGCCTTTTGAATGCTCTGTCATGTTTGGCTAAGACGTTTGCAAACTTTTGGCTGTTAGCTCTGAGTCTCCGGGCTTGGGTCGGCTCCGTTCCGCTGCCTGGGAGCCCCGTGCGGAGCAGGACCACAGCGCCCTGCGGTTTTTACCCCGATGAAGTCTTCATTGCCTCGTAACTCGTCTGCTTGGCTGACGGGAGAGGATTTGCAGGTTAGAGCAGGAGCTGGAGGCTTTGCTTCCAGGTGGTCTGAGTCCCGCTGCAGTTATCTAATCACTGAAAATTGGTGAGGCTGTACCAGCACAGACAAGTCGACTGTGTATGGCGGCATACCTGGCATGAACGTTTGAGGAAGAAATGGGGGCTTCCAGCACAAACAGCAGCTCCTCTCGTCTGCTGGGGCTCTGGTAGGCACCCTGGCCCAAACCTGAGCTGAGCGCGGTGCTGGCCTTGTCACTGGCTGCGGGAGCCCACCGTGACACCACGGTGAGCGGGCGTTGTGCATTCATGCGTTCCTTCAGCCTGGAGAAGAGAAGGCTGAGAGGGGATCTCATCAACACCTACAAATATCTCAAGGGTGGGGGTCACGAGGACGCAGCCAGACTCTTCCCAGTGGTGCCCAGTGCCAGGACAAGGGGCCATGGGCACAAACTGAAGCACAAGAGGTTCCAGTTGAACGGGAGGAAGAACTTGTTGACTGTGAGGGTGCCCGAGCCCTGGCCCAGGCTGCCCAGGGGGGCTGTGGAGTCTCCTTCTCTGGAGATCTTCAACCCCCGCCTGGCCGCTGTCCTGTGCCCCCTGCTCTGGGTGAGCCTGCTTGGGCAGGGGGGTGGCACTGGGTGAGCTCCTGAGGGCCCTTCCAACCCCTGCCATGATGGGATTCTGTGTGTGGTTCACCTCTGCTGTGCACATCCAAATCTTTACGGGGAAAAGGCTGGATTCCAAACCTGCGCCTCTGTCGTGACCACATCTCCTGGGGTGCTGGTGATGGTTGGGTGGTGGGACAGGGGGTGAGCAAGCGACGCCTGGCTGCGCCTGTGGCGAGCCTGGGGGCGCGCTGGAAGCTCGTGCCACGGGTGAAAGGAAGGACACGAACCTCCCGTGGAGGCACATCAGGGTAGGGAGGATTGCCAAGGCTACGCATTGCCTCGTTCTTTGGCTGAGGGGGGTGCGTACAGCAGCGCGATTGAACCGGCTCTTCAGGAAAACAGAGATTGTAAAAGCAGACTTAATTTTGTGCTTCGTTTTTGTACCAAAGAGCTGATTTCTGAAACCATTTCCCAGCTCGCAACACATCTCTGGGCATTAAAATGTTGTGAATTTGCTTGTCATTACCAATATTTTCTTTGACTGAAGCTATTGAAACAAAGTAGTATTTTTTTTTTTTTTTCCTTTCCCTTTCACCTTCAATCTTGCTTCTAAAAGAAGGAGCTCTCTTTTTCTTTCTTTCTTTCTTGGTCAAATATAAAAATGATGATAATTTCAAATATTGCTTTAGAATAATTGCTTTTCTCCCTCTTTTGTATGACAACAGAAGCTTGGCCTGATCTTAAATCAGATGCTGGCAGGCAGAGGGCTCTTGACAGCCCTGCAAAATCCTTTAGTTACAAGTTGGCTTTAGCCAATTCTTTATTTGTAAATGACAATTTTCTACAGAAAAATATATGCTTGGGCTTCAATTTCGGAGTCCTAGATTGCAGCCAGGAAAAAATAATTGAATTTTTACACTGCTTTTTCCCTCTCTTTTCTTCCTAACTTAAAAAAAAATAAAAAATGAAGTGAAGCTGTGTAAAGCATGGTTGGGGCCGATTGAGGGGAAATGTCTACCCTGGTTAATTAGAATGGCAGTGGAGATGGGAGCAATGTTTAATTTGTTCTGCGCTGAGAGAATCTGGGGCTACTCCAAGCTTTTTGTTGGGTGTCTCCGTTCCATGAAGGCCTTGCCCACAGCCGTGCGGCACGGCGTGTCACCGCGGCTCCGCTTGCCTGACAGGGCCTGGCGCTGGTTTGGGGAGCACCGTTGCTCTCGGGGGTGTGTGTGTGTGTGTGTGTGTGTGTCTGATGTGTGGGACGGGGTCTCGGGGCAGAGCCCCGGGGGAGCCCCTGGCGGGACGGGGTGGCCGTGCTGCCGCAGGAGCGCGGTGACCCTCGGTGCAGCCCCAGCCCCTCGGTGCAGAGCTGCACCGTGCGACCTTCCGAAGCTATCGTAAAATATATCCTGTCTTTGGCAAAGAAATAAAAAAGTGAGGGAAGTCCAGGCTCTGCACTGGGCAGCTGCAGCCGTTGTGTCTCCGGCCGCCTGCCCGGTGGTGTTCCCTTTGCGTTGCTCCGGCGTTTGTTGGCCGTTGTTTAACCAAGTCCTGGTTCTGGAGTTACGGGTTTTATTTTCCCCTTTAGCTGTTGTAAGTTGGCTGCTTCGTCCAGTTTCAGTCATACAGGAAACAAACTCAAGCGTTTTAGTGCATGAATTTCTAATCGACGGGTTTGTTGGTTTCTTGAATTAAGGTGCAACGTTGACTTTAGAACATCTCTCTGGGGTGGGGTAGGCGGATAGTTTGTTGTTGTCCCCAGTGTTGAGGGGTTGCCTGCTGTAAGCTGGGGCCTTTCCCCGCTGCCCAAGCACACTGGGATGATGCCTGCCCCTTCGGAGCATGCCGACAGCATTGGCCTGGATCAGCCCTGATTTGGCCCACAAGGCTCAAGCGGTTTGGGATCAGTCCCCCAAAGGCAGCAGCTTCCCCTGCCGCCCCATGGGGTTTGGGTCCCTGGGCTGGGTCCTGCCTGTCTTAGCGGGTTGGGGGCTATGGGTGACGGGTTATCGGATGGCACGTTCTCTGTGGGGAGTCCGGCATCACCCCGTCACCTTGTATGGACCAAACCTGGGGGCGTGTGGCTCAGGAAGAGGAGCTGGGTGCTCAGGTGGGGTCTCAGGGGAACACGAGGGGGTTTCTGAAGGGCCCGATCCAGCCCCTGATGGACGGTGATACTGTGAGCCTTTCCGCTGAAGCGTGGTTTGCAGCAGCTGGGGGACTGCGTCGGACGCTCTCACTGCCTTTCGTCATTTCATTATTTTTAAAATAACTGTGAAAGTTCCTTTTAAACTGACCCATGGAAACTTAATAGCTCATCACTTCAATTTGGTGTAATTACCTTTAGTCTGCCAAAGGGTATGCACCCTGTCTTCAGAAAAAAAGGGGGGGAAGATGGCACGTCTTTCTGAGACGGTAGCGCTGGGGATACGGCACTTGGACTCCCCTTTCACTTATATTTGCATTGAGAAGCACAATAAAAATCATTTATTAAAAAAAAATATCCGGGGGCTAGAGTTGTTATTGAGTGCCTTTACTCAGCCATCTCTCAAATAAAAACAAAACAAGACAAAGAGAAAAAGAAGTATCTAATCAAATCGACTCTGGATTGCTTTTGTAAAGAAATGCTCTCATTAACTGGGTTAGGGATGGCATCTGCAGAATATTTCTTTTTTTCCACGTATTGTTTGAAATAATCTCGTTAAACCGTATGCTTGTCTTGTAATTTCTTACAGATGGTCACGAGAACAAAGAAAATATTTGTAGGTGGATTATCGGCTAACACAGTAGTGGAAGACGTAAAGCAATACTTTGAACAGTTCGGCAAGGTAAGTTCCTGCCCAAGCGAGCACTACATATTTTGAATTCTTCTTTTTTCTTTTTTTTTCCTCCTTTCTTTTTAAGTGTGTTTTGAAAACCAAAAGTGCAGTGAGGCCACGCTCAAAGGAGGGCCGCGCTTTTTGCCTTCCAGTGTAATTTCTCAAAGCCTCTGGAATTGCTTCTGGAATTCCTTTTCTGTTTGCTGCATGTGTATGTGTACACCATTGCCAACACTGTTTACCTTCATTAGAGAAAGAGGAATCGTTGGGAGGAGGATTTGTGTGTGTTCAGGAGGAGTTTGACCCTTAGCTGAATGATTACACAGTTGTCTTCCCCATAAAATCAGCCTTCTGTTTACCCCCGATTCCGGTGGCAAAAGGAGCAGATAGACATATTTGAGAGAGCTCGTTAAGCTGTGAAGGTGCCCGAAGGAACCACGTGAATAGCAGGAGTAATCTGGAAGTCACTACAATACCTATTTAATTTCTTATTAGAAAATCCTTATGCAAGATCACGTGGAAATGTATGTAGAATCCAGACTTTTTTTTAAAAACAAGTTTATGCAAGGAAGGAAACCTTGCCAGAGTGGTCTTTACCATGATGGAACAGCTCAAACCCCACAATCCAGGCTCTGTCTAGCTGGAGGTGAGTGCCACTGAATTCCACAGAGCTCCCTGGATCCCCAAGGCTTCTGGGTGCTTGGTCAGGAGCCTGGTGAGGTGCAGAGCTTGCGGAGCTGTCTGCTCTGAAGGCGGTTTGTGGCACCACCGTCCGTGGGGACTCCTGTCTGCGGGGCTCCGTACAGCTGGATTCCTCATGGTTAGTTTATGTTTCTTTTATCTGCCCTGAAAAGCCTCGGCCGGGCAGTATTTTGCTGAGGGCTGAGGAGGGGAGTTTATAAATGGTTCCTGTGCTGGATTGATAGTTGTTTTGCAAACCATTCATTTTATTTTCAATAATAATCTTCGATTCCGGCAGGATGTTTACAGCCTGCTGAGCCTTTTATTAAAGGATTACATGAGCTTTTGGATGTTTCTTCTGTAGTTACTTCTAATTGCAGAACTCCTCTAACCTGTATTTTTGAAGTTAATAATAGTTTCAATATAAGCACTTTGCATATTGTCTGGATGCTGTCTTAATATAGGCTTTTTAATTTCACCATCTGGTAGTTTCATGCTTGCAATTTTACAGTCCCTGAGAATGCAGACATCCAGGCTGCGTTTCTCGGTAGCGACTGGTGATTCGGGACGCTTCGGTTCTGCTTTTGTGCCCTGCCTTTCTTGAGCTAGCTCAAAGAGGTCAGGCTTTCCAAAGGCAATACTTTGGGAAAATCAAATCTTTTTTCAAGTGTCTTAATTTGAAGGCTAAAACATCAGGGTGCTGAAAATAACTGCGCAAGGTGCAGTCAAGGCTGGAGCCCCCTCCTCCGGTGGTAGAGCTGGGGTGCGTCCTGCTGAGGCTGCGGCAGAGCTCAGCTCCTGTAGAACGCCGGCTCGCAGGGCTCGGTCCCTCCGCTACCCCGTGACCTTTTCCAGTTGCATCCCTGTTTCCTGCTCCCCTGTTCTAGCTTGTGAAAAGGCAGTGAGTTTGGTGAAGTCGGTGGCGTTTTGGAGCAGAGGCTGCTTGGCTGTGTCGCCGTGACCCGACCTGGTGTGCCGGCGTTCAAGTTCACCCTGCTGCGCTTTGCTGTTTGTCAGCTGAGACAAAGTTTGGTTTGTGGGGTGTTCTGAGGTGACTCTCCCCCAGGCTCTGGTTGTGAGAAGATGCAGAGCTCCTTAATGGCTTTAGGAAATGGAGACTTGTGGTCCAGCTAAATGAGAAGACTCATTAATAGGCTGCAGTGGGTGGGATGCTGCGTTTGGATATAATGACCCAGGATTGGCCCTGTGGGACCTTGTAGGAGCTGCTTCCTTCTTCTGCTTCTCCATTCCACTTCTCCACCTTTCCTGACCTGCTTGCTCAGATTGCGGGGTCTTCGTGGCAGGGGCTGGTGATGCATCCATGCGCTGCCGAACGCACGAGGCTCGCTCTCCCGCCAAGCCATCGCAGTGCACGCAGTGCATCTCGATCCACTGGCGAGCTTTGCATTTGCTTAGGGCTTTCTTAAAATAAAGAGAACTGCATGACATCATTAACGTGTAGCGGAGCCGCCCAGAGTTGATAAGAGCATCTCGGGTGACTTGTTCTTTGAAATGCTGAGCTTATTTATTGGTGTGGAAAAAAAATCGCTTCCCTACTGCTGTGATTCTTGAAATCCTGTTTGTACTTGCTGCAGAGGAGAGCCTTGCAACCGGGGGAGGTTGTTTTGGTGACTGGGGGTAGCTCTCAAAATATGCGACGTGGTTAGAACAGCCACCGGCTTTGGGGCCAGGCGGACTCGCTCATTTAACTGGGGTTGGCAGGAAAGGGCTCCAGGTGTTGAATTTGAAACTGCAGCTTTCTGAAAAGTAAACACCGGAACCTTTTTTCCCAGTAAAAAGGAAACTGCTTTAATAAAGCCTCTTCCCTGACTTCACCAGTGAAAATGCCTGCCCATAGAGCACCAAAATACGTGGTAATGATAACTTCTGAGACTTTGATGGTGAAATTTCTGATAGTGATTGCTTTTTCTGTAAAACCTGGGATCTGTAGGAGTCCCAGCTTTTCCCATTGCGAAGACGGGCATCCCTAGCCGCTGTAAGCTGTGGAGGAAGACTGGGAAAAATTACCTGGGTGAAGCCAAAAGGCTTAACGGAATGAGCACGAAGCAGGGTAATTAACAGCCTCGTGATTGCTGGCTGCTTGGAGCTGGTGATGCTGAACCCTAGCACGTTGTGGGGCTCCCCGGAGAGGCTTGGAGGGGGGTCTGGGTGCCGAGGAGGGGGCTGGCCATAGGGTCCGTAGGTGCTGGTGGGACACGGCTCGTGGTGCAGAGGGGCAGGGAGCGCAGCCCAGCACCTCCGATAAGGGCAGCGCGGGCCCGAGGCCAGCAGCCGGTGGGAGGCGTATCTGGGAGAGAGTTTGGGGTTGAGGCTTCTCCTTCCATGGGCTTCAGGGGGCAGGATCCACGGGAGGACATGAGGAGGCTAAGCCGGGAAAACAGAACTCCAAACTAAGCCATAACCGTTTGCAATCAGAAGGGGAGAAAATCATAGAATCACAGAATGTTTTGGGTGGGAAGGGACCCCTAGAGGTCACCCAGCCCAACCCCCCTGCAGCAGCAGGGACACCTTGAACCACATCAGGTTGCTCACAGCCCCGTCCA
>NW_009258270.1:446735-448702 GCF_000687185.1 Egretta garzetta | reverse complement strand
GTTTTCAGTCGGAGATGTTTCAAACATTCTCACAAAAACAAAATAAATTCACTGCCTGTGTCAGCCCGTCCAGGGTCTGCAGCGCTGACCTTGCGCTGACGTGCGAAGGGCTGGCTGTTAAGACCAAGTTTCAGAAAAGAATTTAAATGAGAAAGCGTCGGAAGCGAGGAGGTCCAAAGGGAAGCGCGGTGGGGCTGTGCTTTCCTCCCCTCCGGAGAGGCCAGGAGTGCCCTGAGCCAGCAGCGGGGCTGCGGCTGGATTTGCTGTATGGCTTCCCAAAGTGTAAGCAAAATGGTGCTCTCCGAGGTCAGGACACGTTGGAGTGTTTCGGGCTTCTGGTATCATTTAAAAAAGGAAAAAAAAGAAAGCAACAGCCTCCTAAAGCCTCATCCGGAGGACCATGACCAGCAGAAGAAAGCCCCCAGGCGCTAATGAATTGCACTTCTCTCAGGACGTGCGTGTTCTGCACCTTTTAAGCCCCAAGCAACCGGTGATAAGGGACTTCTTAGGGCTCGTTTTTCAGTAGGTAATGCTCCCTTTCGAGAGCTCCTGTGAAAGTAGCGTCGTCCTTATTTTGCGACTTGCAATTATACTTCACATGGTGAACTGTGTAATTAGTTTGGAAGACTTATGCCTAGTCATTGGTTTATCCTAATCGGCTTTGGCTTTTCCCGACAACAAAGTGAGCTTATTTTCCTAAGCTGAAACAACTCTGCTCCCTTTGTTCCTCTCTTTTATTGTCTCATTCCTTTCATTCTGTTTTACTGCCAAAGTTTTGTTTCATTAGGCCTACAAGTCATTTCCAATCCAGTGGGCTGTTACAATAAGGCCTTTATAACTCAGCTGCCCTGGTTCCCATGTCCCTTCTGGTCTGGAGCCAGGACTTGCTATTTGACATGGGATTTTAACCCTTTCGGTGCCCCAGCTGCGATCCCCCCCCACCCCGGGGTGCTGAGGCTGCCTTGGTGCGGTGCAAGCCAGGCTGGGGACGTGGGTTGGAGGGGACCCCCGATGAGCTTACGAACACCAGACACTTGCGTGCGGTCGTTAATTGATGGGTTAACGTGGTTGGGCTCCAGGTATGCTTTTTGACCCAATTATTGAAACGGAATTCTGAGTAAAAATCTTCTTACTGAAAATACCATAATCAGGCTTGGTGGGAACGGGCCTTTGAATGAAAAGGCCACTGTGTCCTTCCAGCCCCCGCTTCCAGCACGATGGGAACGGTGATGTTAGAGGTACGTTTCAGTTGTCCTCAGCTATTAGATCAGCCCCTGTATCGCTGTTCTTGTAGAAAACCCGTGTTTTCTGGTGCGGGAGAGAATACATTTAAGTTCATACTTTTTTGGAGAAGAATGGGGGATTTTTAAAGGAGATGTGTGAGAGTTTTGGGGACAAGCAATATTTTTATATAGTGTTATTTCAGTCTACGAGACAAGCAGCACCGGTGTTGGTGGCCCCGGCTCTTTTCTTCTTCTAAAAATCTTGAAGTGGGAGCGTTGGCTCTACGTTTTTTTTTTCTTTCACACCAATCTAAAATGACTTTTGGGGAAGGGGGCTACGGCATTTGCTTTTTATTTTGAATTTTCAGATGAAATTGGAACAGGCCAGTACGTGTTAATTTTGTTTTCTGTTTTGGCTTGCCACGAGGTCCCTCAGACAAACCGTAGGCATGGCTCAGCTTTGCTTGGAACATGTTGTTCCCTCAAGAATGGCTTTTAAGATCTGGAAATTTTGAAACAAGATGGGATTTCTGAATTACCTCTCTGGACCTGAAACCTTTCGCATGGTCACTTGTTGTTTCCCGTGAGACCCAAACCAGACCAGTGGAGTAATGATAGCTACCTTCTGATGCTGGTGACACTGTTGAGCCCGACACAGTTTGGAGGCCCGTAGTTTTCTCGTCTCTTCCTTCCGTAGCTGTGACTTGCTGGCCAGCAGCAGGTCCGCCCGCCGACGGGGGGGGA
>NW_009258270.1:432415-444544 GCF_000687185.1 Egretta garzetta | reverse complement strand
GGAGCAGGGACACCTTGAACCACATCAGGTTGCTCACAGCCCCGCCCAACCTGGCCTGGAATGGTCCCAGGGATGGGGCCTCCACCCCCTCTCGGGGCAACCCCTGCCAGGGTTTCACCACCCTGAAATAAAAACCCATTGTCTTGCTCCGTAGTCCTGATAGCCTAATGCAGTTGTGGCTGTGATCCTCTGTGATTTCAGTCGGAGATGTTTCAAACATTCTCGCAAAAACAAAATAAATTCACCGCCTGTGTCAGCCCGTCCAGGGTCTGCAGCGCTGACCTTGCGCTGACGTGCGAAGGGCTGGCTGTTAAGACCAAGTTTCAGAAAAGAATTTAAATGAGAAAGCGTCGGAAGCGAGGAGGTCCAAAGGGAAGCGCGGTGGGGCTGTGCTTTCCTCCCCTCCGGAGAGGCCAGGAGTGCCCTGAGCCAGCAGCGGGGCTGCGGCTGGATTTGCTGTATGGCTTCCCAAAGTGTAAGCAAAATGGTGCTCTCCGAGGTCAGGACACGTTGGAGTGTTTCGGGCTTCTGGTATCATTTAAAAAAGGAAAAAAAAGAAAGCAACAGCCTCCTAAAGCCTCATCCGGAGGACCATGACCAGCAGAAGAAAGCCCCCAGGCGCTAATGAATTGCACTTCTCTCCGGACGTGCGTGTTCTGCACCTTTTAAGCCCCAAGCAACCGGTGATAAGGGACTTCTTAGGGCTCGTTTTTCAGTAGGTAATGCTCCCTTTCGAGAGCTCCTGTGAAAGTAGCGTCGTCCTTATTTTGCGACTTGCAATTATACTTCACATGGTGAACTGTGTAATTAGTTTGGAAGACTTATGCCTAGTCATTGGTTTATCCTAATCGGCTTTGGCTTTTCCCGACAACAAAGTGAGCTTATTTTCCTAAGCTGAAACAACTCTGCTCCCTTTGTTCCTCTCTTTTATTGTCTCATTCCTTTCATTCTGTTTTACTGCCAAAGTTTTGTTTCATTAGGCCTACAAGTCATTTCCAATCCAGTGGGCTGCTACAATAAGGCCTTTATAACTCAGCTGCCCTGGTTCCCATGTCCCTTCTGGTCTGGAGCCAGGACTTGCTATTTGACATGGGATTTTAACCCTTTCGGTGCCCCAGCTGCGATCCCCCCCCACCCCGGGGTGCTGAGGCTGCCTTGGTGCGGTGCAAGCCAGGCTGGGGACGTGGGTTGGAGGGGACCCCCGATGAGCTTACGAACACCAGACGCTTGCGTGCGGTCGTTAATTGATGGGTTAACGTGGTTGGGCTCCAGGTATGCTTTTTGACCCAATTATTGAAACGGAATTCTGAGTAAAAATCTTCTTACTGAAAATACCATAATCAGGCTTGGTGGGAACGGGCCTTTGAATGAAAAGGCCACTGTGTCCTTCCAGCCCCCGCTTCCAGCACGATGGGAACGGTGATGTTAGAGGTACGTTTCAGTTGTCCTCAGCTATTAGATCAGCCCCTGTATCGCTGTTCTTGTAGAAAACCCGTGTTTTCTGGTGCGGGAGAGAATACATTTAAGTTCATACTTTTTTGGAGAAGAATGGGGGATTTTTAAAGGAGATGTGTGAGAGTTTTGGGGACAAGCAATATTTTTATATAGTGTTATTTCAGTCTACGAGACAAGCAGCGCCGGTGTTGGTGGCCCCGGCTCTTTTCTTCTTCTAAAAATCTTGAAGTGGGAGCGTTGGCTCTACGTTTTTTTTTTCTTTCACACCAATCTAAAATGACTTTTGGGGAAGGGGGCTACGGCATTTGCTTTTTATTTTGAATTTTCAGATGAAATTGGAACAGGCCAGTACGTGTTAATTTTGTTTTCTGTTTTGGCTTGCCACGAGGTCCCTCAGACAAACCGTAGGCATGGCTCAGCTTTGCTTGGAACATGTTGTTCCCTCAAGAATGGCTTTTAAGATCTGGAAATTTTGAAACAAGATGGGATTTCTGAATTACCTCTCTGGACCTGAAACCTTTCGCATGGTCACTTGTTGTTTCCCGTGAGACCCAAACCAGACCAGTGGAGTAATGATAGCTACCTTCTGATGCTGGTGACACTGTTGAGCCCGACACAGTTTGGAGGCCCGTAATTTTCTCGTCTATTCCTTCCGTAGCTGTGACTTGCTGGCCAGCAGCAGCTCCGCCAGCGAGCGGAGGGGACTTCCCAAAGCCTGTGCTGCTCCAGTGGCAGAGCCAGAGGGCTGGCTTGCAGGAACGCTAGCGCTGAAAGCAGCCAGGCTGCCGCCAGCAAAGCGTGAGGAGGAGGGTTTCCATCGTCGGTTGTGCAGCGTCACGCGTTGCAACACGGACAGCGATGCGAGTAACCCTTGGCAAAAATAACCTTTGGTAACGCAGGCCCCCTTCCCAAAGCCTGTGCTGCTCCAGTGGCAGAGCCAGAGGGCTGGCTTGCAGGAACGCTAGCGCTGACAGCAGCCAGGCTCCCGCCAGCAAAGCGTGAGGAGGAGGGTTTCCATCGTCGGTTGTGCAGCGTCACGCGTTGCAACACGGACAGCGATGCGAGTAACCCGTGGCAAAAATAACCTTTGGTAACGCAGGCCCTCTGCTTTCCCTGGGTGAGCGTGCCGGGAGGGGGGCGGTGTGATCCGCACCCGGGACCCCAGCCTCATCAGGAGGTTGCCGTAACTGGCTTCCTACGTGCTTTCCCCTCTGACAGCTGGGAAAATATAAATCAAGAAACCATGAGAGAAAACTCCCCCTTGTTTGGCCAGGCCGTCTGGGTGTGAACGAGTTAATGCGCCCTTTTATGATCAAGCACTCCAGCGGTTTACTTTTCCCGGAGACCTCGAGTATGGCCTCTGAAGATGTTATTACAATAGAGTTGTTAGCATGAGAAAAGGTGGTTTTCTCGCCATGGGTTCATTTGGGGGGGATTTGGAAGTGTGGAGCTGGGGCTAAGGCCAGCCTCAGGAGCTGCAAGGAATTTTGCTTGTATGAAAGTGAAAGCTTAGTTAATTTAGACTTGGCATACAGTTGGAATGGTACGGTTGCATCTGTTGGACATTGATATGTAGATTTAATGGTCAATAGGATACATGGACGGTCTCTTCTTGCAGTATCTGCTTTGCAGAAAAGTCATTTTTTGGTTGGACAAGTTGTTAGCCTTTCACGTTTTTCAGCGCTGTATTTCCAGGTTCAGCATTTGTGAATTGATTTCACTTTATGAAATAAAGGCACAGATTTAGCCTCTATTTACATTCTAGTCTGTAATAACCAGAGTTCCCGAAACATTTGTAACATGCAGTAAAATCGAGGATGTGTTGGCGTTTTTCTAACTGCTGCCGACCTCGCTGTTCCCTTCCAAAGCAATGCTGAGCTCTAGACCCGCTGGGAAGGAGCTTGGAGCTCGTTGTCGTCTTCTTTCTGTCTAAGTTACCGGGGTGCACCTTGGGAGAAGTTGCTTGGCTTGAATCCTTGCCCCTCCTTAAAACAGAACGAGCAGTAGACAAATGCAGCGTTGTTTGCTGCTTCTGGTGAGTTTTGTGCAATGAAAAACATGATTTTGGGGGGGGGGGGGGTGGCGCCCTGTTACATTTTTTTGGCAGGGAGCTGCCCCGAGCCTTGCTCACGCAGCTGCCTCTGCCCTTGGCTTGTGCTTTAAAGTTCCAGTATCTCTGGAATTGCTTATTTAAATGTTATGTCCGTGGTATTCCAAGGATAATGAATATTCCTTTAAATTTTTGCTTTGGCATGTGACAAAGGGATCTGGGCTGTAGTGGTCCCTCATGGCCTAAAGCACTTTTTATTATTTCTTCTCCCTCCCACGCATGCTTTTTTCTTTTTTTTTTTTTTTTTTTTTTTTTTTTTTTAACCAAACCAAGAAACTCGATCGTTGCTTAAGAAGCAGTCGGTGTTTTCATTCGGTCAGTGAAAGGTTGTACACAGGAAGTCCGTTTTTAGGTGGTCTGCAGTAAGACACGGGCTTTGTGAAAGTGGTTTTGCTATAAATTAGATGTTGGTTTCTACCTGGATTTTATGAAAAGAGGAAATGTTAAGGCAGGATTTGCGGGCGAGAAGGCTGTATCAGAGCTCAGCAGAAGCTTGAAGTACGATTTTATTTCCTTTTCTGCTCTGGTTAAACGAAATGGCGAGGAAGCTTCTGCGCTGCAGTGCTGGAACCCGTGGGAGAGCTGGTGCTTGTGGGGCCCCCAGCATCTGTCTTCTGTTTCCCGCTGTGCCACCCACTTGCTGCCTGACTCGGGGCAAGCTGTTCCAGCTCGCCGTACGTTGCCTTGCCTTTCTTACTTAGGGAGCTCTGAAGGGCATGGGAAATGTAAATACGGCAGCACGGGTGGCAATGGCAGCCGTCGCCGGCGTGGCCTCGGTGCAGGCTGACGGGGCTGCGGCTGGGGCCGAGTTCTGCCGGAGCATCAGCTTCAGCATCCCCAGCTCCAGGAGCTGTGAGGGCATCCCTGTTTAAAACATATTTATTTTAAAAATGCTATATCCTTTGATTTTTTTAATTTTTTGGTCATACAGTTATGGTTGTGCCCTATGTTCCATCTCGCGTACTTCAGTAATCGTAGGGGAGCGGTGTGGGTCGGGAGCCTGCAGAGCACAATGCCCCGTTGGCGACCCAGAAGCACACCAAGAGCCAAACTGAAATTGGTGATTAGTCAGGGGCGGTGTCTGGGGAGAGGAAAGTTGTAAGAAAACATTTGTGTTTCCTCCTCCAAGGCCACAAAAATGTTTGTTTGTGGCGTCTTTATATCAGCTTTGCAACGGAGCCAAGCCCATGACAGCGACCCGTAACTGAGACCCCAAAAAACTCAATTTTGTTTTTGACCCCACTTCTATTTTATGCAAACCCAGTAGGCTGTTCGAAACACCTAACAAAGAGAGGTGTTAATGTTTGGTAACATCTTCAACTCATCCCTGGAGCGGTCTTGGATCCAGCCCCAGCGTGGATGAGTGGGGATGTAGGTGGAGAACTTCTCTGGAAGGAGCTGATCGGGTTTTGCTGTGCTGGCAGCTCAGAGCCCCTGTTTCGGCGCGGGGTCCATGGGCTTGGCTGCTGTGCAGGAAGACCCCAGCAAGGTGGACTCAGCCCCAGCAAGCTGCATCAAAAGCAAAAGACGGCGGTCTTAAACCACAGCTGTAGGAGTGAGGTAAAACCTTCCGATAGATATTGCCAATCCGTGCCACGGAATTGCATCGGGTTCCACTGGTCCTGACCTCCATCAAAGCGATAACCTGCGTCCAGAGCGTTGCTTCTGTTCTTCGAGTAGCTGCAACTGAGGGTGCCGAAGCTTTGCCTTGGGAAAACTCATGTTTTAACATCGGCTCTCTGATGAAAAAATAGCAGTGGGCTTTTTTTTTTTTTTTTTCTAAACTTTGCCTGGTGTAATTGAAGCTTGCACGATGCTGCTCACAAATTTGGGGTAGGCTCATCAGCTAAAGTGAGCTAGTTAAAACGGGATTGATTGGCGCGTAAGTGTTTGATCACCATCGTCACACTGCATGGCAAATAGACCAGGGCCGAGCGGTAGGGGGTGAAATGGGAGGATTTTTTAAATGCAGCTCTGAGTCCGGGCCCTTCAGAACAGGACTTGTAAAAGTGTCCATGAGGAACTTCATCTAAATTGTTCCAAACGTGGAAAAAGAGCACACATGACGGGAAGGGGGTGTAATAACGTTTTTTCCGTATGGAAGCAAGCGGCCGTGCTTGGTCACTCGTAGCTCGTTCGGCCGGCAGCGCCCAGGGCACGGCGTGGGCGAGCAGAGGTGCCAGGCGCTCCCTCCCCTCCATCCCCAGGAGTCCAACTTGGATTTTTTCTGATGGAAAATTGGGGTTTAAAGTGGAAGGTTCTGCGCAGAGCCTGGCGGTTCTTGTTTTGTTTGTGTGCTTGTTCTTTTGTATTTACTCCCATGATTTTTCCATTAGGGTGCTAAAAATCAACGTGATGATTTTCAGTCAGTCCTAGAGGTGAAATAACCGAGCTTTGTTTGCACGTGCAATGCTGAGGTACGACCAGTTTAATTAAACTTAAACTAATTCCACAGAGGTGGAATGCGGAATTCATTTGATATCCATCTTACGCGTGTATATCTCCGTTAGGAGAACTTAGTGTTTTATTTTCTGGGGAAAAAAATGAGCCTGCGCATATTTTGGTAGCGGTGGGGTGGTAGCTGAGCGCGGCAGGCTGGCCAACGCCAGTCCCACCAGTCATCATCCAGTACTGGGGAATGTGTGCCAGACTGGGGAGGGAGAGGTGCGTGGTTGTACCGTGTGGTGCAGTATATGTATTTATAAACACAACTTCAGGAATGGGGACAAGGGCAGAGTAGCTCAAAGGAAGAGCCAATTAAGATAATCTAAGACGAGGATGAGGATTAGCTGGCCGCTTAATCTGAAGGACACCTACAACGCATGTGGCCAGTTTAGATCAAACAAACATCGTCTGTCGGGGACGTTCGCGAGAGGTTTGGGGGGAACAGGAATTGGTCTCAATTTATGGTCTGGGGCAAAACGTTGGAATAGCGATCCGGGCTCTGGTGGGTCCTGCTGGCGGAAAATGGCCCAGTGTGTATTTATTTGCTGTAGCATCTTCGCTCTGGATGTTCGAAGGAGTGAGAGTATTGGGTATATCGTAAAGAAATGATTGCTCCTAGGAAGGGAGTTCACGTTTTGCAGTTTGTCCTTTTGCAGAAAGTGGAAGCGCTAGCAGGGCTGTCGGAGAAGGAGCCGCTGTGTGTTTGCCTTTCCAAAACGAGTCGGGGTGCCCGTCGTGACCTTTACTGCTGCGCCGGAGACCGAGAGAGGCCGGTCTGAAACGGGCTGGCGAGGCGTGTTCGCGTCCCACCGGCTGGTAGCGAAAGCGAGATTACGTTTGCGCCCCTGTTCCGGGACATTGATTTGAAATCCGAGCAAATAGGAGGGCGTGCAGGATTCCACTTGGAGCATCTATTTATTTTAACATTCCGAAGCGCTTTGGATCTGCGTTGCCCGAGGGTGCTGGGCCATGAGCTCCTTCTTGGGGTGCTCGTTGGGAAAGGGGGGTGTGCGGCAGCCCCGCGGTGGCTGTGCTCTGCAGCCGTGCCGGCGGTGACTTTTCGGGAGAAGAAGGTCCCTCTGTTGACTCTATTACTTGGAGCGGCTCAGCGAGTTCAGATTGGTGCCACGTTAATTGTCAGGCCTGGGAGGGTGGGAGCAGATTTCACCGGGGGCAATGGAAGAGCTCCAATGAATTTCCACTCTGTTTCCCCGCTTGGCAAACCAGCACTTACTGTCACTTTGCATAAATAGGTTTATTTCAGAGGGTGAGCCATCACCACTCCCCCTCTTCCCCTCCCGGCCCACCCTCCCCTGAAGGATAGGAGGCCGACGAGCATTTAATTTCCCCAACAGCAGGTGCTTGTCATCCATCTGAAGATAGCTGCCAACATCTGGTGCAATTGCCGCAGCAAACGCAGTAACAAGGCGGCCTGCAGTTCAAACGCAGAGAGAGCGTTGCCTCTTTAATGATAACAAGCTGTTGGCTTCCCCTCTGAGATGAATTCATCTCACAGATGTTTGTCTAGTTTTGGCAATCTTATCACTATAGCTTTGGTGATTATGCTCAACTGGAGACTATTACTATAAAAGAAGTTTGAACTTGTTCCATTTTTGCATTATTTATTTATTTATCCATTTATTTCTTTGCTTTCTGGATATAATTTGTATCAACAACTGTAACGCCGGTCCCATTACCCAAGTACCCTTACTTTTTTTTATTGCATCTGCTGAACAGTAGCTCCCTACTTGACATTCACCGCTGGCGAACGTCTTTCAGCCACACTGACATTTTTAACATTCCCCATCAACAGCTTTGTGGTTTGAACCCTCTATTTAACACTGCATTTTCTGGGATTGCTTGGCACTCGCTCTGTCTGTTCTCTCTAATAACTGCAGTACACTTACTAGTTCTGCAAAGCGCGAGTTGCCAAGAATATTCTGGATACTTCCGTTTGGACGGCAGCGCTCCGGTGACCTTGGCAGGGGTTCGTAATGACAACGTGTGGCCATCTCCGTTGTCGTGTCTTAAAACGTTTCCAGCCCCGGCGTGATCGTACGAGACACGGAGGCTGCAGGCTGAAGACTTGGGCGCTTGTTTGCTTTCGTTTGGTTTTCTAACGTGCCCTTTTTTTTCGGCTGTTTTGGTTTTTAAGGACACATTTTCTCCTGAGCGTGTGGAATTTAATTCTGGTAAATAGGATTTATTTTTGGAAACGTGCTTGTGAATAGGTGACTCATGCCTGAATGAAGATGTGTCACTGTTCGTGGGGACACCACGTATATCATTTCTTAGTCTATAAATAGATGTCAGCCCGAGTATTGGTGGCATGGTGATGCTTTGCACTGACTCGTTAGCTGCGGAGTGGCTTCTGAGGACGGCGTTTATAGAGTGTCAGTCTCCCCTGCCGGAGCAATAACTAATGCTGATGCCTAAGGAAGAGACGTCAATAGCTTTGTAAAATACTGGGAGTACTTTAATTGGCACGACGGAAATCAGAATTCAGACACGTTCCCACGCCGCTGCCGTGGGGTGCAGTCGTATTGCTTCTTGGGATACGATTTGCATCGATGACCGCAATGTCGGTCCCATTGCCCAGGTACCCGTACGGGCTTGGGTACGTAAGGGTGGAGGTGGAGGAACCGAGCTGGGGAGTTTGGGCTCTTGTCAAAGGCCAGGGGTGTCACCTGCAGGGTCCCGAAATTCAGAAGCTCACCGTCGGTCATTTCATGCGTACACTGATTTCTGTTACTGAGGGAGATTTTGAGCTAAACGTTCAGGATTAGAGATCACTGCGATTTTCAGGTACCTGAAATAACAGTTCCTCCTTACTGTCGCTAAACTGGTGGCGTGTTGATGTTTGCTCAACACCATTTACCCACCAACACAGCACATATGGTTTAATGCCTGTCTTTTTTTTTTTTTTTTTCCCCTGCTTCTGCTGTAGTTACAGTATTATTAAAAATCCATTAAATTTTAATGTACATCATAAAGTATGTGCTCCCGTGAATGCGAGCACAGATAATTATTTCTGATGAATAAACCAAAAGGACAAGTATGTAAGAAGTTCATCCTGCAGCTTTCAGTTTTCATTATATACATCTCCTGCAGGGGCAATCGTCGTGATGTTGCAGCTGGTTCTTCCTGTGGCCTGGCTCTCCCTGGAGATGGATGATGACAATGCAAACTTGAACTAGCAGAAGTGCCTGTGTTTTTGTGGGCATATTTGCAGATAACAGGTTTGCCAGGGGAGGTGGCCCTCTGGAAGGTAGAGGATGAGAAGAGCCCTGCAACACAGCAGCAACTTTCCCAGAGTTTTTGTTCAGTGCGTGTCAGCTTTGTGGAATCCTGAAAAGTAACCCAATTATTTCTCATTAAAATAACCCAGAAATCTAGCAACAAGCAAGGTGTCATTGCTAAAATACCACCAGGAAGCTAGGCAAGCTCTTCTTGGTTTCCAGGGCCTGAAGTAGGCAAGGGAATCATTAAAAATAATGCATTACAGTGTCCATAAAGTTGCATGTGGTATATAATGGCCCGTAGGGGCCTCACCTAGTTTTCCATGTATGATACATACATAATGGTTACAGCTTCTCATTAGCTCTCCCGTAACACCGAATATACTTGTCTTTAACACCCCCTTCAGGCTTCGCGTTATTTGCCAAGCATTTCCTAATAAGCAGGAACTTAAATATTTATCACGCTTGCCTCCTGTCCCCACCAGGCTAAAGAAGTTGTTGGCCTCTCTCCTGCCCGTTTAATTTCCTATCCCTGAATGCTCTGGACAAAACCCAGCTCTGGCAGAGTCCGGTCCTCTTGCTGAGAGGACTTCCCTAGGGTTCTCCTGCTCTGGTTTTAAGAGTCCACTCCAATGTTTCTTGTGTTTAAGAGCGTTTCTGCACCCAGAGAATCAGCCTTGGTGTAGCACGTGAGGTCTTGCAGGGACCTTGGTCTCAGCAGCAGCACGTAGCCCTCGGCTACCCCAAATAAGAAAGCCTGGATATCCCAAAAAGTCCTAGAGATCCTGCTAGATCCTTTGTACCTACGGTTTCTTTGCACTCGGGGGTTAGTGCTAAAACTGTGCAGGACTTGAAGGATCCTCCATGGCGACTTGGTTGCTTTTCGCCCTGGAAAGACGGCTCTCAGGGCTTTGCGCTGCTGACAGTGAGAGTTTTGGCTGAGTTCAGGTAAGTTAGTGCCGAGGAGAGATGCTGTTGGAGCTGGTGTGGTCTGCCCCATGGGTCCCGGAGGAAAGAGGAGAATGACGGAGTTATGGCCGTGCTGTGACCACGGTTTAGGAACTCAGCTTTGCAGACGTGGCACTTGGTTTGCTGTGTTATTTTGGTCTCCTTCAGATCCCCACTCAAAATCTGGGACTAATAGCGTGGCTTTCCTATCGCTGCTGTAACCGCGGGCTGTTCCGAGGGGGAGCGAGCGTGTCTGTGTGCGGCACCTTGCCGTGACCTTGATCAAAGTCACGGTGCTGCCGCGATACCAAAGGATGACAAATAAATTCACCTCCGTACAGTTTAGTCTAGCTGGCTTTGTTCCTTCATCCCTCATCCTCCCCGCGAAGGGTTTTGTTTACTTTTCCTGAAATGGAAGAGGCCCCGTTACATACTCCTCGTACAAAAATAAACCTCTGAAAAGGAAAACAAAAGAGAAGGAACAAAAATCAGATGTCGTCTGATAACACGGAGCAGATACTGATCTTGAGTTCAAGGCAACTTGAACCCGAGGTTTGTTTAAGTATAACACAAATTCTACCATTTTTGGATGGTTTGAAACTCTCCTCGTCTCCCTTCTGTACTTTTGGAAAACAAGCAAAAAAGAGAACTTCAGTAAAACTCTAGAGGTAAAATCTATTGATTTTTTTTTTTTTCTTTCTGAGTAGCAGATCCATTCTGTTTTGAACAGCCTTCTAAACTAACTGATTTAGAAGCAAAAAGGTGATAAATTAAAAAATAATTGTTTCAAGGATCAGCTTCATTTGGGGAAAAAAAAACCAAAAAACAACCAAACTGTCAGCGTAACTGTAGAACTTCTGCTGCTTTATTCTATATGTTCTCCTAAAAATTTTAGATAAATGCAGCTTGTTATAATGTACAACTCTTCATCTTAATGAAGTAGACAATTTCTTTCTCTTCTTTCAGTGAGTGTTATACCAAGGCTTCCAGGTGACACTGCGGTGTATTTTTTCATATAACTTTTAAGAAAACTATGGAAAAGCTGGAAAGTTAAATATTTAATTAATTTCTTCCTCTACACAAATCAACATAGCTGTTCTGAGGTACTGACTTTTCATCTTGCAGTTATTCTTCAGATTGAATTGGTTTATTTTTGAACAGCTTCTATTGCCGACCAGTTTTTCTTCTAGAACTTACTTTTTTTTTTTTTTTTTTTTGGTGTGGGTGTCCCCCCCGTCCTCCCCCCCATCTTTTTCAATTAGATTTATGCCCCGAAGTTCAGAAAGTCAGGTGCTATGGAAAAGCTTCATTTCGTTTGATCTTCTGACTGTATTTTGACTTGAAGAAAGTAAAAATATCTGGTAAAGGCCAGGTTGCGTCACTCCCAAGCCCAGCAACAGATTCTTGAACCGGGAGAAAGGAAAGGAGTGAGGGAGCAGCCCTTGCCTGCTGTCCGAGGGCTCCGTAGAGCCATGGTGGGCCACCCCCCGCAAGACGAGCTCGCGCCCCAGCCGGCTCCGCGTGCTGCTGAGTTCAGAGCTTCCATTGTGTTGACTGGCCACGTGAAACGTCTTACTCCTGTTTGGAGCTTGGAAAGGCCGCCTGTTGAAATGGAAGCGAGCTCTCGGCAGTCGGCAACGTGGGAGTGAGCTCGGCTAGCGTTTTATGAAATGGGATTCATTTCCTTGATGGACTCTTCAGGCTGTGATGACTGCAGAGGAGCCCGTTGCCTCGAACGAAAAGAGCCGCAGGGATTAAACACCCAGCGATCGCACAAGCAAGTGGATCGACATGAACACGGCTCAGTCTTGGTGCTCTGCCTCCCTGGGACGTGACCTTCTCACGCAGGGAGGAGCGTCCCACTGCTGCCGTGACCGTGTGTCACCGCTCGGTGCAAGCTGCCCGTCCCAGGCTGGGGTCTGTGTTGGCAGG
>NW_009258270.1:432106-432365 GCF_000687185.1 Egretta garzetta | reverse complement strand
TGCAAGCAGCCCGTCCCAGGCTGGGGTCTGTGTTGGCAGGAGGAGCTTTCCGAGGAGGGAGAAGGGGGCTCAAGCGTTTCTTATGGTGAAGAGTTCAGCTTCTCTTTCCTGCAGGTTGACGTGGATGGATGTGTGTTGGATCTTTGCTAGTAAAGCAAGAACGAGCAATTAGAGTCGTACCTGAAGGAATGATGTCCTCTCCTTTGCCTCTGATGCTCCAAAGCACCCCACGGAGCACGCGTTGCTTTCTTTTTTGTGG
>NW_009258270.1:429031-430845 GCF_000687185.1 Egretta garzetta | reverse complement strand
TTATTGGTGTGGGTGTCCCCCCCGTCCTCCCCCCCATCTTTTTCAATTAGATTTATGCCCCGAAGTTCAGAAAGTCAGGTGCTATGGAAAAGCTTCATTTCGTTTGATCTTCTGACTGTATTTTGACTTGAAGAAAGTAAAAATATCTGGTAAAGGCCAGGTTGCGTCACTCCCAAGCCCAGCAACAGATTCTTGAACCGGGAGAAAGGAAAGGAGTGAGGGAGCAGCCCTTGCCTGCTGTCCGAGGGCTCCGTAGAGCCATGGTGGGCCACCCCCCGCAAGACGAGCTCGCGCCCCAGCCGGCTCCGCGTGCTGCTGAGTTCATGGAGCTTCCATTGTGTTGACTGGCCACGTGAAACGTCTTACTCCTGTTTGGAGCTTGGAAAGGCCGCCTGTTGAAATGGAAGCGAGCTCTCGGCAGTCGGCAACGTGGGAGTGAGCTCGGCTAGCGTTTTATGAAATGGGATTCATTTCCTTGATGGACTCTTCAGGCTGTGATGACTGCAGAGGAGCCCGTTGCCTCGAACGAAAAAGCCGCAGGGGATTAAACACCCAGCGATCGCACAAGCAAGTGGATCGACATGAACACGGCTCAGTCTTGGTGCTCTGCCTCCCTGGGACGTGACCTTCTCACGCAGGGAGGAGCGTCCCACTGCTGCCGTGACCGTGTGTCACCGCTCGGTGCAAGCTGCCCGTCCCAGGCTGGGGTCTGTGTTGGCAGGAGGAGCTTTCCGAGGAGGGAGAAGGGGGCTCAAGCGTTTCTTATGGTGAAGAGTTCAGCTTCTCTTTCCTGCAGGTTGACGTGGATGGATGTGTGTTGGATCTTTGCTAGTAAAGCAAGAACGAGCAATTAGAGTCGTACCTGAAGGAATGATGTCCTCTCCTTTGCCTCTGATGCTCCAAAGCACCCCACGGAGCACGCTTTGCTTTCCTTTTGGTGGCTTGGGGAGGCTAACGTTGCCTCGCCAGGCTGCTGGTGGCCAGAGCGTTTAATACTAAACATCAACATCTCTCCTATGAGGCCAGGCTGGGAGAGTTGGGGGTGTTCAGCCTGGAGAAGAGAAGGCTGCGGGCAGAGCTGAGTGCGGCCGGTCAGGGCTTCAAGGGGGCCCAGAGGAAAGGGGGGGACAAGCTTTTTAGTAGGGCCAGCTGGGACAGGACGAGGGGGGATGGCTTTAAACTGAAGCAGGGGAGGTTTAGTCTGGATCTAAGGAAGAAATTCTTTGCAGTGAGGGTGGTGAAACCCTGGCAGGGGTTGCCCCGAGAGGGGGTGGAGGCCCCATCCCTGGGACCATTCCAGGCCAGGTTGGCTGGGGCTGTGAGCAACCTGATGTGGTTCAAGGTGTCCCTGGTCCTGCAGGGGGGTTGGGCTGGGTGACCTCTGGGGGTCCTTTCCAACCCAAACCATTCTGTGATTCTATGATTTCCTTTGATGAAAGTGGAACTTGGGAATACGCACGTGAGCGGCCGTGACGCTGCTGACTGACTGGGTCCTACCCGGGCGTGCTCGGGTTGCTGGAGTCGGTTTGGGTGGCCTCAGGCCCCCCTCCTTGGACACCGGCCGATACGAGGCCTGGGGCTTTGTGGCTTGGCTCAAGGTGGCAAACCAGGCTCTTGAGTGCCTTGGTGGCATCAGCAGATGAGTCTTCAGCAGTTTGTGGTGGTGTTTCTGAAGTGAGTCGGTAGTAAATGTTGGCCATTCCCCACCCCCAAAATGGCTGAGGAGGAGAAATGAAATCCTCTGTCATGCCAGGACTGCACCTTGTCCATCAATAATTAGGCGTTGGGTTCCTGATGAAACATTAGCTTTTTTG
>NW_009258270.1:427086-429006 GCF_000687185.1 Egretta garzetta | reverse complement strand
TCCTGCTTTTCCCTTTAAGTGGGTAGGTTTATATCCTCTTCCTTGACCTAAAAATCTGCTCCATAAAACGTACAGAAGGTTTAGTCTGAGATAATGCATCTGTGGGAGCGGGGGCTTGCTTCTGACCCCTATTTACATGATGTAAATCAAACCGGAGTAGGGCTGTGGGGATAGGGCTGGCCTTAGCACGGTGGCGAGGCTGCGTGATGGTGCTGGTACGTGGTACGGGTTTGCCGTGGCCTTTGGTGATCGGGGAAGTGCTCTAAAAATAAAGGAATTAGAGGTAATTGCCGCTTTCAGCCAGGTTGTTTGTGGATGTGAACTGGCAAAGCTCCTGGCGACGCGAGGAGCTGTGCCGATTTACACCCACGGGGCGCGAATGGATGCGATCCAGACGTCAGCAGCCCCGTGGGCTGCGCTGGTTTACAAGAGCTGCAAATTGGACACTTGATTTTGAGCGGTCTGCGTCTGGAAAAGACGCTCCCGGGGAGCGAAGGATCAGCCGGCGCTCTTCCACCTCTCGTACTCCGGTGGCCTCGACCAGCGGGAGCTTGCGGCGAAGCGTCGGCACGCAGACGCGGCAGCGGCCACACGCGGCGGTGCCTCCTGAGCGCGTCCGCGCGTCTGCTTACAGCTCACTTGCTTATAGTGAAATCTTAAGGCAGAACAAATCACCCGGTTTAAAACGAACATCAGGCAGAGGAGAGGGAAATGGGGGGTGACGCGCTCTGTGGTTTGTAAGGGGCACGGTGCTCCCCGTCGGCTGGGCAGAAGGGGTTTTTAGCAGCCGGGGTGCGTAAGTGGTGAAAGTTTCGGTCTTGAAGCCTACCCTGGGTTCCTAGGAGCTAAGATGAAATGGGAAAAGGAGCTTTGCTATTTTGCCTCATCTGTGGGCGATTGGGAGGAAATTTGGAAAATATTAACAGCACTTGGGACTTTTTCAGATGGTTTAAAGTTGTTATTTTTCCCAGATGGTAAATATGGGAGATGTCTCCAGCAGCCTGCTAGTAATGATGATGCTTACATGGCACTTCACATTTGTCAGGACAAGGGGTAATGGTTTTAAACTAAACCAGGGTAGGTTTAGACTGGATGTAAGGAAGAAATTCTTTCCAGTGAGGGTGGTGAAACCCTGGCAGGGGTTGCCCCGAGAGGGGGTGGAGGCCCCATCCCTGGGACCATTCCAGGCCAGGTTGGACAGGGCTGTGAGCAACCTGATGTGGTTCAAGGTGTCCCTGCTCCTGCAGTGGGGTTGAGCTGGGTGACCTCTGGGGGTCCCTTCCCACCCAAAACACTCTAGGATTCTATGATTTTCAAAGTGCCGTCCGGGCAGCTGATCTGCCTTGGCTTTCACGGCAATGTGTAGTTAAACTCAAAGGGTATCGGCCTGAATTTGTAGCAGTTTATCAGCCCTGGCTGTGGGTGAATTTACTTCTCTGCTGTTTTGTCCCTTGAGAGTGAACTGATTTCTCCTGCGTATCTTGCCATTGATCCCAGTCTTTCATCTTGGTGCTGGTGAAGATGATCTTTAAGCAGAATGGAGGAGAGAGATGTCTTTCTGCCTGTGGCACTACAAAAAAGATGAGCCCAGCTTTACAGAAAAAGGCTGGTCTTTTTTCAGGCTATACAACATACAAATGAACTCGGACCTTCTCAAAGGCGCGTGCTTTTTCCCCGTGGACCGACCTTGCTGACTTTTAGCCACGCGCTGGCTCAGTGGGTGCTGGGGTGCAGCTACCCGTCCTTACAGCATTCGGCGTTTCCCTCTCGTTGCGGTGAAACTCCCTTGTTCTGCCCGACGGACTTCGGGAGCCGTGGGATGTTGCGTTTCCTTAAACCCAGGCACCATCGGCGGAACTGGTTTTGGCGTTCCCTTAGTTTGGGGGCAGGGGCGGGCGGCACGCCGCGAGCTCTTGGGGC
>NW_009258270.1:425610-427054 GCF_000687185.1 Egretta garzetta | reverse complement strand
TGCGACTCTGCCGTGCGTCTCTTGTGTAATCTCCCCGAGGGTTGGCTTTCCTTTAAAGGTATTTCCAAAGAGCATTAGGTGCGGGCAGAGGGAACAGGTTTGCACACCTGCCTGCAATTAAGGAGTTTGGTTTTGTGCTCCTTAATCTTCGATGACAGTGGCAAGGACAGTCTGTGTAATGCAAAAGTGTCATTAAGCCAAGCGCGTAACGCTCGTGAGCGAAGCGCTCCGCAGCCGGCCCCGCTTCCCGCTTGCTCCGTGTCCCCCGTGGCTCCGTGCCCCCCGTGCTCCCGCTCCTCCTGCGGGTACGAGCCCAGGGTGTCAGAACCCAGCGGGGCCGAGGGGCAAGCAACGCAGCGCGGAGACGCGGGGCGAGGCGATGGCTGGTGGGGAGGGGGGAGGAAGGAGGCAAACCTCCGCAATGAAAGGGGCCAGGGGAGAGGCAGGCGAGTTCCTAGAAAGAGGGCCTTGCAAGGGAGGCGCAGATGACATGAGAAAGTAATTAAAAGGAAAGCCCTAATGGGACGTTAGGGGGAGATGCAGCTGGAACTTGAATAAGCAAATGTAAAGAGGGAATTAAGTTTGTAAGCTTTCCTCTAAGGAACTGATGGGGAAAATACGGCGACAGCTTCTGTTGATGTAAATCAGCGCCGAGGCCGTTGCTGCAGAGCTCGAGCTCGGGAGCCTGGTTCGTTGGGTGTTTGCTCGTCCTAAACCTGAAAATGCCCGGGGAGAGAGGATGTGGCGTTCTGCAGAGGTGACGTGAAGGACGCTTGATTCCAAAGCAAAGGATAGGGACTTCAGAAATGCAGGAAAACTGTTGGCAGCGTGGCTTGCCTGGGGCAAACTGGTAGTTTGCTATAAGTAATATCAATTTAAGTGTATAATGCTTTAA
This sequence comes from Egretta garzetta, assembly GCF_000687185.1. NCBI lineage: Eukaryota > Metazoa > Chordata > Aves > Pelecaniformes > Ardeidae > Egretta > Egretta garzetta. The sequence continues at coordinate 426,159 of NW_009258270.1, read as the reverse complement.
ATTATCTGGATAATTTAATCTATGTGATTTTAAAGAAATAACTTATCAGCTCTGATCTTGAATAGAAATAAAACAAAACAAACTAAACAAACCCCTTCAATTAATATTAGCACTTCTCTCTTACTCCGGAGAGCAGTAGACAGCAGAGACATTTATTTTTAGCCATGAAGAATTTGCATGTGTGTTTCCAGATGTATTCTTAGACTTTGTACTGCTTAAAATTCAGCTACCACAGTACGTAGATCCGAATTTTCTTTTCCATAGTGTTTTGTCTCTGCTGCTGGGTTATTTTTTTTTTTCCTTCCCCCCTTTCTTTCTTTTTTCCCCCGTTTTTCCCAGCAGAGGTGGCGGAGGGGGGGTGATGGTTAAGGCAGCCGGTAAGTCCCTTCGCTTCCTCTGAACTTCCCTCCCTCGGCGAGGGGTGACCTATTTAAGATTGGGCCCTTTGATGCCGTCGGGGAGGTCAGGGGAGGTCAGAGCAGCGGCCGTGCCAGAAATCCCAGGGACGCAGGGAGCGAGGGGCTTGCGGCGGGTGCGGGTTGAAGGGGC
>NW_009258270.1:424870-425402 GCF_000687185.1 Egretta garzetta | reverse complement strand
TCCCCGCGGGCGGCGGCCGGAGCGCGGGAAGGGCAGGGGGTGGGGACGCCACGGTGGGCAGCAGCGCCGGAGCTGGATGCTCTGGCTCCAGGACCCCCTTCAGCGGATCCCTCGGCACGTACGCAGACGCGTACAAATTGCAACCCTGCCTCCCCAGCTCCTCCTCCCCAGCCCCGTCGGGTCTGTCTCCTTCCTTACAGCTGCTTTCCTGAAGGAAGGGGCCACGCAGATGTGTTAAATCCCCCAGCCTTTTTAATTTCTCTAATTGCCGTGTGGAAGAAAGGGAAGGAGGAAGAATGCTCCTTCTCGGCTTGGATGTCCCAAAGTAAAATCCCAGCTGAGCAGCTTAAAATAGATGGTCAGCTGGTTGTGAGGGCTGGAACTAGCCCCAGAGCATGGCATCTGTCTCCCAGGAACGCTGCCTGGTCATCAGGCCGGATAAATTGGGACCAGCACTGGTCTGTGTGTGCGAGAGACAGGCTGTGCTGCGGACGGGGGGCTGCCCTGAACGTTGGCGAGGTTGGCTTGCTCC
>NW_009258270.1:423887-424675 GCF_000687185.1 Egretta garzetta | reverse complement strand
CTGCCTTGTTGCGGGGGGCTCCGGTGAGGGTTGGCGAGGCTGAGTTGCTCCGGGGGGCTGCCCTGAATGTTGGCGAGGCTGGCTTGCTCCGGGGGGCTGCCCTTGAACGTTGGCGAGGCTGGCTTGCTCCGTCTAGGAATCGATAACTCCTGGATCACGGGCATCGCAGGTCTAAAACATGGCTGTGCCAACGCTGCGCCGGTGCCCAGGCAGAGCTTCCTCCTCTTCGGTCTGCCCCAGGAATCCTTGACTGCGAAGCTACTTTTAATGGTAGATCTAATAACTGATCCAGCTTAAAAGCTGTGGGGGAGAGGGGGGGGAAGATTCTGCCTACGATACCAGCACAACGACCAAGTCTGCGTTTTACCCTCTGTGCCTTTCCCCCGCGCGCTGCCGCCTCCCTCCCTCGGAGGCCGGGGGCTGGATCCAATGGCAGCGCCGCTTTTCCTCGGATGCAGCACAAAACAGATTTTTCTAGTGCCTGAATTTAATCACTTAGATGCAGAACACTGATAGACTGAATCAATTTAATTCCTATTGCTCGTGACTGGGAGGGGAGAGAGGGGAGGAGGAAGGTCATAACAATTTAGCAAGAGACAACTTGGCTTAAAAATGCAACCAATAGGTCAGTCTTTGGGTTTGGTGTTTTTTTTTTTTTTTCAAACCTGCCCAGGCCAAGGAATATGGCAACCTTAGGAAGTCAGAAACATTTGAATCATAGGATCACAGAATGGTTTGGGTTGGCAAAGCCCTTTAAGCTCCCCCAGCCCAACCGTTCCCCTACCCCT
>NW_009258270.1:422460-423633 GCF_000687185.1 Egretta garzetta | reverse complement strand
GGGCTCCCCTCAGCCCCCTCTGCTCCAGGCTGAACCCCCCCAGCTCCCCCAGCCGCTCCCCAGCAGCCTGGGGCTCCAGACCCCTCCCCAGCTCCGCTGCCCTTCTCTGGACACGCTCCAGCCCCTCCAGGTCCTTCTTTCTCCAGGAGAATGCAGAGCAAGGTGGGGAGAGGGCATTTACTAGCAGGAGTGTGAGGTCTGGAATGCTGGGGCCGCTACAGAACTGGGGGCTCTCCTCCCGTTGGGAAGGGACATTGATGCTACCCCCTCTTCTTCTGAGGGAGCTGCTGGGAAAGGTGTCTTATCGTTGGGAAAGGTGTCTTATCGTTGGGAAAGGTGTCTTATCGTTGGGAAAGGTGTCTTATCGTTGGGAAAGGTGTCTCATCATGGGGCCATAAACATCTGAAATGGTGCATGGTATCCCAGCATCTCGGTGTCGTGTGTGTTTGCCTCAGAGCATCTCTGCCAAGGCCGCGACTGCGGAGCCGCGGGGTTCTCAGATGATGCCAGATATCTTTGGGGGGCTTCAGTTACCCGCTGCGGCACAGTCCTGCTCAGAGAATCGAAGGATTTAATTGGCAACGGAGCACTCTGTGAGTCTTCTTTCAAAACAAGGCCCTGCTTTTCCTAGGATCTGTTGCCATTGTAGCGTACCCGTTTCATACGTAGTCCGGAGCTAAGGGTTCGTAGGCAGCAGTCTCGTAGCGCCTTCCCTGAGGGTGGTGGCACGGGCTGTGGGGGTGTCTGTCCAGCCCCACACCTGGGGTACGGCCTTTTCTGTGCCTGGTGCTTTCGGATGCTGTTGGAATTTCAGTGATTCCAGGAGACAAAGCTCCTGCGAAGAAGAGGTCCCCAGAACTCACCCAGGTAAGCCGGTGATGTTGGACTCATCTTTTACAAGCATCCCAAGCAAAACCTTAGGTGCATCAGCCCGAGTGCCAGCCCCGGGTGGCATTTCAGAAGGGTCTTGAACCGTTTTCACACAGCTCTTACCCAGGTGGGTGCTGCGGGGGAGACCATCGCTTCTTCGGTGGCGATGAGTAACTCGGCAGCGGTGCCGCGCCGTCCTTCGCAGGGACACCGCCTCCCTCCCGCGGTGCCACCGGCTGGACCGGGCAAAGCAGCGCAGCCCCCGTCCGACGGCTGGAGCCGCCCGGGGGCGGGGCCGCGGGG
>NW_009258270.1:421406-421744 GCF_000687185.1 Egretta garzetta | reverse complement strand
GACGGCTGCAGCCACCCGGGGGCTGGCACGAGGAGCGGCCGTTGTCCTTAAGCGAGACATGCGGTAGCAGTGAAGTAACGAAAGCAGGCTTGGCCAGCTCGATGGCAAACTTGGTAGCCTGCCACCGCCATCGGCCCATACGCACAATGGTAAATAAAAACTGTAGTTGAATTTATTTCAAGCTTTATATAATACTCGTCACAATATGGAACGGAGCGGGGAATCCCTCTTAGGAGCAGTTCTACCAAAAAATCAATCCGAGCCCCTCGCTTAAGCAGGACGCTGTTCGGGAGGAGGCAGCGCTCGCGTGTTCGGTGCAGCCTCTCCGCTGCTGCGCG
>NW_009258270.1:420828-421155 GCF_000687185.1 Egretta garzetta | reverse complement strand
CGGGCGGTGAAAAGCGTGCACGAGGACGCGGCGTGAGTTACCGACGGCAAAGCAAACTCGCCATCCGGACGGCTAACGTGGAGGCGTTTGCTCGCCGGGTCTGCTCGGCTCCCGGAGCCCGGTCCCGCGTGCACGGCTGAGCAAGGACGCCAAGCGCAGCAATGACAGCGGGAGCAGAAGGGGAGGAAGTTTGACTGCGCTTAAGCGATGGTCAGCTTAAAAATAGACCCGGCTATTTATAGCGTTGGCCGTGCGCTGCTGCCCCCCCCGTACAGCCTGTCTGCAATGGCACCTTTTATATATATATAAAAAAATATATATAGAGAA
>NW_009258270.1:419722-420786 GCF_000687185.1 Egretta garzetta | reverse complement strand
GCGGCTGCCCGTGGGACGGCGGTGCCAGAGCTGCGTGACGCTGGGGCTCTTGCTCCATCGCTGTTCCCCCAGCCCCCCTCGCCTGTTCCTCTGGAGCACGAGCTCTTCCCAGTGACTTCTGCCGTGTCCAGGCGCCTCGCCCTGCGCGTGGCTACCGGCGCGACCCTAGGGCCAGCACGAGCCCGCTCCAGCGCCTGGGTGCCCAGGGTGTGCTGCCAGGCACCTGGAACCTGAGGACGGAGCGATGCGGAGGGTAGCAGCCCTCCCTCCCAATTTGGGTGCCTTTTCCCTGCATTGTGAAACGCCCGGCTGATGTGTGGGTGGCCTCGTGCTCGGTTGCTGCGGGCTTGGAAGGAGGTGTAATGTAAACACCCGTTTAATTGCCGCATGTCGATCGCAGGCAAGTCTCCCAGTTTGTAGTCGGAGGCAACGGCGGAGACCAGCGTGGGCTCAGTCGCAGTCGCCCATCCCGGGGGAGGAAGGGGAGCAGGACTGGGGATTACGCGCCACGCAGGGGGGCCACACAAATTGCCGTGCGTGCCCCTGTGGCTGCGTTTCGTTCCAACGGGGCAGAGCCATGTCTGCCCCTGAACTCCGGTGGTTCCCTTGTGGCCAGGAGGCGTTTGGCCTCGCAGCCGGCCAGGACCAGGGGGAAAACCCAAGGCAATGGCTTGGCGTGCCGAGGCCAGGCAGGCTGCTGGCCCCCCTGCTCCCCCAGGCCCCCAAACCGGGTGGTGTTTGTGTTCCTAATTCATCCCTCCCTTCCTTTTGCTCCTACGCAGGTATTTTTGTTGTCATTTTCTGAACTGACTTTGGTTTTTTTGAATGTAAGTGGAAAATTGAGACCTTTTTGACTTAGCTGGGAAGAGCGAAGATGGCGGCCGGGCAGAGAGAGGCCCTTGAGATGGCTCGCGCTGGCCGGTGTAGTGGGAAACCGGTGGCCCGGGATCGGGAGGAGAGTTTGCTTTGGCTTTAGAGCACTGGGCTGAGTTGCATATTTTGCCATCCATTTTCCTCCCCTGCTGCCCGTCCTGGTGGCGGCGGCGCCGGGAGCCGCGTGGGTG
>NW_009258270.1:410014-419389 GCF_000687185.1 Egretta garzetta | reverse complement strand
AGGGCGGGGGCAGGGGGGGGGAGAGGGGGGGAGCCATTTCGCCTACCGGCCGCTCTTAATTGCGAGCGGCTTTTTCCTCCCGTTTATTTTCAGCTTCCCACCCCGAAGCAGAGGGTATTCGGGGGAGTTTATTCTCACGAGCTTTTGCATTCCTACAGGGAAACCCATGCAACTGCTTCCATTGCAACCCCCTGCTTGTAAACATACCCACTCCTAGTCGAAACTTAATCTAATTAAATCTTAATTATACGGGGCCCCAGGACAAGGTTGTGATTTTTTTTATATATACTTCAAAAAAAAAAGAAAAAAAAGAGAAAGGAAAAAAGTTTATCTGGGTCTGTCTGCTTTGGGGTTGTCTGTCTCGCACCGAGGCATAGTCTGTTCGTTATCTGGATGTTTATAATCGGTTTGATTCGAGGACCTGTCAGGCAGGGGCGACGGTTTGGGTTTTTATTTGTGCAGTCGTTGGCGTATTCGGTTCTGAGCTGTAACTGGTACCTCTGCTCTGGCGAGAGTCAGCAGAGGATGATCAGCTTTTGATGGGTGGCACTGTCAGTCATAAAAGCCAGCACCCATGAGAACAAAAGTGGGTTTTAGGAGAGGTTTGAATAGAAAGGATGATCGAGTACCTGGGATAAGCTGGAGTTTTGCTGGTGCAAAGCGGGCAGGTCGTGTACGGAGCGGGCGGCAGAAGCTGTGCCCCTCCTGCGTCGAGGGTGGACTCCTGTCGCTTCTACGGGACCGGTGGTTTTGGAGCCGTGGTTCAAGGAGCACAGGTCTGCTTGCAAAGGGGCAGCGCTCCGGCCTTCCCAGCAAACTCTGACCCTCTGCCTGGGTACATTTTTACCTGGAGCACCCTTTACCTGAACTGGACGTGAAGTTTCAGGAAGGTTTTGTGCAGAAGGTTTTTGCACTGAAAATGAAACTAGCTGGTTTTATTCCAGGGAGTGTATTACACAGAATCCCAGACTGGCAAGGGTTGGAAGGGCCCTCGGGAGCTCACCCAGTGCCACCCCCCTGCCCAAGCAGGCTCACCCAGAGCAGGGGGCACAGGACAGCGGCCAGGCGGGGGTTGGATATCTCCAGAGAAGGAGACTCCACAGCCCCCCTGGGCAGCCTGGGCCAGGGCTCGGGCACCCTCACAGTCAACAAGTTCTTCCTCCCGTTCAACTGGAACCTCTTCTGCTTCAGTTTGTGCCCATTGCCCCTTGTCCTGGCACTGGGCACCACTGGGAAGAGTCTGGCTCCGTCCTCGTGATCCTCGTGACCCCCACCCTTGAGATATTTGTAGGTGTTGATGAGATCCCCTCTCAGCCTTCTCTCCTCCAGGCTGAACAAGCCCAACTCCCCCAGCCTTTCCTCGTAGGGCAGATGCTCCAGTCCCCCCATCATCCTTGGTGCCCTCCTCTGGACTCTCTCTAGGGTTTGCCTGCACAATTCATAGAAGAGTGCATGTGGGTGGTTCTGTTTGTTTGTCTTGGTTTTGTTTTTAATGGAAAGGGGATTTCATATCAACATTTCAACGTCGGACTGCTAGTTCAGGTTTGGAAGTCAGAGCTGCTGTTTCGCTCACCAATATACACGTAAGGATGGAATTTCTGCTTCAGTTTTCAATCTCTTGAGCCTTTGTCATTTTTTAATCACAACCTTATGTGTTATTTAAACACTTTTTTATTTAATCAGTTATTCTTTTAAGTGGGCTTAATTGTATAAAGATTATCATGCGTAAGAGACGTCTATAATTAGAAGGGGGGATTGGTGCTATTAGACAGTGTTTTAGTGAAGAAAATTATAGTGTTCATAAACTGTTTGGAGAATGGAGGCAGCATATATTAACATTCAACAAGTTTTATGTAATCCTAACGGAGGATTGACTCTTGCTCGCTTGGGTGAGTTTGGGCTGCTCCGGCATTGCTTCCACGGGCTTGGTCCTTCGCTCCCGTCCTTCTCTTCCCCTGCCTTTCCTCCTGGCACGGGTGTGGGAACAATCCTGTCTCTGCGTTACCGCAAAGCCGTGGGGCTGAGCTGGGGACCTGAGTGTTCCGCAAGGTTTAGCCCGTTAAACTAAATAGCAGGCGTGGTGCAACGCCGAGGGCGCTGGGGCTCCGCTCCTCCGCGGTGAAGAGCTTCTAAAACTCTGCTCTCGCTGCGTCTTTGAAATCGGCCAAAAGATGCGAGCTGTGCTTTGGACTTCTCTTTTATGGGAACAGCAAAGAAAATCAAAATCGCTTTTTGCTTTTCTTTGGAAGCAGGAATTACCTACATGGCAACCGTTAATGGGCAGCTTTAGATCGGTTGGGCTTTCAAAGCCTGGGATGTGGCTGCTCCGCTGCTCTCCCACTCCTCTCGCTGTGCCCGGTGCGGGTGCGGGACCTTCAGATGGACGTGCCCTTAGGACGGTCCAGGTGATGTCCAGCTCGAAGGGTTCGGCAGTGGGATGAACACAAGGTGGTTTAGAGCCTCTTGGGCTCTTTCCAGACTGAGTTTTGGGCCAATGTCACCACTGGTCCTCCCGTTAACAGTGTGCACGTGCGGAAGTACAAATAAACGCGCGAAGTTGTCGCGATATTCCAAAAGCTGTCGCGATATTCCATATGCAGGTAGGTAATTTATCGGGAACAATCACCCTGCACCTCATTTCTGAGCTGAAATGCGCAGGAGGAGGCGGCGTGCGCCGCGGCTCGGCAGCCGGCCTGCGGCACGTGGATCGTTAGGATTCCTTCTCCCTCCATCTCCTCCCCTTCCCCGCTGAGCCGACGTGACACCGGGGAGGGGGGGACCATCGATTTCTGCTCTCCCCCTTGTTAATGAAAAATTCCTTGCTGGCTCCTAGTTCCCTAAATCCTTTGAGACAGCTGCAGCAGTTTAGATCCTTCAGGAGCAAACATGCCAGCCCGGGTGATGTACGACTTTGTGAACTTTAAAGGGACAAAAGGGTAGGCTTTTCTTGGCCGTAGAGCCGGGAGAGGCTCTCAGCCACGTAATTATTACATTTTCTGTAGCTAGTTTGCTGAACACATGTCGGTAACTCAGTACACAGTTCCCATCGCCGATGGCATACGAGATTTATCATGTTTCTTAATGCTTAATAATTTTATTTTGAAGTTCAGATCCAGCCAAATAAGAGCCATGAGCCTCGATGATGCTAAATAAAGCCTTCTCGTACGCTTCCTAGGACGCCAAACGCAGTCCTCCTTTTCTTCTCTGCTGTGTCTCTCTCTGCCAAGTGAAAGCCATTAATTCTGAGAGGAGGGAAGTATTATTTTAGATCACCTTGTAATGCTTTGTTGCCACGTTTTATGTTCCTGGACAGCATGGCAGTGGAACGCTCGCCGCTTATGGAGTGCAGGGTACAGATGGCGACTCATTAAAACTTTAGTGATAATCACCCTTCCTATGGAATTACCACTTAAATCTGGTTAGGGGAAGAGGAGGAGGAGGAGTGTCACAGAAAGATGCTGCTTCTGGGTGATTTAAAAGCATATGGGATTGAGTGTTTTATGTGTGCCCCCTTGTCAGGAGGCCTCGGAGCAGATTGCCAGAATTGTTGAGCAGTTAGAGTTTAATGGAGGTACAGGAGCTTTTGCTCTTGATCCCTTTGACAGTTAAGCTGTCGTCTTCAAGTGCATTTTTATATAAAAAAAAAAAAAAAAAAGTCTTTTAAATACAGCTTTTTTTGCAGACTAAATGGAGGCAAGAACAAGCATGTGAGGCAGCTGGTAAGGAGCTTTTTGGTCATTTCAAGGTTGGGAAGCGTTCTTTGGGGAGTAATGCATCCTTGTTAGATGGCCTCAAAGAAAAAAAGGGTACTCGCTTGTTTGTCCTCACTTGTGCAGATGGAAAGAGGAATGGTCCCAAGGGCTCACTGAGAGCCTGGAAGTGCCTGGGAGTTAGAAAAAATATTTGGATTCGGGTCTTGGCACTGTTACGGATTTTCTTTGGGGCTTCGAGTGAGTCACTTGCGCTCTGCCTTGGTTTCCCATCTGTAAAATCCAGTTTAAGTGTCGCTGCCTTTATCGTTGCAAGGTATGGGAGGTCCATGCGTTAGGGATTACCAAGCATTTAGGTGTGAGCAGGATTGAGTGTGAGCTACGGGGAGGCAGAGCCTTGCAGAGCATTTTGAGACTCGGAGGCAGTGAGTGTCCCTGGTGAAGCCCCGGTGCCCAGGGACGGGTGGTGGTGGCTCCTCTTCCAGGCAGCCGCATTCAGGCCCCGTTACAGAGGGTACCGAGAAGCATCTTGAATATCCCAACAAGTTTCAGCCTGGAGGTGTCTGAAAAGCTCCCCAAATAAATGGCTTCTGTTAAAAAATGTCATGTTTTCTTGTGAAGTGCTGTTTTTAAAATGGATCTCAAAGGTTTGGGGGTTGCAAGCCTGGGACAGGCGTTCGGGATTCCTAGGCAATGACATCCTGGGCCTCTTTCTGGATAGCGTTTTTCTTCCCGTCACCTGGGTATCCTTTGTTATTTGCTGAGAAGAGGGCTTTTCGTCTCGTGCTGAACTGCTCGGAGTCGGCAGAGGGGCTGAGCGATGCTTTCTGCTTTCCCTCTTCTTTCCTGCCCTCTCCTTTAGCAAGGGCAGTCCCGTCGGAGGTGACTTGCGCCTGGAAAAGCCGGGGCAGCGCATCTTTGCCCGGCGCTATCGCATTGCAGCAGGGTTAGCCGTTCTGCTCAACTTGAAGCAGAGCAGCAAACGACCCCTCGCAGTCACCTAAAGGACCTGCCTTGCCTGGCTGATGCGGGCACGTGAAGGGCGGGCACCTCTTTTTTTTTTTTTTTTTTTTTTGTTTCCCCCCCTTTTCCAAGGACTCACACTGAAATGTCCCCGTGTCCCTGTCGGCATGGCTTTGCAAAGCTGCCTTTCCATGAGTTTCGCTGGAGGGCAGCCAGTGGCCGGGCGGGCTCCGCTCCCCGCTCGCTGCTCCGGCTGTTGGCTGCGGGTTTGCTGGCGTGCGGGGGGGGGGGGGGGGAGCCACCAGCCAAAATTTGGCTACTGTTTCCTCGGAGTCACATCTGTCTGGTCTTCCCAAAGCAATCAGAAAAGCTTCCCCGCTCTTCGTACTGCAGAGCCCGGAGCTGTTGTTCCAGCCTGCTCCCTGCTTCGCCCCGGCTGCTGTGGGCAGAGCTGTGCCTGCTGCCAGCCCTGGCCAAGGGTGGGATTTTGTCTGCCAGGTAAGCGGTGGATGCTCGGGAGGAAAAAAAAAGAGTTCCCAACAGTATCCTGCCTTCAACCAATTTTTACATGGGAAAACCGCAGTGTAGGGTGGGACACAGCATGACGGTCTCTTACATATGAACCTTCCTCCTCATTATAGCTGTGTTTGCAGTGATAATTGCCCGTTTGGTGTACTTAAACGAATTCCTGATTCTGTCCTTGCATCTGGCAGTCGGATTGCGGTTCAGTCTCTGCCCTGCGCTCCACTGTCACTCAGCCAGTTGCTGGAGACTGGATTTAAGTGCCTTTAGGTGCTTTTTGCTTATCTTGTAGCCTGCATTTTGCCTCATTCGTCAGCAGTCAGAGCTTTGCTGCAGCCCGAGCCCTTTCTGTGACAGCCCTGACGCGACTGAGAGACAGCAGAGGTGACCAGGGCCGTACACGCTCCCTCTGCTATCGCTGCTGGAACGTGCCCAGGTTTTGGAGAGGAGCTCCAGCCCTGCCTGGACCTTTCCTCTGGCTGCTGTGCAACGGGGCGAGAGCAGGACGCAGAGTTCTTGGATCAGTGCTGCCCGCTGTGTGCGATGGAGGTGCTCCCCTTGCTGCTCTGGGCTCAGCCTAATTTGCTTTGAGTTTAAACTCCAGCCTGTCTGCTTTGGATTTTATGGTTTCGTTTCCAAAAGGAGACTAATAACTCTTTTCCTCTCTCATACACTCCATAGCGGCCGTTTGGGCTGTGGGGGACACCAAGTACGTGTTTGCTGGTAGCTGTGGAGTCTGCAGCCATTTCTGGCCTCGGGCAGCACCACCAAACGTGTCCCTCTGCAAACTCAGAATCCCAGACTGGCAGGGGTTGGCAGGGCCCTCGGGAGCTCACCCAGTGCCACCCCCCTGCCCAAGCAGGCTCACCCAGAGCAGGGGGCACAGGACAGCGGCCAGGCGGGGGTTGAAGATCTCCAGAGAAGGAGACTCCACAGCCCCCCTGGGCAGCCTGGGCCAGGGCTCGGGCACCCTCACAGTCAACAAGTTCTTCCTCCCGTTCACCTGGAACCTCTTCTGCTTCAGGTTGTGCCCATGGCCCCTTGTCCTGGCACTGGGCACCACTGAGAAGGGTCTGGCTGCATCCTCGTGACCCCCACCCTTGAGATATTTGTAGGTGTTGATGAGAAACTGCAGGGGTTGTGGTCCTGGGGGCAGCGCCCTGCGCAGGAGGTGCAGTTGTACGTGGGTAGTCTGGCCTCCATCCAAGGCCTTTTTCCAGCACGTGGTGTCACTGGGGTTGCACCTGGTGGTCTCTACAAAGCTCTGAGTTCACGGTCCGACGTGCAGCAGACCCTTGGGTCGGCTTTGCTGGGCTGCTCAGCCTCGTGCCTCCGGGCTGCGCGCGTGCCGCCCTCCGCTCCCCTTGCCTGGGGCGTTTTACGTGTGTGGTCCCAGGGCCTCAAGGAGAAATCCCTCTCTCCTGCAACTGCAATCCATCAGCTCAATGTGTGCAGGAGCAGCAACACTGCTCCCCTCGGTTGGTTCCTGGAAGACTGTTAGTATTTCCAGACCAGTGACCGTCCTGTGGCGATGAAGACTGCAAAAGGGGAAGAGAATTCTCAGTAGCTGCTCAGTGGCCAGGCGGTTTCCGTGCCAGGGAAGGAGAGGAATCTCCATAGGAAGTCCATGATCGGGTCAGTGATCCAGGTGACAGCTTGTGTTTTGTTTTAGGGGAACAGCGAGAGCTGGAGATCTCTCTCCACGGTCACAGGCTGGCACCCAAAGGAGTCGTGGGCTGAGCAGAGAGGGGAATAATTGAGTCCCCTTTGCTACACCTGGAGAGGAAAAAGGGATCATAGGGAAGGAGAAAGGGGCCAAGAGTGATCGGAAGGGTTTCTGCAGGACACCTGCAATTTCTCATAACTATGGGAGAGAAAGGAAAGCAGCCAATGGTTTTTTTTGGAAGTGCTTGAAAGTAACCGTCCAATTCTGTTTCAACAAAATGTTTTTTTCTGACCGTAGCTTGGCCTCAGCCCCCCTCACACAACCGCGCTCGTACGTTCAGCACCGTCCAATGTAAATGCGTGTCGTATGTCTGTAAGTTCTTGAGGGACCCCGGGGCCGTAAGCGGCACTGATGTACGCTGTGCGCTCGGCATCGTAGCAGCTGGGATCAGACCTCACTTCTGGTGAGGACATGGTGAGGACGGGCGGGTGGGCGCATCCCTCGTCTCGGATGGGGATGGAGGTGCGGAGCTGCTCTCGGCCGGTGGGAGGGTCTGAAACCGCAGCCCAGGGCTTGCGGGGTGCTTTGAAGGGACACGTACGCTCCCCGCTTCCAGCCCTTGTTTGGGCAACCCAGGCAAAGCAGATGAACGCGGGGTTTGTGCTGCCTCGTGTATTTGTAGGCAGGCCAGTGAAGAATAGAAGAATCCGCCCTCCTGGAAGGATATCATCTTTTAAACAAGGCACATTTGAAAAAACACAATAAAATTTGCGTACGTTTGTTCCAGTATAAACACACGTGCTCCTCGACGGCAGATGTGGAAGCCGGGGGTCTGAAGCAACGCGCACGTGTGCAGCTAGCGCGGCGCGATGAGCCGAGCAGAGCCGCTGCCGCCTGCGCCTCTTGGCAGGACTTTATTACCACCCCCACCCCCCCCCCCCCCCAAAAAAAAAAAAGAAAAGAAAAGAACATCTGCTATTTCATGGCTTAAAAAAACAACAAAAAAAAAAGGCTGCAAAAGCAAGGCCCCTCGCTCCGCTGCAGCTGAACTCAGTGAGAAGTCCCGGGAAGGGCGGCCGGGCTGGGCTGCGGGCAGGCTTGGGCGAGCGCTCTCGGTCACTCCCCGAGGTGTGTTTGTGGCACTGCACCTCTGGGTTTAGGTGCAGTTGTAAATGGTTGGTAAGAATAGCAAATAATAATAGCAACCGGTATAAATAATAGCAAAGGCCTATTAATTTTTAATAGAAATCTGTAACAGCTCACGCGGCTGAAGGACGGTGTCTCTGTTGACACTTGCTGGGTTTGGTGGAAGCAAACCCCGAGGCCTTTGCAGCGCTTCTGGGTGCTGATAACCGCTGCTGGCTGCAGAAGGGGACACGGGTTTTCCAGCATCATGATGGCAGTAAGTAATTTTTCTCTCTGATTCATTGGAAAATTTCAAAGTCGATTGTTTGGATTCCTGATTGCAGCAGTTCTCTGTTTAAAGTTCCCTTTTGGTCTTCGCGTCTTTTAAATGCATTTAGTGCACAGACACCGGGGAGTTGGAGTAACTCAGACAGAGCCCCCCCCTGCTTTTTGTATGCTTGCTCCAGCAGAAGTTTTGCTGTGACATAATGGTCTTGGAACATATACAGGAAGGCGCTTGGTATTGCTGAGTACAATGTTTTGTTCGGTCTTCCAGAAGGAAGTCCAAGTTACCTTTCACAGAATCCCAGACTGGCAGGGGTTGGCAGGGCCCTCAGGAGCTCACCCAGTGCCACCCCCCTGCCCAAGCAGGCTCACCCAGAGCAGGGGGCACAGGACAGCGGCCAGGCGGGGGTTGAATATCTCCAGAGAAGGAGACTCCACAGCCCCCCTGGGCAGCCTGGGCCAGGGCTTGGGCACCCTCACAGTCAACAAGTTCTTCCTCCCGTTCAACTGGAACCTCTTCTGCTTCAGTTTGTGCCCATGGTCCCTTGGCTTGGCGCTGGGCACCACTGAGAAGGGTCTGGCTGCATCCTCATGACCCCCACCCTTGAGCTATTTGTAGGTGTTGATGAGATCCCCTCTCAGCCTTCTCTTCTCCAGGCTGAACAAGCCCAGCTCCCTCAGCCTTTCCTCGTAGGGCAGATGCTTCAGTCCCCCCATCATCCTTGTTGCTCTCCTCTGGACTCTCTCCAGGAGTTCCTCATCTTTCTTGAACTGGGGAGCCCAGAACTGGACCCAGAGCTCCAGGTGGGGTCTCCCCAGGGCAGAGCAGAGGGGGAGGAGAACCTCCCTCACCCTGCTGGCCACGCTCCTCTTGATGCACCCCAGGGTGCCATTGGCCTTCTTGGCAACGAGGGCACCCTGCTGGCTCATGGCCACCTTGGTGTCCACCTTTCATTGTTTTGGGCCTGTTTCCAACAGATGCAGTTTATTTTCTTGTCGCTCGCTGCCCTTGCTGGGAGCCGGGCGGGCAGCGCGCGCTGGTGGGGAACGCCGCAGGCTGCTTGCGTGTCCCGAGTGGGCACGAGAGCTGGCTGCTGCCTCCCG
>NW_009258270.1:404033-409937 GCF_000687185.1 Egretta garzetta | reverse complement strand
CGCCTCCCGCACCGCGGGTCCCCAGCGCTGGCTTGCTTGCAGCTCAGCTGTGAGTTGCTTTGGAAATCATCGCTTTCAAGCTCTTGGTGGGAGATTTTTGGGTTTTATGTGGCTTGTGTCTGTGGATGGCATGGAACTTTCCTGCAATTGGAGTGCTTTGGTGCCGGGTGATGGGCATTGCTCAGTGCTCCTCTTTGGTCTAGATGATCTCCCGAGGTCCCTTCCAACCCTTGTGATTCTGTGGTCTGAGGTACCTATAGCTCCCCACTTCAATTGCCTGCTGTGTTTGCAGCATCTTTCTTGGTGCTCGTTGCAGATTCCAAGGCATTTTTGCCTCTCCCAGGAGTGTGAAGACTCCTCCTGGCTGTTGCTGTGGGCCTGAGGATGCGTCTCACGTTCTTTTTCTGGTTTCAGCGGTTTGACCTGGGGGATGGTGAGGTCTGATGCGCGCCGTGGGACGCCGTGGGGGCGCAGCACGGGGGGGTGATGTGCACTCGGCCGCTGCAACTGCATTGACCAAAACCTAGTCACAAAATAGACCTTTTTTTAGACCAAATAATTTTTACTTGGCTTGGTACCTGGCAACCCTCAGCAGGGTGGGGAGCGTTGGGCTGGTGGGGGCGAGGATGGTAGGGTGCGGCGGGGAAGGGAGCCTCTTTGTCGGGCTCGGCAAGGTGAACAGTTTATCATAGAATCATAGAATCGCTTTGGTTGGAAAAGACCTTTAAGATCATCAAGTCCAACCTTTAACCTACCCCAGCGACTCCTCCGTGAGCTGCCTGCGCCCTCAGTGCGTGCACCAGAAGGGCCTTCCCATATGAAAGGACCACGTGTATAAATGGTTTCTTGAGCATCGGCGAGGGCTGGGGTGGTGGTGGCTGGAGTCGGGCGGCGGAAGGGCTGCTGACCTGGCTGCCCGGGGCTGGGGGGGGGAGCAGGCTCCATCAGGGGCTCTCGGGTCGCTGTTCATTTGTCCCCAGGCAGCCACGGTAAATAGACACACAGCATGTTATTTATGCCTTTGAGATTGAGCTGTTCTTTTGCCCTTCCGTCTGCCAGCTTTTGCTTTGTTCCTGTGATTTGTTCCCTTTGCCTGGAGATGCGAATTCCTCTTTGTTGTTTTTCTACGAATTGTTTTCTCCCTCTTCCTGAAAGTCCGTCCAGAAACTGCTGGAGACCGATACCTCTAGAGAACTTGGGACTGTTTACCAGGCACTTCCATCGCTCCCGCAGTCCTTGCCGTGAGTTCTTCAGTTTCTGCCGGCTCATCTGCCCAGGCCCGGCTTTTATTTTTACCCTGACAAAATTCTGCGAGACTCCCCCAGCGCCGGGAGCAGACGCCGATAGCCGTGCCGCCGCCGCCCTTCCCTTGTGGAAGGGTTTGGGTCGCGGTACCGCTGACCCCTCGCTTCTAGACTAGATGACCTCTAGGGGTCCCTTCCAACCCAAAACGTTCTGTGATTCTGCTCCAGCTTTCCTGGGCAGGAGGGCTAGCACGCGGACACGGGATTTTGCATGGTGAAGGTGAAGTTTGCAAGTACCCCGTACGCACGTAGCTGCGGCTGCCATTTATTAGGCCATCGAGAGGGTTTGTTTTCCCAAATAACCCTCTGAATTATTCCGTGTAATTAACTCATGAACTTATTGAAAATGATAACGGGGTAGGGAGGAGGAGAGGAACTGTTGGGGCGCTCCGTCAACCGCTCGCATTGCATCCCTTTTCCCCGCTGATGGCAAGGTCGTCTCCAGCAGCTGTTCAGGCGTAATTAGCCAACCCCGACTTCAGCGCGGGAACAATTGAAAAATTACAGGGGTCAACGACTCGGTGTCTTAAATTTTAATAAGTACATAAAAACAAAGTGCTGAGTTATTAAAAATTAATCCCGCTAAGCGGTGGTTTAGGCTTTTCAGAGCTGGAAAGGCTGAGCGTGTCCATTTGTCCACCGGGGCCGGAGAAGTGCGGGTGGTTATCTCGTGGCCCGCGCTGCTCTCCGGCAACAGTTTAATGGGAATGTTAAGTTTGATTATTAATTTAATCAAGGTCATACTTTGTTTATGCAGCAGCAGAATGAACTGTGGCCCTCGGTAATCCTTCCTCTCCTCGCTAGCTCAGCCTTTGTAATTCCCCTAAGCTGCTCATCCGAGCAGAGTTGGGATATTCACACAGTCAAGTGGATATTGTGCAAGTGTTGATGATCGTGTGCGGCTCTGTCTCTTCCTAAGTACAGAGATGTTCTATTAACACGGAAGGTAAATCTGTCAGCATTAACATTCTAAGCCTAATTTCCCCTTCCCCCCCCTCCCCTTCTGGGGCTTTGGATCCTGGTTATAAAACTTGGTTCAGGGCTTAAGGCACGGCCAGCGCGCGTTCTGCTCTCCCCGCGTTCTTCAGAAAGCATTCGACCGTGGCGTTTATACAAGAACAAATTTGGGAAGTTCTGGCTGCTCTGATTTTTACAGCTTTGTGCCCGTGTGCCGCTCTGCGAAGCCACGAGAGCTCGCTGCAAAGGAAGGCGAGCCCTTCTCTGACCCACCTGGCGTGGGTTTCGGGGGCAGTTAAATAGAAGCGGCACGCAAAGCAGGGAGGCTAGCTTGAGCCTGGGGGTGGGATTGGGAATGAGACCTTTTATTTCCTTAAGCTGTGTGCAGGAATTCATAAAGGAATCCAATAAGAATATTTGCTTTTATTTAAACATGAAAGTATTGGGAAGATGCACGCTGTCGGGTTGCCCCAGGGGTAGCTAGGAAAATCGTGAGGTGCGTGAGCCGTAATCTGAATTTTCAGCTATCTGGAGGTAGGATATTAGATCTTTTTTTTCCTTCATCCTGAGCACAGGCCTTTGAGTTAGCCAAGGTCACTGCTGACCACCTTTCCAGCCTGCGTTAACGTGACTTCTTAAACTTCCCTAAACAACAGCCCCCGTGAAAACTTTGGGGACCTTTTGGCCGAGCCCCCTCTCAGAGGAGGGAAGGGCTGGGGAGAGGGACGTCCCGTGGCTGGGAGCTGGGGGTCACAGTCCTGGTCTGCTCCCTCCCAGCGCGACCTTGAGCCGCAGAGGTGCTGAAAGCCGTAGCCAGCAATATTAAAATCAAACTGATGCTGATTTTTGTTTTCTGTAATTCGCTGGGCCGTAATTTATAGCCGTAAGTCGCAGCTGAGCGGCGGCCGCGTGAGCGTGCTGGCAGCCCAGCGTCCCCCAACGTGGGGGACAGCACAACGCGTCCCCCCGCACAGCCGGGCCAGGGGCACGGGTGCTGCGGGGGTGGCAGGGTCCGTGGGGGCTCTGCCCAATTGATAAATGTGTGTAACGATGCCTCCCAGGCAAGGAACCTGCAAGGAAAAACGTTCCGGCTTCTGGGCGAAACGGGGTGACAGCGGGGACGAGAGGTGGGCCCCCCCCCCCCCCCCTCTTTCTCTGCACCACAAAGAAACTTTCCGCGGGTTTATTTTTCCCCCCCAACCCTTTAGGTAAGGCCTGGGGAGCAGGAGACCGCGGGAGGCAGGGCGGCACGGGGAGGGCTGTGGACCTTCCCCTCGCTGGCGTGCGGTCCTGCGGGGTGATGCTCGGGGGGATCGCATCCCTGCGGAGCCGGCTGGCGTGGGCCATCGCCTCCCTCCCGGCAGTGCCGCTCCCCCTTCCGTAAGCAGCGAGGTGAAAGAATAGCAAGAGCCTTATTAAGATGTTTTTAGATAACGTTTTCTCATCTACGCGCTGGCAAAAGATTTTTCAGAGTCTATTAGGCAGCCAGTGCTATTGAATCGTAAGGTTGATTTGAAAAATTGGCACCTAATGGTTTACAACTGGAATAAATTTCCGGAAATTGGACCGTGGAGAGAAACTTCTTTCGGGGGGTGTGTGTGCGGCGTGAGCCCCTGCGAGGGGCCGCTTCAATCACCGCCCGGGATTTTTCCCTTCTAATTAGGGAACGCGGGGAGTTCAGATCCGCCTCTATTCATGTCTCTGTTTTGACAAAGCTGTTTGATGGGGAGAGGCTGGCTGGGGGGAGGCTCTCCTCCTGCCTGGAGTCTCTTTCTCCCCTTCCCTCCTCCCGCTGCGTTTTGTAAAGGCCAAAGCCTGAGAATTCCTGAAAAATTAATGGGGCCTCAACGGGTGCTTTTGCGCCCGCTGCTCCCCCCTCCCTCCCGCACCCAACTCGGGTCACCGCTGAAAAGTTCGCAGCAGAATGGCTGCCCAGCAGCTGCTCTTTTCTATGGAAATGTGACCTAAAGCGGCGTGGGGAGCCCCGGGGCCGCTGTCATTTTTTTCCAGCACCAAACGTAATCCCCAGGCTGAGGAAGAATTTAAAGAGCTGCCTCGGAGGAGTTGGGGGCAGGGGAAAGGGGTCTGCCTTCGGAAAACAGAAAGTCCCTCGGTTTAGGGTTGGGAATACTCAGAAGTGTCCAAGAGGGCTCGGCACTCACAGGCGGCTGCCGGTTTTCTGTTCTAGAGAAGTCCTGCGTGGTTTCCATTGCTGTTGTTATTGGGCTGTTTCCAGTTCGCCGGTGCTTGTTTTCCAGCCTGGTTTTAAAACGAAAGGTGCTGGAAAGGCTTCGCTTTTAAGTTGGACCTGACTCTGAAAGCCTTCCTCCTCCCTCCCCTGAGGTGTCTGCCTGTACCTCTCCCGCCAGGGCCAGAGGCATTTGCTTCCCTGTCCAGGTTTGGTGCTTAAATCAAATCTCTCTCTCCTCCTCAAACTTAAAAAATTTCCACTTTGCTGTAATAATTACTTGCTTCATCAAAAAAACCCAAACCCAAAAACAGAACAACAAAAGCCCAAGCCTGAGTGCTAAAGCCAGGTTTATCCTCTTGTGCCTGGCACGTCTGGGATGGGACTGTGTGGGCTATGATCCTGCATCTCCTGGGCTTCCCAAGCCTTGACCTTCTGGATTAACGGTGAAAGCCAAAGGCCTTCCTTTTTGGGGCCTGGAGCATCTCCCCTAGGAGGAAAGGCTGAGGGAGCTGGGCTTGTTCAGCCTGGAGAAGAGAAGGCTGAGAGGGGATCTCATCAACACCTACAAATATCTCAAGGGTGGGGGTCACGAGGACGCAGCCAGACTCTTCTCAGTGGTGCCCAGCGCCAGGACAAGGGGCCATGGGCACAAACTGAAGCAGAAGAGGTTCCAGTTGAACGGGAGGAAGAACTTGTTGACTGTGAGGGTGCCCGAGCCCTGGCCCAGGCTGCCCAGGGGGCTGTGGAGTCTCCTTCTCTGGAGACCTTCAACCCCCTCCTGGACGCTGTCCTGTGCCCCCTGCTCTGGGTGAGCCTGCTTGGGCAGGGGGGTGGCGCTGGGTGAGCTCCCGAGGGCCCTGCCAACCCCTGCCAGTCTGGGATTCTGGGATTCTGTGAGTCCCTAAGTAGGTTGGGGTTGGTTTTATTCCCTGTGTTAATATAACTCTCCCCCCACCCCCCAAAGGAAAAAACAAAATAAAGTGAGAAGCCTGCTCAATTTGGCAGTGTGTAAAGGCTTTTTAAAGCTAAACAAGAAAACCAATTATTTTTCTAACTGCTTTACTCCTTCAAATCTTTCACTGTAATGGAGATTTAGAATCCATCACTGTTTAGCTATTATTTCTGTGTAAACAGAGTCATGCCCTATTGCACCAAGCAAACAGTCAATTTTTTCCATTATACTTAGCTGCGAATAACAAGGGTATGGAATAGATGACCCGGTTTGGAGCATATTTTTCTCCGTGCGATGCTCTGCGTGCCCGTGCCCCAGAGGAGGGCGAGGAAGGGTTAAGGCATGGCCTGGGCTTTGCATGGCCGTGCTCCTCCTCCTGGCTCCCCCTGCCTTTCGACCAGGGGAAGGGGCTGCAGGGAGGGGGAGGGTGGTCCCCAGGGTGCCAGCTGGAGCTGGGGTGGCAGATCCGCCACGGCCGCAGATCCCCGGGCCACACAGGG
>NW_009258270.1:402161-403748 GCF_000687185.1 Egretta garzetta | reverse complement strand
TCCGTGGCGAGGACTCGCCCGGCGGCTGGCTGGGGAGCAGCCAGGGCTCGGGCAGGTTATTTTTCGTTCTGGTGATAGTTGGCTTCTTCTGATTTGTATTTCAAGGCAGGAGACTCTTGCGGGCGCTGTGTGTGTTGTGTGAAAGCGTAGCGCGCAAATATGGAGCCAGCAGCTGTTTTTTAAAATTAAACAGACACTTGAGGTTAAAAATCCCCAAGTTCAACGTTCCCCTCCTTCTGTGCTATTAAGTTTGGATCGCATCCAAAAACTTGATAATTTTATTTTATGCCATTGAGTCTGTTTGTTTACATTTTGCATTTCATTCACATTTCGCTGTGAGATTTGGCTTCCCAGCTCCGGCTTCGCTGCTGGGGAGCGGCGTTTGCGTTGCAGGCTTTCTAAGGGGGGTGGGTGGTCCAGAGCCAAAACCTTATTTTTATTTTATGATTTTTTTTTTTTTTTTAAAATGCATTGTAATGAAAGCATGATTTTTGGCAGCTCTGCGGGGCCGGGCGGTAACCGTCGGTGCCGGTGGGGACGCCTGCTGGGCCCCCGTCAGGGCGCTGGTGCGGGCGGCTCTGGTGACTCGAAGCCGCAGCGCGCCCTGGTTGCAGAGGAGGATCCAGCCACCTCGCAGGGTGAGCTAGGAATGGCAGCGAAGACTGAAATAGTGGAGTGTGATAAATTAATGGACTAAAACACCGTAAGGGACTCGTTAAAAACGATAGCTTTAGGAGCAGCGTGCGAGGAGGGTTTGGGTATGGAGGGGAACGGGCTCTGCCAAATGCCCAGGTGTTTCTGGTGCAGGAAGGGAAGTGCGGATGCCTTTACACAAGACCGTAACTTGCTCACCCATCGTTAAGTGAATCCTAATTGAGATTCGTGGCAACGGACTATTAAGATGATGGAGGAA
Source organism: Egretta garzetta (assembly GCF_000687185.1). NCBI lineage: Eukaryota > Metazoa > Chordata > Aves > Pelecaniformes > Ardeidae > Egretta > Egretta garzetta. The sequence goes on along the minus strand of NW_009258270.1, from coordinate 402,835 downwards.
AAAGGGAGGAAGCCGGGAGAGGTGCTCAGTCCAGCAAAGCGAGTGGGGGCGATGCCGCTCCCGAGGGGCCGGGGGGGGGAGCCCCCGCCGAGGATCCTCTGAGCGAGGAGCAGAGTCAACAAGGGAACCAAGGGAGGTGAGGTGAAAAGATTTAGGTTGCAATTAAGTTCCAAACCATCAGTAAGTGCAGGGAATAACGTATACTGGACTTGATGATCTTAAAGGTCCTTTCCAACCTAAACGATTCTATGATTAAGACAGCAGAGGACTGTAAGATATCAGACGTCCCTTCCAGGCCTGAGTTCCTGTGACTTTCACATTTAATTTCATTCCTCTTTTACAGTCTTTGGCTTGCATGACAAAGAAAGGACTTTTTTTAAAAGAAAGGGGAAAAAAAAAAATGATATAGCCTCTTCCCAATTGAGGCTTTTATTTGAGAAACAAATGCTTCTGGTTAGCTTCTGTCTGGAATATGTCCAGCTTTAAACCATGGCCGTGAGCAAAATTCATTGACAGCAAAAAACCCCAGACATTCCCTGAGATGGGGCACTTCTGTCTGTGGGCCAGTGGCAATTAATTTCTTCAAAGGAAAATAATATTTATATATTTTTATATATATAATAGATGTATGTTTACACGCACACATAGAGAGTCAAAACCAGGCTCTGGGCTTG
>NW_009258270.1:400504-400962 GCF_000687185.1 Egretta garzetta | reverse complement strand
GGAAGCGGTTTTTGTCGGCTTTTTGGTGATGAGGGTTGGTGGGTTGGTTTGTTCCTTCAACTGTCTTAGCTCGAGGGAGCGCGGATCAACCTCGTGGGTAGCTGTGTCCTTCTCACGCAAACCTGTTTGCTGCTTTGTTCCCCTCCCTTCGGGCACGGGAAGAGCTCGCTCCGGTTTCCCTTTCGCGCTCCCCTCTCTCGACGTAACCAGGCAGCGCCCGCAGTCGCTGCTTCGGCTAGCAGCACCTCGTACCAGGGAAGGGGGACGGGCTGAAAAGTCCTTATTTAGTCCTGACTCAATCTACCAGACGCTGTTTTCTGCTCTCGCTGATCTTGAACAAAGCCAGGTGCTCCAGGGGAGGAGACGGGCACAGATCTGGCCCCTTGCGGCACGGTGACAGCCCGGGGCAGAGGATGCTGCCTCCCAGCCGCAGCGGGGGCCTCCGGGGCGAGGGGGGG
>NW_009258270.1:398126-400491 GCF_000687185.1 Egretta garzetta | reverse complement strand
TGTCCCTGCTGCTTCTCTCCTCCCTCCCCCCCCTTCTTTTTTAATTCCAGACCAAGATACTGAGGGTTTTGATTTGGTTTTGTTCTTGCTTTTGTTTTTCCAAAGCCGTGAGCATGTTTTAGAGAAACATAATGAAATGATTTAAAAAAAATAAAAGGAATGGAAATAACCTTATATAAAGTGGCAGAAAACCCCCACCATCAGCATCCTCGGCCGTGCACGACACCTGAATTTGCTTCATCGCGGTGCTCCCGCGGCGGGTGGTGTGCGGAGGGGCTGTCGGGGTCTGGGTCTCGGGTTGTGTGTTTGGTTTGGGTGGTTTTCTTCCAGGGCTGTTCTGGTTATGATTTGATGATTGTTTCCAATCTGCCCAGCCTCTGATACAGCATCTGAGAGAGAGTTGTGTGAAAAGGAATAATAATTTAATAATAATTTAAAATCCCCAAAGGCCACGCAAACCTCCCCCTTCACTTCTGCTAGATTTTTTTTCCTTCAGTAAATGGTTGGGAGACTCGGGCTGCGGTGGTTGCTTTGACTCGTTTTGCTTTCCAGTACATCAGCACCAGTACTGGTTTGGGAAACCCTTGTTTGCTGGGAGGTGTTCACGGTGCGGACTCGGGGCCCTTGCAAGGGGATCATGTTCTGAACTGCCTAGAGAAGCAACCGTCTTTGGTCACGGTTATTGTTTGAGGGTATCAGTGAGCAATGAAAATGATGAATGGAGAAGCATCCCGTCGGAAGGACCCTCGGCAAGGTGTTCATATTTTTGTAAAAAGGGACGGAAAATTGTTTCTTCCCTTTTTTATGAAACAACGGCGTTGGTTCAGACGCTGTTCTGGTGAGTCTTTAATTGGCACAAAAGGGCAGTTTAGCTTCATCTTAAGAGGAAGAGTTGTCAGACAAGCTGGAATTGTTTGCCGCTCAGATGCTTACAGACCTGTACGCTGTGATTTGCATCTCCTTCTCGGCCATTACACAGTGCAGCGAGGTACTTCATTTGGCATGAAGAGAACGTCTAATGAGGACGCTTCTCCAGCGCCGATGCCACCCCTGCAAGAAACGGAGTTCTCAACAGAAGTCTGATTTCTGGGCTGGAGATGGCAGAGTTAATACCCCGCGTGCTGTGTCCGCCTTTAGGTGCCAGAAGTAGCTGACTTCGGCAGGTCGGTGCTCAACGGAGCAAGGCCGCGATGAGCCAGGCTGTGACCTGCTCGGTGCTAAACACAGCCCAGGCCCCTGGCGTGTCACTCCCTTTCCCCAGCCCCCGCATCCATCCCCATGGAGCCTATGGGAAAGATGGGGACAATCTTTTTAGTAGGGCCAGCTGGGACAGGACAAGGGGGGATGGCTTTAAACTGAAGCAGGGTAGGTTTAGACTGGATGTAAGGGAGAAATTCTCTCCAGTGAGGGTGGTGAAACCCTGGCAGGGGTTGCCCCGAGAGGGGGTGGAGGCCCCATCCCTGGGACCATTCCAGGCCGGGTTGGCCGGGGCTGTGAGCAACCTGATGTGGTTCAAGGTGTCCCTGCTGCTGCAGGGGGGTTGGGCTGGGTGACCTCTAGGGGTCCCTTCCCACCCAAAACGTTCTATGATGCTATGATCTCTGAAGAAATGCCCAGGTCGTGTTTTGAGCAGTGCATGGATGTTCTGGAGCATCATGAATTGAATCAAAGCAGCAAGAAATTGAGTTTTGCAAAGAAGCTTCTTAAGTGAAAGAAGTCCATTCTGCAATTTTTTTTAATTTTTATTTTATTTTTGTAAAATCTATGCAGTAATTCACAGTGATTCCTTTAAATTCTGCTGCGTAGCCCTTGTCTGACACAGTGTTCTGGACTGTTACTGGAGTGTATTTCACTGAAGTTGTTTTCTACTTCTGGAGTGTTTTCTGGGGTTCCATCTGCTTGGGGAGCCAATGCCGTCCCGTGCTGCAGGGGCTCGCGTGGCTCAGTGGGTGCTCGGAAAGGGCGCAGTGTTGGCACGGTAAAGGGTGCACAGAGGTGTGGAACTCAAGTAATCAAACTGGAAACCCTTTTTTAAATTCTATTTGTTTGTTAAGAGAAAAGACCACTAATAAGGATCCTTGTGCTGCAGGTTTCTCCTGCGGGCATGGGCTAAGCTCTTGGAGAGGCAGAAGGAGGCCATGGAATGGGCTGCCCTGTCCTCTCCTCCTCCCCGAACAGAAGAATCCCAGAATCCCAGCATGGCAAGGGTTGGCAGGGCCCTCGGGAGCTCACCCAGTGCCACCCCCCTGCCCAAGCAGGCTCACCCGGAGCAGGGGGCACAGGACAGCGGCCAGGCGGGGGTTGAAGATCTCCAGAGGAGACTCCACAGCCCCCCTGGGCAGCCTGGGCCAGGGCTCGGACACCC
>NW_009258270.1:396924-397983 GCF_000687185.1 Egretta garzetta | reverse complement strand
GCGCCGCTCAGCCGTCTCTCCTCCAGGCTCAACAAGCCCAGCTCTCTCAGCCTTTCCTCATAGGGGAAGAAGAGCTCGCACCGGGGAGGCTCTGCGGGCTGAACAGCTCCGTCGTGGGTGATAGCACAAATCCCAGCCCCGGCTTGGGGGGGGATGGCTCAAGCCTTGCTCAGCCCGAAGCCTTCAGTGTAAATGCCTACAACCCATCAGTAACCAAGGCGGTCTTCTCTGCCGAGTTGCTAATTTAACCTGTTGTTCTAATCCCTTTTGTTGCAGCAATGATTTAGTAAAAGCCCAAGAAGAGAGGGGAGTGCTTTTTATTCTTTGCAGGTCAGGACCAGCATCGCCGCGGTTGCGTAGGAGGTGAAAGCCGAGGCCGCTGGGGAGGAAAGGCAGAAGCGCGCTGGCGGCAGAGCGGCGTGGGGACACGGCACGTCTGCGGAGCAGCGCGCTGGGGAGGTGAAGAGGGGCGGTGGTTAAGTGGCCGCGCCGTGGCCGCCTGCTTCCCTCCACCTTGAACGTGCCCGCTGGTGCTTTTCAGAATTAATTGCCGAGACTTCTCCGTTTTCCCGGGGATTTCTTTTCCGGTTTGGTCGGGGGCGCGCGGGGTGTGCCGCAGGCCAGGCTGCGGGAGCCTAATTAGAGCGATGCTGTCAGCACGGGTCTGCGCTCGGTAATTGGCACCGCGCAGACCCGGCGGGCGGCCCCTTCTGCACCTGCCCAGCCTTTTGCGAGCGTTGTGGGCTTCGTTTGCGCCCGGCGCTGGCCGCCCCGTGTCCCTGCCCGTGCCCTCCAGTGCGGTGCTCGGTGGAGCGGAGGCTGGCGGTTCGCAGCTCCTGGAAGAAGCCCTAAAACCTGAACAGTTGGCCATTTAGTGCAAACAATGCAGCAGCATGGCTTAACCTTTCGGTTAGCTGGTAACAGCAGAGATCTGTCCTTTTGGTTCCATTGAAGTACGCAGCAACCTTTTAACGGCGGCGGAGCTGCGGCGACTCTTCCCGAGCGGGCGTCTGACGCCGCTCATTGATTCGGGGGAAAGGGGGCTCCCGCTGCGAGTTC
>NW_009258270.1:391875-396828 GCF_000687185.1 Egretta garzetta | reverse complement strand
GCCCCTGGGAGGGCCCTGTGCTGGGGGGGGGGGCTCTGCAGGGCAGGCTCGGTGGGGAGCAGCACCTGAGTCCTGCCCGCTGAGCCACCGCGCTTTCTGCTCCCGCTGTCTCCCGGTGAAAGCTGTAGGAAATGCTCACTGCAGCCATCGGCAAAACGTACCCCTCTTCAAAGGAGGCTGGTGGTTTAGTGCCAGTGGTTGAGAATTTTGCTTGACAGACCTGAAGGGAAGGGGGGATTTTGTGACAGCTCTCGATGGTCGTGTTGCGACGGCGCTGCTTGGCGGGCTCCAACGCGGGGCTCCTCTGGGCGATAGACTGGCGGCGTGTCCGGAGCCGAGAGCCAACCATCAGTTCCGATTTAAGCTGAACAGTGGGAGTGGGTGATGTTCATTAGCCCTACGTTGTTTTCTTAGAAAAATAATGAAGCCAAGATCCATCTTATTTTATGGTCTTAGGAAGACGTGAAACCTTTCCTAAAGGAGCTGCTTTTGCCCGGCACGCCCATGGACCTTTCTGGGCAGTGGTTGGTGCGTGGGGGGGGGGGTCGGGGGGCTGGTGGAGCTGGGCTGGGTGTAGGGGCACCACGGGGTGTTTTAGTGCCAGGCTCCCAGCTGTAAAACATGGCGGCGAGCTGCCAACATTGCAGGAGCGTGGGGTAAGGTGATGAATGTTCGTCAAGTGCTCAGAAGTGTCGGTGCCGAGTGCTCTGGTCCCGTTACACCACTGAATTCCTTCGACTGTTGGGGTTTTTTCTTTGCGGGCGGCGAGGCGTCTCCGACAGCCTGAGCCCTGGTTCCTGGTGCCAGCAAGAGCACCGTGATGCCCTCCGCGCCGTCCGGGGGGGATCGGAACAGAGCAAGGAGCTTTATTTGGATAGAGACAGCTTTTAGGTCTTGGGTTTCATTTTGCTGCTGTTATTGTTGTTTTCCAAATTCCCTTCCGATCCATCTGCTCTCCTGACATCCTTTTTATGTTGTTCGGCAGACGGGGAAGCGGTTGCATTGTGAGCGCGGTCAGGTCAAACTCCTCACTTTTATCTTTGCTCTCTGGTAGGTGATGGGTATTGGGGGAATAGAAGGCTGCGAGCGGGGTTTAACGGGCCTTTGTTTGCTCTTGTCCAGCTGCGCTTGAGACGGCAACGGGGATGGGGAACAATAAACAGCGAAAGGAAGTGGGGATTTTAAACAGAACTGTTCCTTTTCTTCCTATTCCGCTGTTCTTGGAATCTGGCAAATTTTGCTTTTTAGTCCCAACTCTATCGGTAAAAATAACAAGGCAAGGTGCATTCAGTGCAGCTCCGAGCAGCTGTGATTTTGGGCTGTTTAATTTTTTTATGCATGTATCTGTGTGTACGCGTGTTTACCGGGGGGTGTCTATGTTCTGAAGGTGCTGGGAAAGAAGTAGTTGTAGTTGATGACTAACGCTCCTCACGTCGCTGCATTTACCACATCGCCTCCCGTGGTCCCTTGAGCCGCGCTGGTTTAGCCTGGGCTTTTGGGAGCACCGTGCTGGAAGGGGAGCAGCGCTAAGCTTCGCGCCGTCCCAGGCAGCCTCATCGCCCTTTCTAAAACTCCGGGAGTGCAGCCTTAGAAAGTGTTGGCTTTTCTTACCTTCTCTAGTACTGCCGAGAGCTCGTTTGACACCTTGCTGCTGTGATGGCTAGAAGCTCACCAAATTTATCACCTCGCTTTATTCGTGGCTGGTTTATACTCACCTTGTCTCTTGGCAGCCCTGGGGGAAGCCAGACACCTTCCTGCCTGAGCCACCTTGGAGAATCCTTTCTCCAAGTCATGCGGCGAATGCCAAAGTCTTCGCTTTTTTCTTGCTTGCCACTAGCTAAAGTTGCATCCAGACCCTGGCGTGAAAGGTTTGGTGTTGGTTTGATGTTACTGGTAAGGATGTCTGCAAGAAGACTTCACAGTCTCAGGGCACTGTGTTGAATTTTGCCCCCCTATTTTTTATCATTTGCTCTCTCCTATTTTTGTGGGCTCAGTCCCTGCTATTCCCCATGGCAGGGTGACTTCATTTACGCTGTTGATCAGAACTGAAGGAACCTGGCAGAGAGCAGCATGCAATGGCAGGGGTAGGGGAACGGTTGGACTTGGTGATCCTAAAGGTCTTTTCCAACCCAAACGATTCTGTGATTGCTTGGCTGGTTTTGTTGTATGAGCCAGCTTTTAGTCTTCTATATATTGCATACCGAGGTAAATCTTTCCCACTTAAACCCTTCTCCGTGTAAGCTTTAGTCCCTCGTTTCGCTCTGCCGAGGACTCGTGAGCATCCCCAGGCACGAGGGAGGCCGGGGATTGCGGCCGCTGGGTCTTGCCCCGTTTGCTCCATCTCACATGAAAAAGCCCAGGGCTCCTGTGTAATAAAAGAGAATTTCCTCGCTGTTTTTGTTTCAGATCACAAATACCCAGTGAGTAATATTGTGCTATCCCTTTCTTTCATCTTTTTTTAAAATTTAATCTCCAAGCGATTTGCCTGTTGATGCCTACGGGCTCGTGGGAGACAGCGTTGGTGACCGGGTTGGCGGCACCGCGTCCCGCCGGCCATGCCACGCGGCAGGGCCCTGCTCTTGGGTACCGGGCGCTTGGGCTGAGTTTTAGGAGGTGCAGGTGAGGCCGGACTCCGAGGCAGTTTGTCTCCCCTCGTCCTCTCCGGGCTCCGTATCCCCCCTCCTCAGGGGACGTTGTCTGAATCTCCCTTTGAAAATCTCCACCTACTTCAGAAACCCTGTTTTTCATAGCTGCGCTGTTCTTAATTTTTAAACCCCAAGAGTAGCTCTCCGGTAGGAATAGAAACTGAAAAACAAAGCAATCAAAGGAAAGCTGTCCTACTCTCTGGGCATGTTTGGTTAGTGGCATCTCAGGGGGATGCTGAATCTAGTTCTTGGAACCGATGCCTCTCCGCGGTGTGAAAGGCTGGGAAGTTGCAGCCCGCAGCATCTCTCAAACTCATCTGTGGCTTGTAATGTATATCGAATGGAGATATCCGTTCTGCTGAAGAGTGTATAACAAAAATAATCTAACCTATTCCACCCAAATAAATAAGTCTGAAAATAAATCTCTCCTCGTACTGTCTTTATAAATATCTTTTAAATTGAGTATGAGTGACAAGATGTGGTTGAGTCACTAGAAGAGCATCTCCGATAGTGTTGGAGGAGCCTTTTCAGATATATTTTATACCCCGGTTGTCATTGCAGCCGTACGTACCCTCGCCGCCTGCGTTGCCCTTCGCTGGCTGCGGGTTTTCAAGTGACAACGGGGAGATTGACGGGGGAGATAATTCCCAACGCGGCTCGGTGCTCCCTTGCTTGGGCCCGAATAGCTGGGAAGGGAAGAGCCTCTCCCAGCGAGGGAGGGAAGGGGTGCTGGATGTGCTCCGCCAAGGCCACCTCCAGCGGGCAGCCGGGGGGACCGGGAGCGACCGGAGCGCGGAGGCTGCCGCCGCTTATTGGGTTGTCAAATGGTATTTAGCTTGATTGCAGCCTTTTTCCAGAAGGAGTTAAGACATGGATATAGAAGATAATAGAACGATAAATTGCAAGACAGGTTCTTAGGAAATCAGTAAATTATTCATTTACCAGTTCCGTGCGTGCTAATTTCATGTTGCTATGGTATCTCAAAATGGAGGAGGGAGGTCAGTCTGCAAAACACGGGGCTCGCACAGAAGGCGCGGATCTTTGCGGGAGACAGATAACGCCTTGCACACAACCTTCAGCTGAATGATAAATTGCCTCTTTATCTGGCGCTGTCCAGGGAGATCCGCGGCAGACAACTGAAAGAGATGTTTCACACTAGCGAACGTTTTTTGGAATTAGACCAAAAATCACACATTTCAGTCTCGAAATCTGTTTAAGTATGCATTGTCTTCGTGGCATCTCTCCTCGGTCTGTCTCTGGAGATAGACAAATCACAGCAGCCTGAAAGCGAACTTTTGGGGCTGCTTTCACGCCTCCGTCTTGCTGCTCTCTGCTATTCCTGGTGGCAAGCGAAAGCTTCTTGCGGAAAACGGGTTTTCTTCCAGCTCCCCCGTTTGAGAAGGGGGCGTTGTTTTCTCTTGGGTTTGGGGGCATTTTGGAATAACCTATTAATGGACAGAAAAAGCGCTGCGTTCCCGCTAACCCGTAGATGTTTGTCCGTATGGCTTTGTCGCCCTCGCTGTCCATGGCAGCGCTGGTGGCCAGGGCTTGCTTGGTGGGCGGGCGGGATTGGATGCGCAAGCGTTGGATATAAATTTCAGCCTTTCAAGCCCATTAAACTTGCAGGCAAAAGAGCCGGACTGGTGGGGTTTTGGAGGCTGATAATAGGAAGGGAACTCTTCTCATGTTGACCGTATCTTCTGGTTTGTGTTTGAGGGCTGTTGCTGGAGGCGTTTGCTGCGGGGAGATGCTCCCGTGGCCAGGGAGGAGCTCTTCCGCCTGTTTGCTTTCTGCAGAGCTGCAAGGGTCTGTTCTCAGGGTTCTCCGTTTAATTCTCGCGTTGTTGGACACTCGCATCTTCGCTCCTAGGGCATTTGCAAGGCGCTCAGACCCATCGTGCTCTGTCCAGCAGCGGGTGATGCTGTGCTGGGGCAGCTGAGCCTCCCCGGGAGTGGCTGGAAGGCGTGGGTACGAACGGGTCTGTGGTGTTCGTGAGGGCAAAGTACAAAACTTCAAAGTGGGACAGAAGGCCAACCCTACCCGGGGCTGCATCAGGAGAAGCGTGGCCAGCGTCGAGGGAGGGGATTGTGCCCCTCTGCTCTGCTCTGGGGAGACCTCCCCTGGAGCCCTGCGTCCAGCTCGGGAGCCCTCAGCACAAGGAGGACATGGAGCTGTTGGAGCGGGGCCAGGGGAGGGCTAGTAAAATGATCCAAGGGGCTACTAAAATGCTCCGAGGGCTGGAGCCCCTCTGCTGTGAGGCCAGGCTGGGAGGGTTGGGGGGGTTCAGCCTGGAGAAGAGAGGGCGGCG
>NW_009258270.1:390504-391771 GCF_000687185.1 Egretta garzetta | reverse complement strand
GGGTTGCCCCGAGAGGGGGTGGAGGCCCCATCCCTGGGACCATTCCAGGCCAGGTTGGACAGGGCTGTGAGCAACCTGATGTGGTTCAAGGTGTCCCTGCTCCTGCAGGGGGGTTGGGCTGGGTGACCTCTGGGGGTCCCTTCCCACCCAAACCATTCTATGGTTCTATGACTGTGACTCTGTTTCATTGCAAACCCAATGTTTTAGGAAAATGCGAGTCTTCGAGCTATCCTGGGTACAGCAGCCAGGCAAGGTGAGTTTTATAGCGCGATTGCATCTTGACAAAAATACTGAGTGGTTCCTAGAGAAATGCGGCGTAGGACGGAGCGAATCCACCAGGGTCATAAAACCCAGTTATATTCAATCAGAGAGGGAGGGCTCCAGACTGTCATCCTCCCTGCGCCCCCCGCATGCCGTACAGGTTCCCAGCCACCTCTAGGCACAGTGGAGCAAATCTGGGAGACTTGGGTACAAATGGCCAGAAGCCTGCAAGGCTGCATTACCCAGAGGGAAACAGCAAGCGTTCCTCAGCAGCGCTGTCTTTGCCGCTGTGCTTGCTTAATTGAGCCCACTGTGAATGTTCCGGAGCGTGGAGGATAGCTAATTTTTTTTTTTTTTTTTTTTCTGCCCCCCCCAAGACACCAAACGCAGAGAAATATCTGTGTGCATAGGGGGAAGTATTTGTGGTCTTGTGCTCTGGATAGTCTTAAGTCTTCCTGCTGGCACACGTGCTAACTGCTGCTGCACTTCAGGTAAGAAGATAATGATCACATCATTAAGACGCTACTAAAGCTGGCATTACTTGTTAGGTCAACATATCGATCTGGACATTACGCTGCAAGGCTGTTTTAGATAACGCCTGTCTGTCCTGCCTCTTGCTCCAGGAGGAAAGAAGAGGGAGAGAGGACATGCAAAAGTAAAAAGCAACTTGCTGCAGATCTTTCCCCCAAAATAAAAGCACTTTGCTCCTTAAAAGATTTGTTCTGCTGCGGAGGCTCCTGCCTTGTCGCTGCTGATGGGATTACTGGCAGATTCCCTGTAAGTCGGTAGAAATCCCAAGGGAGTTGCTGGGCTCGTGGGCGGATAATTTGGTCATTCTAAAAAAAGGGCTCTCCGTCAGCCTTTTGCCTTAGGGTGCCCAGCACCTTCCCCGAGGCAGATGTGGCCCCTCTGGCCCACGGGTGGGTGGGAGGCTGAGCTGAACTGCCTGGGGCTGGGCCCCCGGCCCCCTCGGAGCCCCTGCGCCGCTGCCGGCCCACGGCCCCGC
>NW_009258270.1:385178-390490 GCF_000687185.1 Egretta garzetta | reverse complement strand
GTAGCCTTCCAGCCGAAGTCCTGCGAGCCTGGCTGCGCTCTGGGGGTCCTGCTGGACCCGCACGGGTGCCACGGGGTCTGTGCCCGCCACGGGCACCCATAGCACCTACAGGTCATTGACCATCCACAAGTAAACGACCCATCGGCTGGGTCGCTGGATAACCTGTCTGTAACCGTGCGGCTTGGTACGCGCTTGCTTCGTGCCCATATTCTGAGCATGTTGGAAATCTTGGAAATGCCCTTCCTATCTTGCCGCGGAAAAAACCACCTCTCCCTTTTAAATAAATTTCTGCTCGTCTTGTTATCTCCTCGGTATTGAAGCTGCCCAAGTCGTTTTTTCTCATTTTACTGGGCTCTTTTTACAGCACACTACTTAAAGGCATTTGGCAAAAATAGCAGTAATTTTACTTTATATATGGGTGTGTGTTTTATATCGCTAAAGCTTTATTTGGTCTTTTAATCTGAGCTTACTGGCTGCACTTTTAAGGACTTTTAAATCACAAGTGGTCGTTCAGAAACACCCGTCGGTTTTCAGTCTCCGACTCCGGAGAAGCGGTGCTTACACCAGCGCTGAGCTAGCTGAGTTGAGTATCCCCCTCTAAATATATTTCATTAAGAACGGTCCATATGGTGTGTCGGGGAGAAGGGGAACGCGGAGCAGAACCTGTGTCTGCCAAAGAAAACTGTTTTGATCTAATGTTCAGCACAGTACAACTTCAGGGGAAAAAAAATAAACATTGTCAGATGGGTGCTGCCAAATTTCACAATTTATCAAGAATTTCAGGCTGTTCAGTGCTATTTTTTTTTTTTTTTCCTTCTGAATACTCCCTTTTCTGGAGTCTTGTGATTTACACAAGACTGTTCATTTTCATTTTTAAAACATGTTGTGGGAAACAGCCTCAAAATATGGAACTGGGAAGCTCCATTGTCAGCAGGTTGATAAAATCCTCAGCCATATTATATTTAAAATCTGGTGGCTTTTTAAGCCCTCTCCTGGTCTGGAGATGGTGGGCTGGGGAACATCAAGAGTCTGGCTGAAACCGGAACCAGGAGACAGGTAACTTCTCAGGGGTAGATTTATTTATTTTGATCATTTCCAAGGTAAATCCATCTGACTTCTTCTCCCGTTCTCTTTGAGCTTCACTGCCTTCGCCGGCTGCTTCTGATTTACCAGTAAAGCAGTTAACGAGCCGCGCGGGCGCTGGTGGCAGGGACGCACAGGGACGCCGGTGCCCGGAGGCGTGCGCTGGTGTTGCCCCAGGGGTCCCGTGGAAATACAGGAGAGGAGTTGGTGGTTTTCTCGGTTACTTTTGGCCAAACACAACCAAGTCGCTGCATCTCCGCAGCCCTTTGCGTCTGCGTCGGTGATCTGGGCAGCTGAAGGTTCCCTGTTGTCCTCAAAGAACCTCAGTCCCATCTCCGTGCTTCCCGTCCATCCTCAGAATCACGCACACAGAATCCCAGACTGGCAGGGGTTGGCAGGGCCCTTGGGACCTCACCCAGTGCCACCCCCCTGCCCAAGCAGGCTCACCCAGAGCAGGGGGCACAGGACAGCGTCCAGGCGGGGGTTGAAGATCTCCAGAGAAGGAGACTCCACAGCCCCCCTGGGCAGCCTGGGCCAGGGCTCGGGCACCCTCACAGTCAAGAAGTCCTCTATTCAACTGAATCATAGCATCACAGAATGTTTTGGGTGGGAAGGGACCCCTAGAGGTCACCCAGCCCAACCCCCCTGCAGGAGCAGGGACACCTTGAACCACATCAGGTTGCTCACAGCCCCGTCCAACCTGGCCTGGAATGGTCCCAGGGATGGGGCCTCCACCCCCTCTCGGGGCAACCCCTGCCAGGGTTTCACCACCCTCATGGTAAAGAATTTCTTCCTTAGATCCAACCTAATCCTCAATGCTCATTTCTTCAATGGCAGGGTCAGGGTAACGGTTGGACTCCATGATCTTGAAGGTCTTCTCCAACCTAGAGGATTCCATGATTCTTTTAAGGTGGGACAAATAAAATGCCAGAGTTTGAGGAATGAGACATTTTCCCTTCCGCCGCTGCTCACCCTTCCCTGGCGGTGGATGCTGTGTCTTCAGGAGTAAACCCCAAATTTTCTTACCATTTCCTTTAGTCTCCTTTGAACTCATCTTTATTTTTTTTTAACATATCCAGTGAAGCTTTCCAAGTTTGTCTGAGGTTAATTCACACCAATAAACAGAACCTCCTGTCACTAAAACGTACAGCGTTTTATACCTTTTGGGCTTGCTCCGGGAAACGTTTGGAAGATGCCACCTAATTAGAGTCTGGGGAGCTGAAGGAGCCGGTTTTGAATTTCTGGCACTCGAGACAGATGTGGTTTTGATCCTTATGATCTCCCTGGGGGCCCAATGTGTAGATCTAGAAAGTGTGCAGATCCCATGTCGAATGAGAGGAGGCCAGCGGCGAAGGGGAGGTGGGAGGGTGCCTGCCGGGAGGGGCGCGGGTGGGAAAGCTTCACTTCTGCTGTACGAAGGAATGGGCTTGGAGAGCCAGCTGGGCGACAGAGGGGATCAGAGTCGTTCGGTAATTCCGAACTCGGACCCTCGTGGTTTAATTTGACCTCCGGAGCGATGAAACGGGCCTGCCTCTTTGGAACAAGCTGTGGTGCCTAATACCGGGGGGCACCGGCACCACACCTGAGAGGATGGAGCCATGCGTCATAACTCTCTACATCGGTCTGTGAAATCAGCCTTTTTGGCAATAAATCTGCTGGAGAGACCAGAATAACTTAAAAAATAATAGGCAATAATGTTTCCCTAGGTTTTGGAGATGCAAAGTTGAGAGAAGCAGAAGGGGCTGTGTCCCTGCGGACGGCAGCTTTGGTTGCTTTAACCGTGGCATTTTGCAGGGCTCCTCGTGCGGGGAAATGCAGAATCTCACGTGGGTTCTCGGTAAGCTTAACATGAAATACGGGGTCTGCTTTGGCGACACCACAAAACGATCCTTTCTGGTAGGAAAAATATTTTATTTCCATTACCCATATTCTCCTGGTGCCAAAGTGCTGGGAAAGCCCTCGGAGGGCGATGGTGAGCGCGCAGGAGGGAAAACCGTCGTGGTTCCTTGAGTTTTGGTAGCGTTTTTGGTGATCGTTACAGGAGTTCCTCCAAAGAATCATAGAATTGTCTAGGTTCGTCTAGGTTGGAGAAGACCTTTAAGATCCTCAAGCTCTCTCTAAATGGGGCTGGAGGAAGGGAGGGCCAGGGAAGTCGTAGCCGAGTGTTACAGGAGAGGCCAAACAAGCGGGCACCCCGGGAGGAGGTCGTGTGGAGCCCGGCACGAGGTCCGTACCCCGGGGGTGGTTTTATGTCCACCCTGGTTTGTCTTCTGACCTGGAGAAGTCACCGCTCACACTTTCCTCCTCCCTACACTTTTTGGTCCTACCTATTATTTTTCTCTTGTCGGGTTAGCTTTGAATTTACTGTGTGGAAGCAAATTTTACGGGAACAAACTGGGGGAAGGTTGCAGTAGGAAATGAGCAGAGCGTGAGAGTAAGGAGGAGCGGAAGGGCCCGTGTCCTACAGCTGAAGAGCAAGGTCAAAATTCGGCCGCTTCGGCCCACTGTGGGTTGCGTTGCGGGATCAGCGCTGTAACCTTACCTGTGGAAGGGGGATAAATCTCATTTCTCAAGGCACTTAAAACTGGGTTAGCAAAAGCACGAGCGAAACGCAGTAGAGACCACTTTTGCCTTCACTTGTGGGGGTGGGACGGATCCTTCTGCTTCCTCTTAAAAACATTTCCCAGTTTGCAGCCGGCACTTGGAAATGCACGGTTACAAATTTGTGAATCTTTTCATTGCTTGTTTCTAGGTTATTTTTCTTTCTTTCTTTCCCTTTCATTTTTTTTTCTTTGCCTATTTTAAGCGTTGGCTACAAAACGAATGCTCTGCTTACTCCAGTCCTTTCTCATGCAGTGTTTTCAGCAGACGCTCCGGAATTAAATATGTACATTTTCCATAATACTGATTATCCCTTGTTTAAGTGCAATTGTAGAGGGTATTAATTTCCATCGCGGTACCAGCCGCAGCACTTAGCACCCGTGCTGCGGGCAGCCAGGGACCCCCAAGGCTGGGAGCTGGTGCTTGGTTTGGGGAAGGCTGCCTCCGTCGCTTTTGCTGTCTTCTGGTTTCTGTATGCCGAAACACAAAGCACAATTAGAATACAGTTATAGATCCTCATAGTTATTAAAGCTTGGATTAACATGACATAAAGTTTTGTCTGGGGAGCCTTTTGCTATGGCTCAGGGAGCGTTTTTGTGTGACAGTAATAGGCTACAGTTAATATACTTGAATGATACCAGAATCTGTGTAATAAGACAGAACAAAGGGGGTTTATTGGAAGCTGCATTACAAAGGTGGAATTATCATTGTGAGCAATCCGCTGAGATCGCAGCTTAATTATTGTATCTTGCGTTCTTGCGGCATCGTAGAGTGTAGTCAGCCAAGCAAAGTTAAAAAAAAAAAAAGCTGCACCCATCTCGGAAGGGCGTCTTGTCAGTCAGGCGGGATTGATGTGTGGACCTGTCACCTTACTCTTAACACCAAAATCCTCTCCCTGCCCGTTTTTGCCATTCGTTTGATTTACCGAGCCTGTTTGCCGTGATTCAAGAGTCTCTTGTAACGTTTCTAGGAGAGATTCATCACTGGGACATCATCCATTCAAATAGCTTTTGGGCAAGGAATAAAAAGTGTTTGAAGCCAAGAGGTTTCAAGCGAAGCGTTCAAAGGTTGGCGGGGGGGTTATTGTTCTCCAGGGCTTGGGGGAGGAAAAGGAGCAGGAAGGTGGGAGCCTCCTTTCGTATCCCATTTTCCTGGCTGCGGGTGAGTGCGCGTGCAGTGGGACGCACGCCCTCCGCCCCCTGGCCCTTCCCGGGGCGCAGTCTGCTGGGGGGGAGGACGGGGATGGGGGCAAATGTCCCCATGCACAGGGACGAGGCGGGTGGAAACGGCAGCTTTGGAAAACGCAGATACACACGCTGCCTTGGAAGGGTCTTGCAAACGCACATCGTTGTGGTCAACAGCAAAAATGAGCCGTCCTTTTAAAAAAAAAATAAACGGGACCGCAGTAGCGTGGGGTTTGCGTCACGGCCGTGTGTCGTGCCGGTACCGTGAGCAGGGCACCCTGGTTTTGAGGGTAGAATGGGGGGGTTTGGTTAAGGTGCTGGGGTGATTTTCCTGGATTTACCCCTGGCCAGTGTGACAGGTTGAGGCAGCTTCCCCCGAACGTGCTCCCCCAGGGCGGATGGGGTGCGTGAAGGAGGGGACTGCAGAGCACCTCCATGTCCCCT
>NW_009258270.1:384125-385157 GCF_000687185.1 Egretta garzetta | reverse complement strand
CCTGCTCAGCCCGTGCCGGTCCCTGCCTCCCCCCGACCCTGCCCGCAGCCCCACCGGGGTGCCTGGCCGGCAAACCCTCGCTCGGAGGCTTTTTGGCCATTTTCAGCCGTAGGGCGTTGCTCAACCATCCTGCACTGGTACTGCAAGCTTAACCCTCTGCCCGTGCCTCGAATCCCCGTTCTGTGGATAATAAGGGTGGAGGAGGATCCTTTTTTTAACTTCCATTTATAAACTGAAGACAACTATTTCTTTTTCACAGAAATCATTTTGCTGATTTAAGTAGCTGCGGGAGGTTGAATGGCTTCAACGTCGATTTGAACAGGAAAAAAAAAAAACCCAACCCCTCACAACAGAAAACACTGGGTTTTCTGCAATCGGCTTTAGAAGAGGAGCAATGTAGTTCCAGAAATCTGGGCACGGTGATTACGCCTGTAATCCCCGTGCTGTCCAGGGGTAATTAAAAATTGCAGCTGAACCTTGGTTTCAAATGGCTGGGTGAGGCTCTGTCAAACTGCTGAGCGCGGGCGTTGTTGACACGTGTAAAACTCAATTTGCCCACCAATAACCCTGGCTGGCGGGCATTAAATCTCTCTCCAAACAACGTGACACGGAGGCCCAGCGGGGCGCGCTGGCGTTGGAGGGCTGGCCAAGGGGCTGAGGTGCGAGAGGAGCCGCCGCCAGCGCCGCTAATTGCTTTCTTTTTAATATTGTATTCCGCCTTAATAGCCTGTTCTCCTGGTGGATTGCCTTTCCCAGCATTTATTACAGCATGCTTAGGAGCCTGACCGGCGAGTGGGAAGGGGTGGAGCTGAAGGGAATAAAATCAAGGTTATACTTTAAAAAAATCCATCCCGGCGGCCCCAACTGATGTTGCAGCCTGAGCTCCCTGATTGAGCTCAAATGAGAGGGGGCCAGGCTGCAGCGAGCGCCCCGAGGTCTGAGCGATCGAAACGGCGTTTCGGGCCCCGTGCTTCTCGTTTTGGAAAGCGCTGGGGCCAGCGAGCGGGCGGGGGGGTGGGTTGGGGATGGGCC
>NW_009258270.1:382666-383854 GCF_000687185.1 Egretta garzetta | reverse complement strand
GGCTCGCTGGCGTGTTTTAAGAGGGGGAAAGGACGAGCCTAAACCCAGGAGCAGCAGAAATCAGAGCTCGTGCTTCGGTTGTGTTTTCTCTCCCCTCCGGGAGGCGGGCGACGGGACGCGCGCGGGGCTGCACCCTGTGCTCCAGCGCTGGCTGTTGGAGGGCCGGGGCAGGGCTCCTGTCCCTTCTGGCGGATTGGGAAAGCAAATCCAGGGACTTCTCCCCTTCTCGTCCCCAATGCGTGACACCGGGAAGGGCACTTTGCTTTCTGGGTGTGAGCTGCGGGGGCAGGCAGCGCGTCCGTTCCCGGAGGGGGGGCTCTGATCCACGGCACAGCCTAACAACAAGACCTAAATGATCAGTGTGATGAGTGTGCTCTGAGTACCGTTCTCTGAATCGCCAGCAGCCTGGGCAGGAGCCAAGGGCTCGGAGCTGCGCTGGCAGAGCTGCCTGCCCCGGTCCGCTGCGAAACCCAGGGGCTGAGAGCGGGCTTGGACCCCCGGCCGACGGTCGGGCACCTTTCTGGAGCGCAGCAGCGTGCAAGGGTTGTTACAGCAAGGGGCTGGGGGGCAAGGGGTTTTTCCATTAATTAAAAAAAAAAATCCCTAAATGTAGAGATATAAGCTGTGTTTGATTTGGGGTTGAAGGACGAGGGAGGAGACACTTCTGCTTCGAAGAAATAGCCCTGGAAAAATATTCTTTCATATGCAAGTCAGTGCATGAAAAGAACAATAAAGGGAAAAAGGCTCTAGCAGGAAATAAAATGAAACTTTTTTTCATTACAGTCAAGGGAAACTTAGATGAGTTTTTCTTTGCTAATAAACTACACCGTTCCGTTCTGCAGCTGAGCCTTTTGCTGAAGCCGACTGTGGCGATCGTTTGTACTTTTTTTTTTTTTTTAAACTCTGGGCAATAAAAAAGCCCTTCATGCATCAGGAACCAGAGTAATGCACTGCTTCTCTTCCCTGCACACCTATTCAGCAGGTATTTACAGACGGGCAGCGGGAAGCTCCTTAAACTCCATCCCGTCTTCCAGAAGGAAGTCCAAGTTACCTTTCACAGAATCCCAGACTGGCAGGGGCTGGCAGGGCCCTCGGGAGCTCACCCAGTGCCACCCCCCTGCCCAAGCAGGCTCACCCAGAGCAGGGGGCACAGGACAGTGTCCAGGCGGGGGGTGAAGGTCTCCCGAG
>NW_009258270.1:380143-382625 GCF_000687185.1 Egretta garzetta | reverse complement strand
TATTTGTAGGTGTTGATGAGATCCCCTCTCAGCCTTCTCTTCTCCAGGCTGAACAAGCCCAGCTCCCTCAGCCTTTCCTCGTAGGGGAGATGCTCCAGTACCCCCATCATCCTTGCTGCCTTCCTCTGGACTCTCTCCAGGAGTTCCTCATCTCTCTTGAACTGGGGAGCCCAGAACTGGACCCAGAGCTCCAGGCAGGTGGGGTCTTCCCAGGGCAGAGCAGAGGGGGAGGGGACCCTCCCTTGACCTGCTGGCCACGCTCCTCTTGATGCACCCCAGGGTGCCATTGGCCTCCTTGGCAGCAAGGGCTTTAATTGGCTCCGCAGCCGTAAAACCTGAGTTTCTTGTTTGGAAAATGCCTCGTGCCCTCCCGGCCTGGGAGCTGCGTCCTGTGGCTGCAGCGAAGCAAGCAAGGAGAGGCAGGGTTTGAACTGATGCTGCAATTAATTGAAATGACAAGGTCCCTCTTGCTGCAGCCAGGAAGGAGGCCAGAAGTTTAAATTTGTTGGCTCTTCAGTCGTGGGATTGCTCGGTGTGGCTGAAGCCCATCAGGAGGGGAAGGGGGGGGTGGACGTCGGCCGCCCATGTGTGCGCATGCGCGTTCCCTGGGAACCGGTCTCATGGGTTCCAAAATCAGGGCCAAACTCAGGCCTAGCGGGCAGCACCTCTGAAGTATTGTTTGGAAAAGAAAACAGATTGCAACTTTGTGGTGCGAATATGCAAACGAGCACCGCGAGGGGAGGAAGAATTATTTCTGCTGACGGCAGCTAATGTTCCGTGACGGTAAAATCGCAAACCGCCTCGCACCTGGCTCGCGGAAATGCTGAAGGAGCAATGTTCCTCCAGTGCCCCCGCGGCGGCATCGCCTCCGGGCTGCGGGCACCGGGGCGAGCGGCCCTTGCCCTGCCCTGCGGCACCTTTCGGGGCGTTGAAGCGGGTGGGAAGGTTCGGCACCCGGTGGAGGCAAGAGATGAACGTTAGCGTTGTCGGCTCTTGTGGTTGTGCCGTGGCTCTTGGGATAGTTGGTGTATTCGAGCTTCCCTTCGAGCAACGCAGTTGCGTGGAGCTCTCGGCGTCTGCTTTCAAAAGAGCAAAAGTTCTCCTGCATTTCAGTGGTAGAAGCTTAAATGTGTAAACCCTGATGGCTCCCGTGTGAGCACCAAAATGAGTATTTAAAAAGTACAGTTTGTGTTTGCCTTAGTTTTTATCCGGTGGTATCTCCTTCGGGCCGCTGGTGAGGGGACAGGGCTGGAGCAGGGCGGATGGGGCTTGGGGTCTTCATTCGTTTGTGGATGTTGTAAGAACGTGGGGGAAATACTTGGGAAAAGTTACGCAGTTGTTGGGGAAATTCATAGACGATGGCGCCTGGTGTGTGCACGTGTGCGGGGAGACGGGACATCTTGAATAACGAGATGGACAAGGACGTGGGAGGGAGATCTCCTGGTGCCGGCAGGGGACCGAGGGCAAAGATCTCCAGGATTGTGGTTGGCTCGGGGGCCACAGGCGGGGGTCACTTGGAATGCCTGTAGCTTAATTCCTCTTCCAGGCCCACCCTCTTCCTTGTCTGTTGGATGGATGAAACACAAAGATGTTTTGAGGCAGGGTGAATTAAATGTTTGTAAGAGCGTTTGGAGGCTCTCCAGCAGATGTTTTGGACGAGATTCTGTTCTTGCCTCGCCAGGGAAGGGTGGCAGTGGGAGCTCCGTCATTTAACGCTGGCTTCGGATCGAGCAGGATCAGAACTTGCTCCTTCTCTCGCTTTTTAACGCGTACTGAAGTGGTTTTAGCTGTTGACATAGATTTTAAAGTTATCAATCGCTCCCTGTCTCGTACTGTAGCACAGACCAACTTTGATCACGGAAGAAATCTCTGTGGCACCGATTCCTGGCAGAAACGTAGATTGGAGTTTTATTGTAGCGGCGATGGAGGCGCTGCTCTGATTCACAAATCCATTTTGTTAACGAAATGCTACAGTGTCGTGTAAACACGTGTATCGCGTGGCGTTGGATCGGGCTGCTTCCAGGAGCAAGGACGGATGTCTGCGTTCTGCCCTTCGTTAGCTCGCTCGCGCTTTTTTGGAAGCAAGCGGCTTGCCTGGGACGGGGGCTTTGCCTGCGTGTGGCGGCAGGCGTCTGACTTTTGCTGAGGGACAGGGTTTGGGGGTGGGATGGCAGGCTTAGGTTAAAGGTTGGACTCGATGGTCTTAAAGGTCTTTTCCAACCAAAGTGATTCTATGATTCTATTCTATCCGACACGCTGGGGAGGGAAGGGGGGTCCTCCCACTGCCGTTCCCCCCCCGTCCCCATCCTCTGCAGCAGCGCTCGGGGGTGCCCCAGGCTGCAGAGCTGGTCCCCGCTGTGGCGTGGGTTGCCCTCACCTGGAATCCCATCTGTGGGCAAAAGCCCACCAGTGCAGGACTGGTTTTAGCTGGTGCGGCCAAACGCGGGCGATGGCCTCTATGGGTGCAGAGCAGCCGGTCTCG
>NW_009258270.1:368237-378328 GCF_000687185.1 Egretta garzetta | reverse complement strand
GGGGGGGGGATGGCAGGCTTAGGTTAAAGGTTGGACTCGATGGTCTTAAAGGTCTTTTCCAACCAAAGTGATTCTATGATTCTATTCTATCCGACACGCTGGGGAGGGAAGGGGGGTCCTCCCACTGCCGTTCCCCCCCCGTCCCCATCCTCTGCAGCAGCGCTCGGGGGTGCCCCAGGCTGCAGAGCTGGTCCCCGCTGTGGCGTGGGTTGCCCTCACCTGGAATCCCATCTGTGGGCAAAAGCCCACCAGTGCAGGACTGGTTTTAGCTGGTGCGGCCAAACGCGGGCGATGGCCTCTATGGGTGCAGAGCAGCCGTTCTCGGCGGTGCCAGCCACCGCAGGCTGTGCCTGTCTCCCTGTCGTAGAATCATAGAATCGTTCAGGTTGGAAAAGCCCTTTAAGATCATCAAGTCCAACCGATCCCCTACCCCTGCCATGCCACCACTAAACTCTGGCCCTAAGCACCTCATCTACCCTTCTTTTAAATCCCCCCAGGGATGGAGACTCAACCCCTTCCCTGGGCAGCCCAGTCCAGAGCTTCACAGCCCTTGCAGGGAAGAAATTTTTCCCAATATCCAACAGCAGTGGTGTGTCCCTGCTGCCCTGGGGTGTCCTGAGGATGAGCAACATAAAAATGCAGTGGCGCTCAGCTGCCGCCCTCCGTGGCCGGGTCAGCGCGTGCGTTGTGCTGGTGGATACAGAATCACAGGATCACAAGGGTTGGAAGGGACCTCGGGAGATCATCTAGTCCAAAAAGGGCCCTCGCGGCAGCTCTTGCTTGATTTATACAGCACGGCACCTTGCCATCCGGAGGTATTCCGGGTACATTGGAGGTCCTGAGTGGTGCCACTCCAGGACCTGTGGCTGTCCCCAGCGACCGCTGAGGCCGTGGGCGCCGGGCAGTGCCACGTCTTGGCCCGTTCTCAGCAAAAGACGCTGCTCTTCCGCAGTGAAATTTCCAGTTTTTCAGTGCAGGTCTCCATCGGTGCAGGTCTGTAAGCAGCACAGCGTCTAGCAAGCTGTCCTTAGCCCATATTTTGGGGTTTGTGGGTGTTGCCAGTGGCCCCATGGAGGCAAGGCTCAGGTTCTTTCTGCTGGGTGGTTCTGAGTGCCCTCTGTTCGCAGTGATGCCCAGCGCCAGGACAAGGGGCAATGGGCACAAACTGAGGCAGAAGAGGTTTCAGTTGAACATGAGGAAGAGCTTTGAGGAAAGACTTGGAGGGTGCCCGAGCCCTGGCCCAGGCTGCCCAGGGGGGGCTGTGGAGTCTCCTTCTCTGGAGATCTTCAACCCCCGCCTGGCCGCTGTCCTGTGCCCCCTGCTCTGGGTGAGCCTGCTTGGGCAGGGGGGTGGCACTGGGTGAGCTCCCGAGGGCCCTTCCAACCCTTGCCAGTCTGGGATTCTGGGATCCCAGAGCACTGAGCTGCAGCTGGATGTTTATTAGCTGCAGCGCTGCCGGCCTGGGAGAAGGGCAGGAGGTTCGGGGATGTCTCGCTGGCTCCTGCGAGCTCTCTGAGATGTGGTCTCCATGTCAGCAACTCCGACTCTCTTATTCCGTTTCAGAAATGCAGCGCTGGAACCTATTCTCCCATCAAGCTAAGGAGACCCAGGGGACGGCTGCCTGTGCGCTGGCAGGCATAAATTGTTCTGGGCAATTAGACCTGGCTGCAGGACTTGATTGCGGAGATCGGACCCAGCCCAAGGCTTGCTTTGCTCTGATGGAGACAGGCTATTCCGTCTGCATAAAAGCACAGCAAACACATACGTGCCCTGCAGCCAAGGAGAGGGTAGCGCTGTGATGGTCTTGCTTGGCTCTGTGTCGCTGTTGCAGCTTGATTTCCATTGCGAAAGGCGTCCCCGAGGTACGCAGGGGCACAGGGAACTGCGAGACAGGGCCACCTCGTTGGGGAAGCGTGCCCAGGTGACTGACGAGCTGTTAATGCTGCCTCCTCCAGGGTTTGTTCTGCATCCCTTTTTCTTGCTGGGACCCTTCCACCTCTCCCTGGTGGTGGTCTTGGGTGCACGTGTGCATCGTACCTCTTAGAGACGTGTCCCTGGGAGTTTATACAGTGCCAGCCGTTCTGCTGGGCGGAGGTTGTTACCGACCCGAGCTGACGATACACCATCTCACTGGCACGGGGTCTGTAGAGGCACAGCAGCCTTGATGCCAAGGGAAGAACTGTCTTTATGTTTCCAAGTTGTTGGTTGGGGTTGGGTTTTGGTTTGGGTTTGGTTGGTTTTTTGTTTTTTTTTTTCCAAGACCCTTGCCTTCCCGGTCGGCGTTGATAGCTGATGTGTGCTGGAGATCTGATGGGGACAAGGGAGGTTCTCAGCCAAGACAGCAGGTCACAGGGAAGCTCCAAGAGTCCTCGTGTATTTTATAACTTGATCTGAACATGGCAGAGAGCCTTGCTTTCATCAATACTTGATATTATTTATGCCAGAGAAGGAATTAATGAGAAATTGTCTACGGAGTCGTCTTTAATTTGTCCTGCTGTGGGAAGTCATGTTTTCTGGAGAACATTAGCTATTCTTACATCCCCCTTGGTAGAGTCAGCATTGAGTAACGTGGCGGTGTTTTGCAGGAGCGTTTTGAAGTCCAAGAGTAGCCACTGTGCTTTTTGGCAAGCGTTTGGGATGCTCTTTGCCATGTCACGGCTGGTGAGCAAGCCCCGAGATTAACGTGATTGAATGACTGTTTTAATTTCAGCCCTGGTGGAGCAAAATTAGTTACAATGATATGTGTGTGTTGAATAAAATTGTAGTTTTATTAGCTATAATTGCTGAAGAAGACTTTTTAAAGACTTGACTGGGGGGGGGGGGGGGAAATTGCTAGCACTGGAATTCGTTCTTGCACAGTATGGCATTGATTATTATCATGGTGCATAATGTGCCAGCCCTCGGTCGGTAAGGCGTCACGGCGAAACCCTGGGAAGCGCTCAGCAAGGGACCTCGCCGTGTGCCTCCAGCCCCCCGGGGACTGCTACTCAAATTGTGCCTGAGCCCTGGAGGATACAAATCTCTCCCTGCGCCGCCGGGGGCCGGGGCTACCTAGTGGAGCTGTAGCGGTTCGTGCTTTCGGCCCTGGAGGTCTGCGGTTTGCTCCCTGGTGCGTTGGCCAAGACTCATCACTCGCTCGTTGGGGTTGAGCAGGGCCCAGGAACGTGGTGGGGTGGTGGAACGGGGCCCAGCCACGCTCGGGGTGGGGAGGGACCAGCTCACAGCAGAGGCGCCTGGGCGATGAGCGAGGGCGCTTCGGGTGCCGTCGGACAGGGGACGGAGCCGCGCCAGAAGAAGGGGGGGGCATGCTTGAGGGAAAAAGGTTAAAGTATTTGTGTATTTATTTAATTCCGCTGTAATCAAACCCAGAGGCCTGGTGTGGGGGGAGTCGTTTTTTCTAACTGTCTGGCATGCGATATGCATTTGTCTTAATTTATGTGGGGGGAGGCTGTAAATCTGCAGAGGCACGTTGCTGGTGCTTAGGTTTCACATGCGCATTTAAAATAACAGCACCTGACAGTTTACCAGCAGCTAAGAGGTTTTTCTGCTTCAGAAAGCAAAATATTGGGAGAGTTGCGCAGCGTGTATAAATAATTTGAGAAATTAGACCAGAATACTCAGCACGCTTTTCCGGGGAGAGCAGAAGAAGGGATAGACCCGTAAAGTTTTTGAGTCGGGGACGGAGGGGGCAGAAGCCCAGCCCAGCTGCGTGTAGCTGAATGTCATCCTCCTGTCATTTCTTTTCCCCCAGGACCCAATCCGAATGGCCACGGTGTTCGATTAGCGCTCGTTATTTCAGTTGTCTTGCCCTAATTCTTCTTTACCTTGAAGGGATGGAGAACGTAGTGCCAAGTCTGTTGGAACCAAAGAGCCCCCCAGTCCCCGGCGAGCGCTTGGGGAAAGCGCAGGAACATCTCGACCTGCTCTGGATGTGTCGGAAACTTGGGGTTTGGATCGGGAAAAGCTTCCCTGGGCTGGGTGAGGAGGAGTGTGAGGCATGAAGGCTGCTGTGTGTCTGTTCAGTATAGTTATGGGAGTCGGTAGGTTCCCCGTGGAGGTTTTAGTTGATGAATAAACTTGATTCAGACGGAAAAAAAAGGACTTGGAGGTGTGAGACCGTGGCTGTTGTTACTCCTGTGAGCGCCCAGGGACCTTGCAAACGAAGGCTGGCTTTACAAGCCGCGTGGGCATGGGCCAACCTCCTGGGTTTGCCAGTCCATGCAGACATTGTGTGGTTGTAGAAAGGCAAGACGAGGCGGGAAGTTTTCCAGCAAACGTCCTGGTTTGGTCATCGCAACCTGCGGTGGCAGCACCGTGCTCCCCTTGTCCTCCGGCCGCTTGCTGAGCCGCCGCGGGGCTTCGCAGAGGCTCCAGCCTTTGCCTTGGGCTGGGAGCGGCGATGGGCTGGCGCCGGGTTTGGGCATCGCTGGCTGCTCAGGACGGCCCCATGAAAACCCTGGAGAGGGAAGCGGGAGGAATGAACGGAGGACGCCGTGCGTTCTGTCGCTGGGCTAGATCGGTTGCGTTAAATTCAGAGCCTTTCCGCGTACAATTAATAGCCATTTTATTTAGGTCACCCTGGTTTTGTTGCTTTAAATGTATGCCTCCATTAAAGTGGAAGAAAATCAAATACATTTATCTCTGCAGAGCCTTTTGTGAACTGGTTGGGCATATTTTAAATAACCCTGGGAACTGTTAGGATTATTAAAGCCTTTGGCTCCTCCAGGTTTTTTTCTTTCCTCCTATTCTCCCCTATTCCTCCTTCCAGGCAGTGATTAAAGAAGTGGTATGGCCCTTCCTTTTCTCAGAGCCCCAAGTGGATTGAAAAAAAGAAGTTAAATAAACTAAAGCCCATTAGTTAGGCTTTATATAAGAAACTGGGTCTAAATTGGATATATGTGGGGGCATGCTGGGACAGAGGAGAAGTCTGTCGGGCTTAAGTGTCCGTTTGTAACTGGTATTATCTGGCAAGTCTTTCTTTTTTTTTATTATTTACCTTAAGTGCTAAGTGTGCATTTTGTAATACGCTCTCATTTGATGCCAGTAATTAGTTCGAATTAATCAGCTCCTTTAAGCCTCCATATTGAGCCATGCTACATCCAAAGAGAGAGGGGGGATTTGGGGGCGGCCAGCTGCTCCCCGTGTGCGCTGGGTGGGACGTGGCGCTCCGCTCGGCGGCTCACGCCGGGACTGGTGGAATTTGGCTCTTTGCTGCTCTGCTGGTTTTTGCCGTGCCCAGGGAATGCGCTGGCGGGAGGGCGCGAGCCCCGTGGCCGATAACGGGGTTCAGCTGACGGCGCGTGCTGGGTGACCCATCCTGGGGGGTGCCCAGCCAGGTCTTGGAGGTGGCGACTGCCTCTTCCAGTTCTGTTTCTGACCCTGGAGAAAACTTTCTTCTCCTTCGCGAGCATGGTGCCAGCTTGCACGTTTTGAGCGGAGACCTGGAAAACGCGCTGCTCCAGCAGCTCCAAAATACGGGGCGAGCACCGGAGCCTCGCCTGGGAGGAGGGGTCGACTTTGGACAGTCACAGCTCCTGAACCTCCTTGAGATTCGTCTGTGGGTTGGTTGTTAGGGGGTTTGGTTTTTTTTTTCCCTTCCCCTGAAATAGGGATCAATTTGCTTACTGCAGGGTTTACTGCCGGTTACCTTGACTGCGTCCCTTATTCCTCCTTGATGAAAACTTGAACAAGCCGCTTGTGTTTGATTCCCAGAGACCCGTGAGAAACAGGCTGTGTGTGTGAGGCAGTGTGGTTCTCTCATTCTATTCAGCCCTTTGTATATTCAAATTCTTCCAGTTTCAGTTCTTGCTGTTCTGCCAGATTTCCATACCATTGATGGGTTTTTCTGCATTAATAAGTTTCTTTCTCCCCCTCCCTCCCATACCCTCACCACCTTTTTGCGACTGGTGAAAAGTTTTTTCGAAGCACGCTGCCCTCTCCGTATTGATTTTCTTCTCTTGCTTGTCTAACCAGCTCTTAGATGTTTTATTTTGCAAAGCGTTAATAGAATTTTCCTTTTGCCATTGCACTTTATCTATTCAGGAGGTTTCAAGAAGTCTCATTGTGTCCCTGGACTATGGAGGAAAGAGGCTATTCTTCTGCCACAATGCGTGCCCTAAAAAATAACGCGGGGTGGGGTAAACTCAGAAAGGGCAGAGACGGAGATAAAATGTTCTGACCTTAGGAAAGAGAAAAGATAACCAATTAGACATTGTTGAAAGGGCACCAGCTGGCTTAAAGAACACCCCACTGATTATTTTTTCTTACAGACATGCTTGGTCCGCGGCCGACTCTCAGCTGCAGAGCCGCTTGCCCCCTCGCAGGTTTTCAGATGAGAACTGGCAGGGCTGACCCTTTTGTAGGTACCTGCGTGCCTGGTTCTGATCCCGAAAGGAGGTACGGCTGCGGGGAGGGATGCAGCCCCCACCTCCAGGGCATCCGCGCTCTTCGGGGTCCCAGTCGGCACCATGGAAATCTCCTGGATGCGCCCGTGCAGGCTGCGTTTGTTACTGCTAATAAGGATTTATTTGCATAAAAAAGATCTCTGCCAAGATCATCATTCCAGCCAAGTGGGGCCGCGGTACGCATGGCACAAAACGTTGTTTGCCCAGAGGACGCGTACCTGGTGGGCGAGCCGACGTGTCGCGTTGTACCACTGGGAGAGGCAAACACCGCTGCGGACCCCCAGTATGACCAGGAACCGGACCCAGAGCCCCCCCGCCCCTCCAGTGCCTGGTCCCCTGCCAGGACCTGTCCCTCCTCTGTCACGGCAGCACGGGGAGGAGCAGGATGAGCCTGCATAAGAGGTTCAAACCCATGGTGGGCCCCAGCTGAGCCCGAGAGAGGGTTTTGCACCCTGCAGCTCAGGCTTCAGCCTGCTGGGGGACTTGGGGCTGAGACATGGCCGTGCTAAAGCGAAGGTAGAGCCGTGTTGTGCCTCATCTGACATCTCTCCTCCCCCTAACAGCAATACAAGCAGCCTTTTTAGAGTCCCCAGTAATGTCCTTGCAGGAGGACATGTCATTTTGAAACGCGTGGATCCAGCCGGGAGAGCCTGTGCGCAGCAGCAGCCTCCATCTGGGTGGGGGGACCGAGGACCTCCTGGGCTGGTGGGGGCTGTGCAGCGCGCCCGAGACCCCTCTGGGCTCTGGTACGGGCCTCGAGGCGGAGGATCACACTGGAAGAGTTGCACATTAAAACTTCCACAGCAGCGGTTGGGGTGGGGAGAAAGGGGTGGTGGGCACAGGCGCGTGGGCTGAGGAAGCCACGATGCTCTAGGAAACAGCGTTAGGTGCACCATGTGATTTTTGGTTCCAGCGAGGCCAAGACCTGTGAGAATGAAAAATGAAGATTGCTGCGTAAACGGAACCCTGGAGCAGAGATAAGCGGCGGTGGTCGGATGAAGGGCAGCTCTGTCCTTATCTGCCTCCTGGTAGTGCTCGTACCTGCGGGTTTTCTTCCTTTGGAGTGAAGACAGACAGCAGGACAAATGGCTCTCTGCTTAATGTGGTTTGGATTTTTCGGTGCATCAGCATCTTTAGGTCTCGTTCAAGAGGGGTGTCGGGCAGGCGTGCTGTTCCCCGCCGTCTCAGGCATTGCTAACGCATTTTGCAGACCACTTTGGCTGAAAAAGTTAAGAACAAGTTGTTAACCAGAGGCAGGTTTTTAGATGAGTTCAGGCATCGTATAAGGTTTTGCTGCACTGTGTTTTGTTACTGTCTCCGGGAGCATCTTTCAGTCCCGTACTTAAGAGAGGTTCAAGCTGTGTTTTTTCCACCTTCCCAAAATGTGTCTCTGCCCAGCCAAGACTGAGATTGTAACTGCGCAGCGGGCTGGGTGGGTGTCCCCTGCGTAAGGGGGCTACAGTCAAACTCCACTGCCGGAACCGAGAATTCTGTGCAGGCGGGAGCTTTCAAATCCTGCCGTAATTCCCGGATCCGGATAAGGCAGCAGAAGCTGGCGCAGCTCCCGGCAGCGGTCCCACCTTCCCGCGAGGTGCTGCTCCTCCGCCCTCTGCAGCAGCCCGGCCCTTGCGGCGGTTCGGCCGTGCCGGGGAACCCATCTGACCTAAAACTGACCTGGAGGAGAAAGTGGGGGTCGCTCTGCGCCGGAGCCGTTCCCTGGCTGGGGCTGTGGCACAGGCGTGCTGCCAGCAAGGAAGAGGGCCCGGGCAGTTGGGGTGAAAGGCAGACCCTTTGGTGGCACGGGGTAAGGTGGAGAGAGCCTCTAACCGCATTGTAATACGGCGCTTGCCTAAAATAAATGGTTTAGAGAAAGCCAGTTTATAAGAACGTGGAAGTATCGTAAGAATTACTGGGGGGAAAAAACCTAAACCCCCCCCCCCCAGCTAAAAAACCCCACCCCACAGATGACCACTGGAGTCCTTTAAAGAATAAAACCTTTTTTTTAAAGATCTTCTCCCTTCCCCCAGCATCTTCTGCAATGTGGCGGTGACACAGGTTTTCATCAGCCCCTAGTTTGAAACGGGGAGCAGCCAGCCTGTAATTTCTTTGCAGAAAGATTGCCCGGGCCCTTTCCCGCAGCACGCGGGGCCGACCCGCCCCGGCTCCCGCAGCCGCCGAGCAAGGCTTTATAAAGGCGATAATGCTGGAAAATAAACCCCAGCACAACATCCTTCAAAAATAAGCGTCAAATTTTAGGTGTGGCTGCACAGATTAAATGGAGGTGGAATAAATCATGCAAATAGTAATGAAAGTTGAAAGCAATTTGGTTGCACTTCAATACGTTTCATCAGTCATCTCTCTTCTGAAGTGGAAATGCCAAGCCTGATGCGAATTAAACTTTCTCCCTCCTCCCTCTCCCCTCTTTCCTCCAGGTTCTGAAAAGGCCTTTTGAAAGCCTCTGAATCCCTTTCTTGGCTGACCAGATTTTACCCTGCTCGTGCTTCTTGAAACCTCCTCACTCTCAGCCAAGGCGGTGGCTCTAATTTGGAGAAGCCATGGGCTTGGTTTGCATCCGTGATTCCTCTCCTGGCTCTTCCTTATCTCCCTACAAAAGGGAAAAAGGCTGAGATGAGGCACAGACAGGGACCGACGGGAGGTGGAAGAGCTCCTTAGATATTTGGCTTTTTAGGGCAGCAGAACTTTGAACGTTCACTTTTCTGTTTTAGGAGCAAATGTCAGCTAGGATGGGGGTTGAAAGCAGCAGATTTCCAACAGGAGCAGCCGAGGCTGAGCCAAAGCAAGGAGATCTGACGTTCGTGCCCGAGTTGAGGCTGCTCCTGCCTTCGCCTCCCCTTCCCGGGTTGTCTGTTGTGTGTTTGCAAACCACGCAGCCGCTGTGTTAAAGCACGCGTCTCCCCTCTTCTGTCTTGCAGGTAGAGGACGCCATGCTTATGTTCGACAAGACGACCAACAGGCATAGAGGTAAGAGAGCGCGGGAGCTCGGGGACCACCTTTTGTGACAGCTTCTGCACGGTGGGCACAGCCACAAATCACTGTCAGCACGATGAGCCGGTGGCTAAAGCCAGCGGTGCTCAATCTGCGGGGCCATTCGGGTTTGAGACGGCTCCCTCTGTCCCGCGGGTGCTGCCGAGGAAGGGCTGGTTGGCACGTTATGCCGCACGTCATGGGGATTTTCTTTAGTAAGAAATGATTTTTCTGGTTAGGCTAACGACTCCTCTTTGGGAGGACCGTTGTCGGGCTCCACGGCATCCCTGGAGGCAGGAGAGCCCAGGGAGCTGCGTGCGGCAAGGCTGCAGGGAAGCAGAGGAGTGGTACCAAGGCGCTAGCGTTAGGTTAAGCTGGGCTTAGGGCCAGTTAAGCTCAGGTACTAGAAATGAAGGTGCTAAACCCTTCTGCTGGGGTCTCAAGCATGCTGGAGTTTCAAAGCTGAGGACTCCGGTGATGGGAGCTCAGAATGAGCAGGATCTCCAGCAGAGGAATTTCCCCCCACATACTTCACGGGAGAGACAAGGTCTCATCCTTGCTCGCACAGTTCTGTGAAAATGAGCTGCGGGTTGTTTTCAGTGTTACGGCCGTTCCTTTCAGCGGAAAGAAATTACGCCCCTCTGTCTCCCGGTGAGCGGTTCCCGTTACCGCCGCGGCAGAGAGGACGCGCCGCGGGCAGGG
>NW_009258270.1:365117-367780 GCF_000687185.1 Egretta garzetta | reverse complement strand
AACAAGCAACCTAATGTGTGTGGATGGCTGGGGGAGTCAGGCAAACCTCCGGGATCAGGATAGCGTTACCTCCCTCCCGCCGTTCCCTCCCAGGCGCTGATCCCGCTCTGAAGTCGGGGATTGTCGCACCCTGGAAAATTCAGCAGCAGCAGCGAGCAAAAGACTCGCTGGGCAAGACAAGCTCTTCAGAGCCACGTGAACAGCCAGTGCCCATCAGTTCTGGAGCAGGAACCAAGCGTTCAGAACTCTTGCATAGTTTGGAAAGTTCAACCCCTGACAACTTCCTTTTATATGCAGGGAATTTTCCACCCTTCTCTTTGCAATCGCCCTTAAATGGGCCATAAATACCCTTCTCCATCCAGGATCTCGGCACGTTGTCTGTTGGGTTTAAGAAGCTGCGTTAGGTGGTGCTTTTGTGGCCCCGCGGCCCCGCTGACGTGGACCTGCTGGCAGCTGGGCTCAGGGAATACTGGGAGGCTCTGGTCCCAGCAAGGCACCTACTCAGCAGATTTGGCCCCAGTAACTGTGTTTCAGCAAGTCTCCTGCCTGCTTCGCTTTGTATTCCGTGTTTTCTTCTCTTAAACTGTTCCTTAACGGTGTGTATCGGGTCGGCTGGCAGCGCATCCTGGTGTTAGCTCCATGCCCCGTCCTTTTGAGGCTTTTGCAGCCCGATTTGCGAGTCCCCAACCTACGGTTTCTCGCCTCTGCCTCGGTCGCCCCGCAGAGCCGGTCACCGCCGTCCCTCTCCAGGGGTGCAGGGGGCACAGGGGGCTCCACGGGGACGGCTTGTCCTGGGGACGTCAGCCTGTCCCACAGCACGGCTGCGGCCCATCAGCAGGGCTGGCCGGCCCCCACCGCTGCCTCCTCCCCAGGTAAGGGCTCTGCTCCGGAGACAGGAGGAGAAAGTCACCATTTGCTAAAATGTCCCAAGTCCTGGCGGTTTGTTCCCACTGAGGCTGTCGGCTGTGCCCGCAGTGGGCTCTGGTCCTGCCCACCGAACTCACGGGGGGTCTCTCCAACAGCTCCTGCCCACCTTGGCTGGGCTCCGTGGCTGGCGTAGGCAGGAGGCTCCGCAGGGACATCAGGAATAGAGCAATGGTGCCTTAGCCCTTCCTTCGCTTCCTGCTCGTCTCTTCCCCACGGACCTGGAGGTGATCCCTGCTCCATCCCCCGCCGGTGGCACGGTGCTGGTGTCAGCGCTTCCCCAGGCGCGAGGGCACGGGCGCCGGTGGTTGGGCTGAGCTCTGCTCTAGCGGCTCGCGTTCATCATTTCCCTGCTCTTAGGGGAAGCTGGAATAGTGCGCAGGGGAGCCCTGCTCTCAGGTGGGCGATAGCCCCAGAGGATGGATCCTCTCTGGGGGTCGGCCTCTTCTCCCTGGGAACAGGGGATGGGACGAGGGGGAATGGTTTGAAGCTGCGCCAGGGCAGGTTTAGGCTGGACATTAGGAAAAACTTCTTCATCGAAAGGGCTGTCAGGCTCTGGAATGGGCTGCCCAGGGAGGTGGTCAAGTCCCCATTCCTGGAGGGATTTAAAAGAAGGACGGATGAGGTGCTGAGGGACAGGGTTTAGTGGTGGGATGGCAGGGTTAGGTTAAAGGTTGGACTCGATGATCTCAAAGGTCTTTTCCAACCAAAGTGATTCTATGATTCTCTCAAAAGCATCTTCCCACTCGCTTCTCACGAGAAAAGGTCCGTAACTGCTGAAGCTGAGGGCTGGGGGGGGACAGACACCTTAGCTTCTATGAAACCTTTTGTTTTTTTCCACAAAGGGCGTTTTCCCTGCGATGTGCATTGAAGACGAGAGGCCACAGGTCTCCCTTTTTTCCCCCCAGGAATTCTGTGAATTTATTTCATGGGTTAATTTTTTTTATAGCCTGTTTTTTTCTACATGCAAGCCATAACATTTACCTTCACATTAGCATCCTTGTGTAAGCTCCTGGACGAGATCTAAGGGGGGAGGAACTAAAAGTCCAAAAGGACCAAAACCAGCCTCCAAATGCCGTTAGGTGGAGGCGATGTTATCCGCACCTCCGCTCCGGACCCGGACCCGTCCCACTCGCTTGTGCCATCCAGGGTGGGCTGGGACCCCCCCTGCCTGCTCCTGGCAAGTACGGGAGCTCCTTGGCACCCAGGGGGGTCAGCTCTGATCGAGGGGCTGTATCCCAGGGAACAGGCGGGCCCTTGTGCTGGGTGAAGGACAATGCTGCTCATCCGCCGGGATTAGCCAAAATTCCTGCGAGCGGGTGCAGCCCGGCCGGTGCCGAGGGGCTGTGCTGCTGCGGCTGCCGGGAGGGCGTGAAAGTCTGAGCTCTCAGTCTTTGCCTCGGCCAAGTAAGATGGAAGGAAGAAGCCAGTGTAAAGGCAGGGTAGAGGTTCGTCTTCGTGTTCGTGCTTGAGTTTGTCGGGTCTTTTCAGGCATTTTTTCCTCCTCTGTACAGGTCGCCACCACTAATCAAGCCAATGACCTGGCCGGTGGGCTGTTGTGATGGAGCGCGTTCTGCTGCATCGATCGTTTATAAAATCACCCCAGATTTTACAAATTGTGACGTTCTGATTGTGTTGGAAACATGCTTAACATGCGGTACGGTGCAGCGACGGTGTTAATGGTGATTCTTAAAGCCACTTGCGGGTCGCAATCTGTACCTTCAAATTAGCCAAGGGAA
>NW_009258270.1:364145-365100 GCF_000687185.1 Egretta garzetta | reverse complement strand
TAAAATACCCGTTGTGGTTGACCGTAGTTAGTCCATGCCTCGAATAATCAACGCCGGCCAGGGCGAGGGAAAGGATTAAAATGCACTCCCCGCTGCTAGGAGGCGAGATAAATTCCCTTGCAAGCACGTGGAGATTATCTGTTGGCACAGTTCTGGCCCGCGCGCGGTACTGGCGCCTGCGTTCTGAGAGCGTGCGACTCGCCTGCGCGCGCGGCACCGGGCCAGGGCCGATCCGTGGGTGGAGAGGCAGGGATTTGAGCAGACGTAGTGAGAGGGGTTTTCAAAGCTGCTGGTCACCGAGCGGTTTTATGAATACCTTGGGAAGGCTTGAGAACCCCACCCAAAATAAAACTGAACGCCTTGGCGGCGGAGCCCGTAACTTCTGTAACGTTAAAAACGCCGTCAGGCCAACCACGCTGCTGCCTCTGCCCCTGTCTTTTTTAATGCCCAGCTATTCCTGGGTGTTCTCCAAGGAAAAGAAGCCCCAGAGCCTGTGGCGTTCCATGGCTGGCTGTCTCACCGTACGAACGGCCGGCTACAAAACCCGTGAGTGTTTAAGCGAAGGAGTGGTTAATTTTTGGAGGTAAAACAATGCCTCGCTTCCCTGGGGCACCGCGGCTTCTGGCGAGGGCTCTCCGTCTGGCTTGGCCGCTCAGCTGGGATGGCGGGCACGCAGTAAACTGGCGCTTGGAAGGCAAGGACCTCCGGGTCAGCCACGTTACGATGCCGTTTCAGCAAGCGTTGGTAATCACCTGTGTCTGCACCCTGTACTGTAATTTGCTCTTCTGTGCAGGGAGCAAAACCCCGCGCCAAAGTTCTCCAAACGCCCTGGAAAATCGCTTTTGTCACCTTCTTCACTGCCTAAAAGTTCACAGGTCTGAAAATTACTGGGTCAGTCGTGAATGGATTTAGTAACGGGAAAGAAAAAAAAAAAAAAAAGAGGGGGGGTTTATTT
>NW_009258270.1:363532-364057 GCF_000687185.1 Egretta garzetta | reverse complement strand
TTTAACCTTGCAAAGTGCAGATAAAATCGGGAGTTCAGCATTAGTTATTGATCTTTGGGGTGGGAGGGAGCCCGGCAAGATGAGGATGATGTCCTTCCGACTTCCTTACGGGCGGGAGCTCCGGAGCGCATCCCAATTTGCTGCCGAGCACCTCCAACAGCCGGAGCCGGCCGGGGCGGCCGCCTTGCCCTCGTGCCGGTGCCGGGCGATCCCTGAACGCTGGCAGCAGGAGGCTGGTGTGTTGTATCCAGCCAAGCTGAGAACAAACCCCGTACGCGGGGGGCTGCTTAGGGGCAGGGGGAGGAGGGGTTCGGTGAAAGGGTCTGAACCGAGGGGTGCGGGAGCGGGCTCGGCCCTTCCCAGGCTGCCTACGTTTGGTGGAAGGGAAAATTTATCTCCTGATAAATTTGTTTGGCAACTCCCCTTTCTTTCTGCGAGTGATCAGCATGAGGGTAGAGGTGAGTTAGGAGAAGGTGGGATACTGGCTTGTGTCAGGGATGGGGTGGCCAGCAGGAGCAGGGCAGG
>NW_009258270.1:362470-363301 GCF_000687185.1 Egretta garzetta | reverse complement strand
AGTGCAGTCTTCTGTGAAATGGAAGTATTCCCCCAAAGGGCTGTCAGGCGCTGGAAGGGGCTGCCCAGGGAAGGGGTCGAGTCCCCATCCCGGGGGGGATTTAAAAGCCGGGCAGACGTGGTGCTTAGGGCCAGGGTTTAGTGGTGGGATGGCAGGGGTAGGGGTGCGGTTGGGCTGAGGGAGCTTAAAGGGCTTTGCCAACCCAAACGATTCCATGGTTCTGTGATCGTGGTCAGTTATCCTAACGGGACGGGTGCTCTTGATCACAGCCTCAGACGCTCTCCGCCGGCGTGGGCTTGTTTTGGGCTTGCCTGTAGCCACCAGCGGCTCCAGAAGCCGTCCGTGGCATGCATCGTGACAGCCCCACGTCTTAAACTTGCAAAAAAGACACAGATCGTGAGTGATTGAACCCCCCAAGCTGTAATTGCCAGTGCTGGATGTAATGCTATATGTTTTTCAAAGCCATACAGCCCCCAGAGTTATTTTCATATCAATTATCTCTCTCACACAGTTAGGAATGGCAGGGGAGAGAGGAGGGGAGTGACAGCGTATGATTTGGACTTCTGTAATCTTAAAAC
Source organism: Egretta garzetta (assembly GCF_000687185.1). Taxonomy (NCBI): domain Eukaryota; kingdom Metazoa; phylum Chordata; class Aves; order Pelecaniformes; family Ardeidae; genus Egretta; species Egretta garzetta. The sequence continues at coordinate 362,723 of NW_009258270.1, read as the reverse complement.
TAAACAAAATTTTTAAAAGGCGAGGCTGTCTGCGCGATACAAACAATATCCTACGTGTTAGGGGTTAAAACATCTCCAGAAGACAGGCGTTGATTGTGGCAGAGCTTTAAAATTACTTGGATTTCTTGTGGTCATCGCAAACCTCCCGTTGTTTGCCGTGCCTGGGAGGAGGGCGCTGCGGGCATGGCTGGGCTCCCGTGGGCTGGGGGGCACCATGGGCATGGCTGGGGTCCCCTGGGCTGGGGGGCACTGT
>NW_009258270.1:360557-361887 GCF_000687185.1 Egretta garzetta | reverse complement strand
GGCAGCTCCTGGGGCTGCTCCCACCGGGTTCGCCCGAGCCCCCCCAGCGCCCCTGGGCTGCCCGCCGTGCCCTCGAGCCCCATGTCCCGGCACCCTCACGTGGCATGGCAGCAGGGGAGAGGCAGGGGCTCTGCAGCCGGGAGGAGACCGGTGCGCCCAAGGGTTGGGTTTGGTCTGAAGCCGCAGAATTCAGACCGCAGGACCTGTGCGTTTTGTCCCCTACGTCCTTCCCACGGTCCCCGCTCTTGGGGAGGAACGAGAGGGTCGTGCTTCGTGTTTGCACCATCCCCATCCAGCAGGTTTCAGCGCAGAGAAGTAACTGTCCAGGTGGAAGCCGTTGGCGTAATGGTTGTGTTTATTGGAAGGGACAGGAGCAATGTTGTTAGTGCGAGATCGTCTGTGCCTCGGCGAAGGATGATGCTGTTCTTAGCAGAAAAATAGCCTTTTGTGTTCTCTCCGGCTGCCAAAACCTCAGTTTTGTAGTTGACCTCTGAAGTTATAATTGACATCTTTATAGATGAGATATAAATATAATTAAGAGTCGCCGCAGTTACTTGTTTATTGCCATCTCCCTTAAGTAAGGCAAGGTCACGTGCATTTAAAAATACATCCCCAGGCAGTTTTGAGTAAAGAGTATTTAAAATGTATAGAAATAATTGCCTGATTTGGTCATTTTCAGCGTAGCGTGTCCCGGCAGCGCTCGGGCGATAGCACCGAGCACTTGGAAGTCAGCTCGGAGGGAACCTTCCGTCCGCTCGCGTAGTTCTGCTTCCAGGAGGACGGGGCTGAAGGGAGAGCGGCTGTGTGGCCAGGTTTGACCCACAGGATTTTGGAAGAGCATCTGCCAACGCGGTGGTGGGATTTTTTTTAGTGCATAAAGTGCTTTAAGGGCTTTGGATGAAAAGCGTGACATGAGATGTAAATGGAGGGAGGGGTATTGCTGTTACTGCTCTCCCGGAGGAGGGTGGCTTTTATTCCCTCGCCGGTTGTATCGCTCCGTAAGTGGGGCTCCAGAGCGCGCCGTTGTTTGGAGGGACGCGCGCGCTCAGCTCGGCCTCACCGCTCCCTAGGCTGGTGGCTCATCATGGAGAGCAACAAAGCTGGGGGGGTCTGGAGCCCCAGGCTGCTGGGGAGCAGCTGGGGGAGCTGGGGGGGTTCAGCCTGGAGCAGAGGAGGCTGAGGGGAGCCCTCATCGCTCCCTACCACTGCCTGAGAGGAGGGGGGAGCCGGGGGGGTCGGGCTCTGCTCCCAGGGAAGGGGCGATGGGACGAGGGGCACCGGCCTCAAGTTGTGCCAGGGCAGGGTGAGGTTGGCCATGGGGAACAATTCC
>NW_009258270.1:356648-360364 GCF_000687185.1 Egretta garzetta | reverse complement strand
GGGCGGTTTAGAGTGATTTCAAAGCAAGTATTTGCTTCAAAAGTACCCGAGGGCTGTGCAGATTCACTAGTTAATATTATTTACCATTTACAGACCGATCAGTGGAAGTGGCGATGGCTGAGCGATAGCTCCATCCGTCGTACCTACCCGTTCAGACTGCGCCCATGCTGTGGGCCATATTACATTTTTATATGTGTATGTTTTTAATATTACATCCTCGCTTATAAATATTCACGTCGTAAAACACAGTGAGGGCTGCAGCACTGAAGAGCAACGTTGGCACCTCTGTGCTTCATGTCGTGAGCTCGCCCCCGTCCCGGTGGCACCGCGGGAGGCGCTGGGGTGGCTGCGGCTGCTGAGACGGAGCGAGGGGAAGGGGCTCCTGGTTTCAGCCCCGCGTTCGGGGCCGGCTGGCCGCATCCCACCGCTTTCCCGTTTGGCATCAATTCCGCCCCCTTAGCCTCTGCATCGGGCGGTGGGGACCGCGAGGGTTATCCCCCTCCCCTCCCCGGCCAGGGTGGCTTCTGCACGGCAGCGTGCCGGTGGCCCCAAGCTCGGCAGGCTCGGTGCTGCTCCCTACTTGGGTGTTAATAAACACAAAGCAAAAAGGAAAAGCTGCCAATTCTTGGATCCGTCTCCCTTGTCTTTTAATTTCCTGGCCGGCACCTCTTGCTGCTGCATCAGGGCACCTTACGTGAAGTGTAAAAATAAATGCATTCAAGCCAGTGTGAGCCCTGCATCCCAATAGACCCCGTTTCAGAATAGCAAATAAGGCTCCTGGCCACGCTTTTCAAGGCGATTATTGAACGTCTCGGGTGGTTACAGTCATCCTGCCCCCAGCCTCCTGCTGGATAACGCCACCTGAGGCTTGGAATAATTGCCCGGCTATGTACTGTCTGTCATACCTTATTGCTTAATTTGATACCAGTAATGAAAATTGCGTCCAGAGGAGGAGAATGAGCGAGCAGCTGCACGGGCCGGGACGCGCCGGAGGAATAGATGTGTGCAAATGCTTTCTCTAAAGAACGGGAGAGGCTCGGCTTGCCAGCAGCGCTTGACGTTTTTATTTTCTTGTTTAACAAACAAATGCAATATAACAATCGGGGAAAAAAAAAATCCCGCCAACCTCCGGGAAAGGTTGCAAACGCAGCCCAGCAATTTGTTTGGAAGCCTCCGGTTACATAATCAGACTTTAAGGTAAATCTCAACTTAAAAGTGTGTCGTGAGGGACGGTAGGTTGGTAAAAGTCACTTGCGTCTTGTCTTCAGAGCTAGCACGCGTAAATAAATGATTCAGTTCCCTCGCCCCGGAGGAAGAGCCCTACGCAGCCAGACCTCTTCGGCTTTCTTAATTTTTCTGACCCCTTTCAGTTAGCTCTAATGCAAGAGGAGGCGCCGGCCGAAAGATTCGGCCCTGGGCACGCTCCGACGCGGGCGGCGAGCTGCAGGCGCCGGCGCTGGGTGGCCGGTGGCTCTGCGGAGCGGGTGTCAGGCACTCGCAAACGCGGGAGCCCACGTCCCGCTCTCGTTCCCATGATGGAAGTGTTGGCAGGGAGGGAGGGTCAGGGCCAGAGCCTTAAAACCTGCAAGGGGGGGAGAGGGGAGAAGGAGGGAACTTGGCATTTTCCGTGGCACCTGTGTGCAGGAGCTGTTCAATAGCTTTTCAGTTAAGCTGTATGGGATGCAATGAATGATGGCTTTGCAGGGTTGGTATCCAGGGGCCCCGGATGGGAAAGCAGAGACGCAGAACGATGGGAGATGGCAGTGTTGGCCTCACAGAAGGTGCCCGCGTGGTGTCCGGGGCCAGGTGTTGGCAGGGCAGGAAAACCGTACGCTTCCTTCCCGTAGAACTTCGGTTGAGAGTCGCTGTCTTAAAAAGAAAAACCTTCCCTTTTACTCAGCACTGAAAGCATCGATAACTTGATGCGATTAGACTGCGGTCAGATGGGAAAGTGCAAGGTAAATCAGTGGAGCCTTCTGGAGTTCTGGAGAACTGGAGTTCTTCAGGAAACGCAAAGCAAGGAGTTGTGCGGATATTTAAGAACTTTCTCACAATTGCGGTAACGATTCGCTTTCGCTTGCAGAGAGCGGGCACGCGTGGGCTCTGCCGGGACGAACGCTTGGCTTAGAAACAGAGAACAAACGGGATCTGTGCGGCCGAAGCTGTCGCGAGCCAGCAGCGGGGCCGTTGTCACCCGGCTCCAGTTCGCCGCCTTCGTTGTCACTGCTGGGCAGCCCGCTCAAGTGACAGATAAATTAGCAAAAGTCTTGATGATCGGCGAAGGGAAGGAAACCCTAAACGCCGTGAGTTCTTGCTTATGAATCTGCTCAGCTGATGAAACCCAAAGCCTTTGGCTTCCCAGCAAGCAGGAGCGAAGCGATGGGCAGGCAGTGCTTCGAGCCTTGGGGGACCGTGGGGAAAATGTTAATTGAGGAAAGGCCAGAAACGGGAGGAGAACAAAACTCAACATTTACATAGGCGGGCAGCCTTAATATGATGAGCAGAATTAAAATCAGCCTGGTGACCTTGAGAAAATAGGCAGCTACTCACACCACGCCCGGGCCCGAAAATGTGATATGAAAATACTGATGCCCAGCGCGCAGCTTTTGCTCCCTGGCGTGCCATTTCCTTTGCCCAGGGGATCGCTGAAAGCAGGCTGGGGGAGTCCTCTCAAATATGCGTTGGGGGGGTGCTCTTGGGTTTGGGGTTTTTTACATCTGTACTTCTAGATGTGCTGGGTTTGGTAATAAAGCCTTCAGAGCGCTCTTCGGGAAGGTGAGGAGGATGCTCACCTGCAGGGGCTGGGTGTCGGGGAGCCGAGGCCGGTTGGTGGCCCAGAGAAGGGGCACATTTGCCTCCCCGCACCCAGTAAATCATCTCCATCAGCCACCGCCTCGCTCCCGCCGGGACCTGGACGCTGCCGAAGCCTTTAATTGTACAAGATCGTTGCCATATGTGAAGCCTCCTGGTGACCTGTTTAAACAAACAGGTAACGCATCCCCGACCCCCAAAATCTTGAGATTCGGGAGAAATGTGGGTTACACAAATAGTGCCGGTAGCATAAGGAAGGGCTTTTACCCCCGAGCCTCCTGCTGGAGCGGGCTTTGCCATGCTGTCCCTCTGCCATCCCTCTGCCATCCTCACCCATCCCTCTGCCGTCCTCACCATCCCTGGTTGTGATTCTGGTTTTCTGGACGTTTATTTTTAAGCGTTGATAATTCAGATGGGGGATACTGGTCTGAGCCGTGGGGTCCATCTGCACTGGGACATGAATGCGTGGTCCTGCCTCGCTGGCCCGGGTAGGTGCACTCGGGTGAGCGGCTGCTCCGGGTCCTGCTCCCTGCCCCGGGGAGCAGAAATTGCTCCCAGGGTTGTTTTTGTGAGGCAAAAGCTTGGCATGACTGCTGCCAAAGGAGAGCTTGGCAGTGGGGTGTGTGAAGGCAAACATCGCTACCCTGCAATGAAGGGTCTACAGCTCTTGCGTGAATACCTTCCACCTAATCCGCCCAGGTGCCCAAGAAGGCCAACGGCATCCTGGCTTGTATCAGGAATGGTGTGGCCAGCAGGAGCAGGGAAGTGATCATCCCCCTGTACTCGGTGCTGGTGAGGCTGCACCTTGAATACTGTGTTCAGTTTTGGGCCCCTCACTACAAGAAAGACGTTGCCTTGCTGGAACATGTCCAGAGGAGAGCCACAAAGCTGGTGAGGGGTCTGGA
>NW_009258270.1:354779-356112 GCF_000687185.1 Egretta garzetta | reverse complement strand
CGGCCTCTGCCCCTTCGCCGTCTCGCTCCCTGGAGCGTTTGCAGCTTGATCCGATCCATGTCCATGATCCTCTCCCAGCCGATTTTGGCTGCAGAGCCACCGTCCTTGCGGGCCTGGCCCCGGGGTCTCGGGGTCCTGCAGAAGGAGCCATCTCGCAGGGCTGGTCGGGAGGGGGCAGCCCTCGGTGCGGGCACTGGTTGTGCATGGGAGGCTGCTCAGGATTTCACGGGTGAAAACGTTCTGGGAGAGCGGGCCAGGCAAGCCCGTTGCTTTTCCCCGGTTTCCTCCGATACAGCTCTAGATTTCTGCGGTGCCGGAGGAAGGCTCGGCGGGTGTTTGGTGCTGGCTTCTGTGAGCGGGAGCAGGCAGGGTCATGGGGGGGCCCCGCAGCCCCGGCAGAGGAGGCACGCGGCGGGCCTGGGTCCTGCTGCTCCTCCAGCGGCTCTTCCCCGGGGGCTCGGCTGCGTCCGTGTGTCCTGCAGTTCAGGGGCTTTTCCACCAAAGAGACAGAGAAATTTGGAAGCCCTGAGCCGCAGTTAGAGCCAAGTTCCTGCCCTGGGAACTGAACAAATAGGAGCCGCGAGGGCAAACAGTTTGCTGCCGTAGATCGTCGTCTACCTGTTGGCTTTGGTGAGCCCATGGCAAATAGCCACGAGCGAAGGGCAGAGCCCTGGCTCGCGGTGACGGAACGAGGGGACGGCGCTGCGCTCGGCTCCCGCTTTGTCGGTACGGACAAGCGCTGAGCACGGGGCTGTGCCTGAGCTCGGCTTTGCCCTTCGCTTCACTGGCTCCTTCCCACTCCTTGGCCGAAAGGGCAAGGATCGCGTTGTGTGACCCTGCCTTCTCCTCCCCACCGTCAGCAAAGGAAGGGCAAAATGGCTCTGAAAGGAGAGGTTCTTCCCACATTTCATCCTCCCGTCCTTTCCTCCCTTCAGGCGAGACCCCGCTTCCCCGGGTATCCCGAGACCCGGAGCTGGTGGCGGCACGCGGGGTGCCAGCGGGCGGGCTCTGCGGCACGGAGCGCGCGCAGCCTCTGCCCCGTTGCGCATCGGTGCCCTCTTACCTGTGCTCCATAGTGGTTTGCCCAAAACGTGGAGTTTTGACTGAAGATTTCTTTAATTAGCTTGTTTAATATGTACCGGCAAGGAGCGATTTTGCTTATTCTGTACGTTTTTTTGTATCTATAAGCTGAAGTAAGAACATCTGGCGCTTTGTTTGCTGGATCCGATAGAATAAGGACGTCGAAAACCAGCTTCTCTCAGAAAACTGCAAGTTGGCAGATTTGTGTTGTGGGTTTTTTTTTTTTTTCTTTTCAATTTATTGAGTATTTTCT
>NW_009258270.1:352898-354538 GCF_000687185.1 Egretta garzetta | reverse complement strand
GGCGCCGCGCAGCCCTCGCCCGCGCTCTTTGCGGGCTGGCGGTGACTCGAGCCTTGCAGCATCTCGGTGATGCCGGGCCGGGCGTGGGGAGGGAGGGCACGAGGCAGGGAACCCCCGTCGGCACCGAGCGTGGATCCGGCTCTGACCCCGTGGCTTGCGCGTTGGCCGCGGCGCCGTCCCTCCGTATTTCATAGAATCATAGAATCGCTTCAGTTGGAAAAGCCCTTTAAGCTCCCCCAGCCCAACCGCTCCTCTACCCCTGCCATCCCACCCCCAAACCCTGGCCCTCAGCACCTCGTCTGCCCTTTTAAATCCCCCCAGGGCTGGGGACTCGACCACCTCCTCTTAGCGGGACCGCCGCCGGCCCCGGTGCACGTCATCGGAGAGTTGTGTGGTTGGCTTCAGCTGCAGCAAGGCTCTGGCGATGGAACCCGACCTCCTCGTCCGTGGCACGAGCCGCACGTGAACGCACGTGTCCGACAGCGCGCTCAGAATTAGGGCAGGACCCGTAGGGAGAAGCCTAGCAAGAGAATACGCTCTAAGCATCGGTGTAGCGACAGGTATTCCCCCGTCAGCTCGCAGGAGGTTCCGATGAGCAAAAATCACTCAAAGGTATTGGGGGTGGGCTCGGCTTCTGCCGATTTCCCGCTTTCTGCGAGCCCGGTTGGATCTCTGCTGTCGGAGCCAGCCCGTCCCTGGAGCGAGGGCTTGCTTCCCTCCTGCCCCCAAGCTCCATCAGAGTAAAAACGTTTCCCTTCAGTCTCTGAAAGTTCCCTGCAATTGCAGGAAAACATGAAAAAATCAGATGACAGAAACGTGGGATTTGTTTTCTTGCACATGAGCACCCCATTCCCCCCCTCCACCGCCCCACACCAGTTCTCTCCCAGCCATTCCGCTTGATTTCGCTTGGTCCCTCGCCGGGCCCCAGCCCAAAGAGCCGGTTCGGCACCCGGCGCTGGGGTTTGGGGGGTCCCGAAGCAGGGAGGCTGGGGGGGGGGCGACCAACCTGCCTGGCCGCTGGGGGAAGGAGCAGCTGCGGAGAGGGGACGGGAGCAGCTGTGGCTGTGAAATTAGTCATTCCATGAAGAAATGGATTTGATAAATAATAAAACAGTGGTATTAACAACAGATGCTTTCCAGGTCAGATGACTTTGATAAAAGCACCCAACAGCCGTGGGTAATGGCATGAAAAATATGTATCTATATTTATAGATCTATCTATATGAAAAGGCCCATCAATAAGCACGTGTTTGGGCATAGATGTGTGTGGACCTGCTCGCTTATACACGTACCCGGCGTTTTATTTCTGCTTTAAAATGACAGTGAAAGCGTCGCTGCTCCCGTTCTTCGCGGGCTTTGAGTCTTGCCAAGAAAACCTGAAAGCTGATCGATCGCCGCCGCGCCCCCCCCCCCCCCCCCCGCTCCGCGGCGCTGCCTTCATTTGTTTTTATATTCCTACCTTTTCAGTTTGATAACTGTTTTGATTTGCAAAATACTATGCCTTATACAACGTTTCCTTTTCTGATGATTTAGTACGCTCCTCTTATCTTTCACCTTAAATCTTTGATAAGTGCGTTTTAAAAATGAAATTGCTACCTGACACCATTACACGCTCCTGGCTGGGTGGCCGAGGGGACGGG
>NW_009258270.1:350837-352465 GCF_000687185.1 Egretta garzetta | reverse complement strand
GGGGGGACTCGGCGGTGGGGTCAGTTTGTTTTCCCCTCGAAACCCTGGAAGCAAACCTTGGGGTCGTGGTGGTTCTGTAGGGCGACCCGACATTGCTTGCGGGTTTCCAGCGTGTCCGAGTAACTGCAATGGGCTTGGGTGACGGTTGGTCGTACGCGCTGGACGGGATTTATCAGGGGAAGGCATCAGCGGTGGGAATATCAGTAAATAGAACTGTCTGACATGGCAGGTCATTTTTATTTTAATACAGTAGATTTAATGAACTCTTGTCTTTTATAATTCATGACACTCAGTGAATGCATCCGTTTCCCCCCTGTAACGACGTTAGTTACAGATCTGCCCTTCGTTAGAGGCTTTATTAGGGCTGGCTACCTTACCTCTCCCCGGGTTGCAGCGATACGTTCCCGAGGTGCAAAGGGTTATCTGATAAATTTTGCCTTTTACATCCAATATATTAGTAAGAGACATAGCCAAAAACTTCCTTGAGCAGTTCATGCATTATTTTATTATTGTTGTTGTTGTTGTTATCGTTATCATTATTATCGTTATCATTATTATCGTTATCATTATTATCATTATCATTATTATCATTATCATTATTATCATCATTATCATTATTATCATCATTATCATTATTGAATCTCCTGAAAGGTCATTTGCACGGACCCCCGGCGTGTGTTTCCCGACTCGCCAGGCCACGTTGCCGTTGCTGCCCGACGCCTCTCCGGCGGTTCGTGTGTGTTCGGGTCAGAGCCGATAGCAGCCCCCAAATCTGCTGTCAAGTGATTTAATAGCATTTGCGTCCAGCCTAACCCAATCTATCTCAACCTCGCGGAGAAGGGGGGGGGGAGAAATCTTGCGTCAAAATGACTGCTTTTGGAACTGTCTTGTCTCTTTTGAGTGGGAACGGGAGACAACCAGACAAGCCTCAATGGAAGCGAATAAAGAAACATTACTTTCTGAACACAATCTTCTGGTACCAGTCACTTCTCAACAGACATTCAATCAAAATGCTAATCGCGAAGGCAACGAGGGAGCGGGGTTATTGTAATACTAATTGATAGGCTGCGGGGATGGGTTTTGATAAGTGCTGCTGAAGATATATTTTTTGAAATATGATTCTCTTTAATTACGACGATACTAATAAAAAAAGGAACAAATGATTTAATGATAGTTTGCTAGGTAATGGCTCGAAGATTTTTGTTAAAGTTGTTTTGTAGGGTTTTTTTTTTTAAGACCAGAAATAACAAAAATCACCTTAAAAATAAAGCCATAGGGGAAGGGAGTGACTTTATCTCGACTTGCGTGGCTACTTTGCATCAAAATTAATACTGTCAGATCTGAAGCTCTTGAATAAGAAATCCAGTCATTTATTTACACAATAGGCTTAGCTGAAAGCCCGTAGTTGAAGCCACGCCGCATGTAGGACTGAATTTAATATCTAATGCTTCTAATAATTAGGATCAATTATGCCGGCAAGGATTTTCAATGGCGTCTTGAGGGCGGGGAAGGCCGGGCTGAGGGGTTTCACTAAGGTTTTGAAGTGCATCTGGGGGAGCAGGTTTGATCATGTCAGTGGAGGTGATGGGAAGCTCCAGACCAAGACCCGCTTCCCCGGTGCAGCAGCA
>NW_009258270.1:348650-350335 GCF_000687185.1 Egretta garzetta | reverse complement strand
GAAGGATGATCTCTCCTGCCTTTCAATTTGTAAAGTTCTTTCTCAAAGATCTGCCAGAGAAGAAAGGGTAATTAATAGGCTTGAAGTCATTTCCGATGTGTCAGTATTTCTGCCTTGCTTCCAAGTGATAATGTTTGCTGGCTCAAGGCCTCCGGGGAGCCTTCCATCTTATTAACTTGTCGAGGAGAAACAGTGAGTGGGGACAGCTCGGGCCAGTGGGTGACATGAAATAAGGATTTGTGGTGTAGTGAGCTGTAAACACGGGGGCCAATTGAGTAAAAAGTGGAAAGGGGAAAAAAAAAAAAGTAAGAGAAACGTATTAAGAAGGCCACTGGCCACAAGTACGTATGCTGGAGGGGGGGAAGGCACTTTATTTAGGGCAGCCTGTACCTGACCCCCAGAGCTGGACCTGCTGTTGCGCTGCCTCGCACACAGCCAACGCCGGCCGAAATCGGGTCCTGGCCCTGGCCATGTCCTGCTGGTGGTGGCGCAGGTCGCCTGTGGTCCAGCGCGCGCTGCCCCGTGCCGGCAGCGGGGACGGAGCCCAGCAGCGGGGTTCTGCCACCGCAAGACCCGTGGGTCGGATGGACCGCGGCGTCATTTCATTCTAACCAGGGGTAAGCGCGCAAGTTTGGGGCTGTCCCGTGGTTTTGGTCCCGTCCCACCGAGCTGGCGTCCCTGCTGCCGGCAGTTGGCCGCCTCCGCAGCGTCCGGGCTGGCACGGCTGCCGGGGGGGGGCGGCCCCCTCGGAGCAGCCTCAGAGCAGCCGGACCGCCAAGGGTTTGCAGAAGTCGCATGTGATTTATTTAATTTTTTTTTAGGATGCTCAAACTTGAGGTGCTGAGAAGGGACCTGCTTTTGAGCAGGCCGAGGGCTGGGTCCTTCTCCTCGTCGTGTTGGTCTGTTTGCCAGGTTGGCTGGCAGATGCGGTAGCTTTTCTTAATCGCGTTTGAAAACTTAAGTGCTAAACTTAGGATGCTTATGTGTGAAGACGTCTTCATTCTCAGAAGGGCAGCGAGGATTAAGGAATCCCTACACCCCATACAGAGCCTGAAAGGCTGGGGCATGCACCGAGACCTGCACCGTGCCGGGATGGAGATGTGCAGCAGGCACCGAGACCTGCACTGTGCCGGGATGGAGATGTGCAGCAGGCACCAAGACCTGCACTGTACCCGGATGGAGATGTGCAGCAGGCACCGAGACCTGCACCATGTTGGGATGGAGATGTGCAGCAGGCACCGAGACCTGCACCGTGCCGGGATGGAGATGTGCAGCAGGCACCGAGACCTGCACCGTGCCAGGATGGAGATGTGCAGCAGGCACCGAGACCTGCACTGTGCCGGGATGGAGATGTGCAGCACGCACCGAGACCTGCACCGTGCCGGGATGGAGATGTGCAGCAGGCACCGAGACCTGCACCGTGCCGCAGGGTGGACGTGTGGTGGCGGCGGGGGCGAGCTCCCCACTGCTGCCCTGGGTGAGCCTGTGCCCTCGTGGAGGTGCACAGAGGGCAGAAGAGACCCTCATTCCAGGTATCACAAAAATGCTCTTTGGAGCCGAGGCTCTGCGTCCTGGATCTCCATCCTCCCTGGCGTGCATCCGTGCGTTCTTCATCCCCTCGCTCGGCACAGGACCAGCCTCCCGCTTCCTTCGCCTTGGTGCCCCGCGGCGTGCGGGACGTCGCC
>NW_009258270.1:344171-348313 GCF_000687185.1 Egretta garzetta | reverse complement strand
AAATAACTTTTATTTTTTGCCCTGCCTCCCCGTTGTTGCACAGCTTCGAGGTGTTGCTTTGGAAGGGGGTGCACAGGAGAGGAGATTTCTCGTCGCCGCGTGTGTTTGATGACCACACCTGTAATGGCAGGGCTGCGTCAACGCAGGGTTTTGTGCAGGTGTGCAATTGCTGCTCCTCAGTCCTGGTGAGACTTTGTTAATGAGAATTAGAACACTTAAAAGTAGAGATGATTTTTAATCTCTTTTCCCGATTATCCCGTGTGATGTCGAGAGGAGGTCGGGTGGGATCTGGGTTTTCCGAGGTGCAGTAAATGGATGCTCTGCCCAGCACAGGGCCTGGCTCCCTGGGGGCATCCCTGCGTCTGGGTGGGCTCGTCCCCCCCCGCAGCAGAGGTGCAGACCCTGCGGGGCGGGGGGCAGAGGGCTCAGCGGGGGCGGTACCCGGACGGGGTTAATTCAGCACCGCGGGCTCCGACAAGGCGAGAAATCAAATGGTTTTAGGTGGGCTCGGGATGTGCTGAGCCGCCCGCTTGCCTTTGACTGTGGTAAAAGCTGCGAGACCCCCCGGGAAGGAGGGAGGGGGGCGAGCGAGCCGCAGGGGTTGCTCAGGACAGAAGGAGGAGATGTCCAGGAGCGATGATGCTCTGCGCAGCGTGAGCGTCGCCGCTGTCGGGGCTCCGACCGTCCTGACAGATGCGGGCTTGCGTAAGGCTGATGCTGCATCTGCATGTTTAACCTTCTTTGCTTTGCTGGCTTTGTTTTTAAATTCTCCTTCGTAGCAGAAGTGCACGAGCGGTTCTCTTGGCTGTCAAGAACAGGACGGAGGCGGCGCCGGTCCCCGCTGCGCACGGGCTGTTCCCGGGAGGTCATTCCCTTTCTGATCTCTTAAAGCAGCAAATATTGGCGTTGGGGGTCACGGGGAAGGAACAGCCTGGCTTTCACCTACTGGCAGGTCTTTCCCTTCTCTTTCCTGGTCTCACTCCTGTTTGCCCAGCTCACTTCCCATTTTCCAGAGCGATGCGTACGACTAAACAGCCCTGACAACCTCTTTGCAAAGTGTGAGAAGGCTACAATAAAAAAAAAAAAATCCCCGAGCCACCTCCGAGCTCTTCAGTGATTAAGTTGCTTAACTGGGAGTCGTTCTCTTCTCCTGCGGTGCGTATTTCTGCACATCAGAGTTCCCCGTGCAAGCACTTGTTAGGGAGGCACTGGTGTAATCTAATTAAAACGTGTTTTAATATTCTGTGGAAATTAAAACTGAATCCTTCCCCTTGGAAAGAACGACCGTGCCTGTATTAGCCCGCTACGTTTTGTTGTTGTTTGCTTGGTCAAATATTAACACTGCCTGCATGCTCAAAGCGATGGTTTGTGTCCATTACCAGAGCTTAATTCTCAAATTAAATGATGAATGTTAGATAGGAATAGGTGAAAGCTGGTTGCGGGGTTTTTTTATTTTTTTTTTAAATGCTAATGTTACTTCCCGGAGGTAAATAAGGGGAGGGGATGCTGTGCAATATTATCACTGTGAAATTCAAATAAAGTCTCATTATTTGAGGATGGAATTTAGGGGCTGAAGGTTTGCTCTTCATCTGAAGCTTCCTCCTGAATTCTCCCAGCTAATTGCCTGCTGATGAGTCGAGAGGCAGGCATTGCTAATGGTGGCCTTGAGCGTCAAATAATCTCCTGCAAAGTCTTGGGCTTGTAGCACCGAGCTGGAGACCTCGGCGGGGCGCGGGGCGGTGTTGCAGGTGGGCAGGGGGACGGGCTTTGCCCCAGCCCCGTGTCCCTGCAAGGCTGGATCGGGATTTTTTTCGGGAGGCCTGCCTGGTGCAGAGCCGTTCTGCCCCCTGCGCGTAGCATCTGCACACCTGGCTGCCTGTTTAATTCGCTTCACGTTTTTGCATTAATGTTTTTTTTTTTTTTTTCTTTTTTTTTTTTTATGAGAGCTTTGAGTTCTGTCCAGCCAGAGGACCTAGATAGCCAGGGTAGATGTATTTGATCCGCGTGGGGGAATGAAGGACATACTGGTCTCCAGTAACAGGTAACAGCAACTGCCATACATGTTTTGGTCAGATTTAAGTCTTCTCTGGGGGAAAGTTTTTTGGGGAGGAAAAAAATACAGAACTTCAAGCTGCAATTTATTTTAAAAAAAACAAAAAACCCAAACCTTTTATTCTTGCGCTGAAGATGGAAAAAATACCAACGTGCCGGAAAACCTCTGAACGCCCGACTGTTTTCCCCTCTTTCCCCAGCTGTCTTTCTGAACTTGGTTCGAAACGTGCTGAAAATATCTCTGCTCCTGATCTATTGGAAGTCGCCGTTCTTGCCAAGCAGAAAGGCTGCTTCTGTGTGTGTCTTGCTTGCGGGCAAAAGATAATTTTAAAAAGCCCCATGTTTATCTGGAGAGAGCAGCGTGGCGAGGCAGGAGCCCCAGGCCGGCCGCGGTGATGGATCAGAAACTTTCTCGGCGTGGGGAGCAAAGACGGGAGGATCCGCCATGAAATGTGTTGGGAAAACCCCTCAGAGCAGGCGTGGGGCTTGGCCAGGTCCTCAGCCGGCGTTGAAGGTGCTTTCACAGCTCGGGCAGGGCAGCCAAAGCCGGCGTGCCCCTTCCCCTCCGGGATCAGCTCTCTCCAGACCCCTGCTCCCTCCTCCTCCTCCTCCTCCTCGGGAGCCGGGCACTAATGAAGCTGTACCAGGCTGGAGGGACCTAGTGCTCGGTAGCGATGGCAACTTGAGAAACAAGTGGAGTATTTGGGAGGAGAGCCCTTATTGTCAAGGGTTTAAAGGGAAGGTGCTTAAAAACGCGGCGAGGCTTGGCAGGGTAATTAGACTTGCTGCTCTCAGAGTGCATGTGTGGCTTCACGGAGCGTCGCCGGCGTGCCTGGCCTCTCGCTAAGAAAATAAATACAGAGCCAAGGAAATACAGCACCGCTCTGCCAACGAGCACATCAGGCCCCAGGACACCGGCGGGGTTTCTGCCGTGAAGCTCCTGGTTTAGGCTCCTACCCACGGGTCCCCTGCGCTGGTCTGCCCACTGCTCTGCGCCGGTCTCCTGGCGTGTCTGCAGACTCCACCTCTGCGCTTTGGGGCACAAATCTTGTTTTTTCTCAGCCAAAGATACAGTACAGACCAAAGCCTCAAAGTTGCCCCCGGGTCTGGGGGCAGGGAGCATCGCTGTGTAGGGGTCTTGGGCTTGGTTTGCTGGGAGTTTGCTTCTGAGCTCAGCGTTGCTGGTGGTTTCCAAATTTTTCTGTGGCCCACCTGTACACGCGCTGCAAATTCCTTGCAGCCAAGTGCAGACATTTTAAAGTCAAAATACAGCCAAAATGAGTTACTGCGTGACGGCTCGCGCCGGCTCCCTCGTGCCCCCGTCCCTGCTGAGCTGCTGAATCAGCCAGAAGGGAGCTCGCCCGAGGGTCTGGCCTCAGCTTTGCTGCTGGCTCACCCGGCGCCTGTGGCAAACCTCCGCCCGGCTCCGTGCCTCCGTTTGCCCGTCAGCGCTACGTGACAGATAGCGACGCGCTCGCCTTTTCTCAGCTGCCCGCAGCTCCTTCGAGGGCTTTAACAGCGTGCGGGTGCCAGGCTCCGTTAAGCGAGGGAGAGCAATGCCATGCTCAGGTGGAAGAGGGGATTTCCATCGAAAGCAAAGCACCATCGGCCTCTGCCTTTCATCTTCCAAAACGATGCAGGAAAATCGGTACCCCTGAAGGATGCTAGACTGACAGCCGAGAGACCGAAGACCTCTCTTCATCCTCCTCGCAGCCAGAGCCTCCAGCATCGTCCCGCCTCCGCCGCGACCTGCCCTTCCTGCGGAGGAGAGGGCAGCCCGGCTGTAAGCAGTCGCGTGCTGGCGTTGGGCAGCCTTCCTGCCCGTTCCGTCGCCGGCTCCTTCCCTCCAGCTTCTGGCGAGGTTGCCGGTTCCTTCCCCTGCCTGGGAGGTGCGTGACACCCATCTAACACCGAGCTTCGTGGCCTGTATTTCACACCAGCTGCCGGCCGGCGTTCGGACGGGAACCGCTTCCCATTGCCATTGGATCCTACTGGATTTGGGCTAATGGTGGTGAAACATCCCCTTTTCTAGGGAGGGGGTGCTGTGGCGAGGGCTGGCGGGGACTCGGTGCCGCTGGCTGTGCCGGGTC
>NW_009258270.1:341427-343817 GCF_000687185.1 Egretta garzetta | reverse complement strand
GGTCACCCAGCCCAACCCCCCTGCAGCAGCAGGGACACCTTGAACCACATCAGGTTGCTCACAGCCCCAGCCAACCTGGCCTGGAATGTTCCCAGGGATGGGGCCTCCACCCCCTCTCGGGGCAACCCCTGCCAGGGTTTCACCACCCTCACTGAAAAGAATTTCTTCCTTATATCTAGTCTTTATATTCTTGGCCATAGCAATCAGCAGCACGTTATCTGTGGTTTCACACTTGTGCCTTTCTTACAAGCTGATAAACGTTGAGCTGGATGAGAATCAAGCGTGCCTCGGTGCTAATGTCCTGATCGGGGCTGGAATAGCGCGTCCGGGGGCCGATACCGCAGGAGCCTGGGAACCGCTGTGGTGGACGATGCTCGGCACCTCTGGTCCAGGTCCTCCCTCAAACGGGGTGGGCTCCAGGCGTTTTGGTGGTCCTGCCCTTACTCCACAGCCGGGTAGTTGCTGTGGCCAACAGAAATAAATAGCGGTGAGTGTCGGTGTTTCGGAAGAGGGATGCTTCGCTTCGCTTGGCCTATTAATCTCTTCCAGTGCTAGGTTGGAATAAGCGCTGGTTTTGGTGCGGGGTGATTTATTTGGTTAAAAACCAAACAGTTATTCAGAATTATGCCGTATTATGAGAGTATACATAGCAGTATTCTTCCCTTGGTAGGCTGTGGGAGCTGGCATAATATTTAAATAAGAGCCCTGGGGAAAGGACGCGCTTGCATTCAGCGCGGGGCTGGGTGCAGTCGCGGGCTCAGCCTATTGAACTCGCGTATAATTACCTCGATTCAGCGCCGCCGCGCCAGTTATCAGCCGGCCGTCAGGGGGAAGGCCGGCGGTTTAAAATGACATAGATTGTTAGAGAACATCAAACTTTTTTAATACAGTTAATGATCCTCAGCTATAAATAGGCTGTTCAATGGCCATTGACTGGCACCAAGGCTTTTGTACCGGGCCTCGCGGAGCTGCAGGGCTTTGCTTGGCTTCTTGGGTTTTCTTTTCTCCCCTCCGTATGTACTGTAGGCCCTTGCATCCCGACTGCTTTACAAATAGCACCCCTCCCTTTCTGGGTCCGCAGAGCAGGGATTTGCCCAAGGTCGGGTCAGGGGGTGATGGATGAACAAGGTGGGGGACTGGCCGCTCCGTCCTCCCCCGAGGAGCGGGGCAGGGATGGGGACAGGCTCCTCCAGGGCTCCCCACCTCCCCGGAGCCGCCGGGTAGTCTGCTGGGAACGGCCAGCCTTTGCTGTTAGGGGGACAGGCAGCTTTTGTTCATGCCGTGCCCCAAAAGTTTCCTTCTTACCTCTCGGCTTGAAGTACGGCTGTCGGTTCATGGGGGGAGAGGAGAGTTTGGGGATGGAGCTTTCCAAGCTCGGGGGCTGCCTGGTGCTGAGCTCTGCAGCCCCAGAGGTGGCGGTGGCGAGGGCTCGGTGCCCTGCTCAGCCCAGTAACACCCCGAGCCAGTGTAAATCTGCAGAGCGGGGTTGCCGGCGTGAAGCCCGGCCCGCGCGTGTCTTGGTGCTTCGGCCGCGTCCCGGGCAGTGACTGCTCCCTGCGAGCGCACGCCAGGTCCCTGCAGCCTGCGGATTATTTTACCCTTTGCAAAATGTGATTCGAACAAGCCCAGAAGTCCGAGGGCAGCACTGAAAAGCTCCGAGTGCCACAAACGCTCCGGTTGCTGGGAGCTGCGTGGGGAGGCGCGGGCGGGCTGCCGGGCTGAGCCGGCACTGTGGGTTTCTGGTCCTCAGCACTGCAAAATAATGACAAAAAACCCCCTCAAACCCTGATCCTACCCCCCAACTTCCACGGCAGCGATTAAACAGCCATGTTTCCCCCCACCCAGAAGCTGCGGTGAGATTCTGCCCCAGCTTTGTTCTCGAGTGCCTGCAGACACAATAGGGAAAGGTCATCGCACAAACGCCGCTTCTCCAAAGGCAATTTCTTTGTCTGCTTTGAAAGCCGGGAAGCAAAGGGGATTCTAATTTGAACGGCTTTGCCAGCGCGACAGCTCCGGGAGCGCCTCCCCCCTGCCCCTTGCTGGTTCCAGGCGCATCGTCAGGTTGGGAGCCGTGCCTGCGCTGGAGGAGCGGGCTCAGGCTGCGTGCCTTTGGCCACTGGTCGGGGGGGGCAAGCGTTTGCTCGGGCTGCGTGCCTTTGGCCACTGGTCAGTGGGGGCAAGCGTTTGCTCGGGTGCGTGCCTTTTGGCCACTGGTCAGTGGGGGCAAGCGTTTGCCCGGGCTGCGTGCCTTTGGCTGCTGGTCGGTGGGGGCAAGCGTTTGCTTGGGCTGCGTGCCTTTGGCTGCTGGTTGGTGGGGGCAAGCGTTTGCTTGGGCTGCGTGCCTTTGGCTGCTGGTCGGGGGGGGCAAGCGCTTGGTCAGGCTGCGGGCC
>NW_009258270.1:340050-341358 GCF_000687185.1 Egretta garzetta | reverse complement strand
AGGCGGCGGGTCGAGGTCTGGGCCGGTGGCACCCAGGCTGCGAAAATGCCGCGGGGAAGGCTCTGGTGCCTATAACGAGCTCACCTTTTCCTTTGCCCGTGGCTGCTGCTCCTGGCGCTTTTGTTCTTAAGCATAAAGATTCCAGCGTTTTCCCCAACGGTTTGCACAAAGGTTGAGCACGCGGGGAAATCCATAAAACAATGTCACCAAAACGGCAAGGAGGAGAAGGCAGCTTTTAATAAAGCACCGCGGGGCGTAGGCACCTGGGAACTGGGCCTGGATGAATTGGAACGGGGGGGAAGCTGCTGGAGAAGGTCACCTCTGAAGGAGGCGGATGAAGGCGCAGCGTGGCTCTTCTCCAGGTGAGCCGGCAAGAAGCCCGTCAGTCCATCGGTGGTGGGGTGGCCCGTCCTCCGGCGCGCGGCTCCCCGGCATCCCGGGGCTCAGCAGAGCAGCCGCCCCCAGGAGGGTGCTTGTGCTTGAATCGGGGCGGGGGGAGGCGGAGGGGGGGCAAACTTCAAGGGAACCACCCAGAGCAGGGAACGACTTGGCTGTGGCCACCCTGAGCGGGCGATTGGGGGGGGGGGAGAAGGTGGCATAAGGCACCCAGTGATGACAAAGTCGGGGTTGGTTGAGGTCTGACGCTCGGCAGGGAAAGCGCCTCTCGTTGGCCTCGCCAACGCGTGGTTGGTTGTCAGCGCGTGGTCGCGAGAAGCAGCTGCAGGGGATGTAAAGCGTCCGCCGTACCTGAGGGGCCTTAGGAAGCATCCTGAAGTGATGGACCTGGCTGTTCGCTGAAATGATGGACCTGGCTGTTGGCAAAGGGGCCTGCGTTCTGTGCCTGCCACGTGCCTGGCTGAGTCTTGTTTTCCTTTTCCATTACCAGCAGATCCGTTTTATAGAGCTGTTCGGCTCTGTGTGGTCCCTATTAAAAGTTTTCTTTCCCAGGGTGCTTCTGCTCCTTTGAGGCATCTGGTTCTTGAACACTTTATCCAATCAAACAGCAAAGCTGCTTTTATTGATACGGCAAAGAACAACGGGATCTTTCCAACAGTGCTCCCAAAATACGCTCTTGGCTTTTTTTTTTTTTTATGCCCAGCTTCCAACAGTGGAAAAAATGATTAAGCTATGTTAGGTTTACTCTGGTCACTTCAACAGGAGGTTGGTAATACCAACAGATGATTCCAGTAAATGGATTAGCTCCTCTTCTCCGGCGAGGCAGAAGCGACGTGTGCCTGCCCCGTCCGTGCTCCTTCTGCAGACAGACAGCCGCAAAAGCAGAACGCGTCCGCGATCCAACAGAGCGCC
>NW_009258270.1:339362-339868 GCF_000687185.1 Egretta garzetta | reverse complement strand
GGAGCAGGGAAGGCAGCAGGGGGGGAGCAGGGACATAAAGCCAGTTCTGCTCCGCGTGTGTGAACGGAGCTTTCCTTCGTGGCTTGGCACTCGCTTTGGGTTTTCCATGTGAAGAGATGTCAGGGTAAGCGTGTCTGCCATAAAAAAAAATACATGATACATATATATGCCACGTTAAATTTTTTTTTTAATGGCCACTGTCATCAGCTTTTGCCCCCTGGGCATCTGCAGAACCTGATGACTCCTGACTCTCTGGAACTCTTACTGTAAAAACGGAGCCGTGCGCCCTGCTCCAGCAGAGGAGCGTGGAGCTTTGGGCGGGCGCGGGGGCTGAGCGCCCGCGGTGTTGACGAGGAGACGCTGCGATGGCCCCCAGCGCTGCGCGGCTGGGATCCTGTGCTGCGTCAGGTAACCCTAATTGAGGGAGCCTCCTGGGAGCCATCCCGTACCCTCCGCCAGCCGCAGGGAGGGCTGAGGAGCGGGGCTGGCGCCAGCAGAGCTTGCCG
>NW_009258270.1:338731-339345 GCF_000687185.1 Egretta garzetta | reverse complement strand
GGGGAGGGGAATCCCCCCGGGGAGGTGGGACTGGGCGCCGGCGAAGGCATGACATCCACAAGTTCTGATGAGCATAAAAATGCGTGCAGCGCTCCGCCTGCCCGCAGAAGCGTCCTTTGGTTTGTAACGTTCTCAGAAAACCCAAGCGAGCTAAACCAACAAAACCCTCAAAGCACGAGCGCGAAGTCGTGCGTCGGCGGCGCTGGCTTGGCGGAGGAGCCGGCTTTGCGGCCTCGGGGAACGTGCGGGGGTTTAATCCTGCGAGTGCATGTTTTTATTTATTTGTCAATTCTTTCGGAGGGCCTTATTATTTGTTTTCCTTCAGATGCAAGGGGCTTGTTAGGACCCTTTGCTCGCCTGCCTTCCGCTCCTGAACCGTGCGTTTCCACAGCAGGTTGCATCTGCCTTACTGGGAAAGAAAAGAGTCTCTACACCGTGATTGAAGATTTCTTCCCTTAGATAGAGCCGTTAAAAAAAAAAGTGTAGTGCCATTGAAATCAAAGCCCGGCTTTCTGCAAATTGACCGCAGGGTCTTTCAGAGAAGTCTGTCTCCTTTTGATCCACACATTGCCAGGGGAAAAGAAAAGGGGAAAAGAGGGCTGGCGGCGCTCGGG
>NW_009258270.1:336923-338320 GCF_000687185.1 Egretta garzetta | reverse complement strand
GGGGCGCCCCCCCGGGGCCCCCCCGGCGGGCCGGGGGGGGGGGGTGAGGGGGGAGAAGGCGCCCTCGGCACAGCCGCCCCGCGCCTCCTGGCACCCTAAAGGTGCCTTTGGGACAGGTCCCTATCGGTTAAATCTATGGGCGAGTCTCAGGCTGCCAAGTAAATGCTGACGTGAATTTCTAAAGGGCATTAATGTAATTGATGAGGGCTTCTCCCCCATGCCCCCACCCTAAATATATATATATATATATATACACACACATATATATATGTATGTATATAAAAGAAAGTGATTATCTTAATGTAATTCATCATTTGCTTGAAGCGCGTGCTAAACCTGAACCTGTTCGCTCTGATAAGCATTTATGTACCGAAGGAATTGATGTTATCTCTCCTCGCCTGTGGTCTTGGACAAAAAAGCAGACTTATATGAAAAAAGGGCAATTTCCCCCCTCTCCTCTCCTTCTTCTGATCAGAGCCTTCCTGGGAACGGCACACCGGGGGGGGGTGTGTCGAACTTTGTTGTTGTGTTTTACTCCAGCCCACAGGGGAAGAACTGGGGTATTGGGGCATTTGAGGGCGATTCTTGCCCCCCCCTTGGCCAGACTGCGGCGCGCTGACCTCTCCTTGCTGGTGGGGGCTGGTTTCCAGGAACAGCTCAGCCAATACTTTGCTCTGTACAAGCACATCCAGGGGAGCAAACGGCACGTCTATTGAAAGCATCTGGCATAGCCAGGCGCCCTTTCTCGCAGGAGTTTGCTTAGGCAAATACTGACACGATAGGTGAGCAGCGGGGACGCAGCCCTGGCCGAGGATGGGAATAATTCCCAGGAATGCTGCGTGCTGCCCCAGGCTATAGCCCGGAGGGGTCATACTGCACGGCTCGAAGGGGTTATTTTAACCCGAGGCTAAGCTGCTCCTTTTGGCTGGTATTTCCCCCGACCCCAGCCAGTATTTATTTCAATTCCTTGAATAGTTTTTTTGTTGTTTGGTGCCTAACTCGTTAGTCCTTCGCGTTATGGTATATAGAGTCAGCGGGGCAACGGAGAGCCCACGCTTGCTCTCCATCCCAGCCAGGGCTTGCAAGGCGTTGGGATGCAATCCGGGGGGGGTAAAAGGAGCGCGCGGACTGCAGGCCTGCAAGGAAGGGCACCGTCGAGTATTTCATCGGGTTGTGCGTACAGCAACGTTTGACCTGGAGGCGAGATGCAAAAACCGCAGGTAAACCGCGGCCGTGGAGAACAGAAGATGGGGGACTTCTTGCCGTGAGGGTTCCTCCATGGGGGTGCAGCCTTCAGAACGGTGCCTTCGCATCCCTGTGCACGTGGCGGCGGTTCCGGCGGCGGTTCGGAGTTGCTACAGGCTGTGGTGTTGGGGCTGGACCAGTCTCATGTTGGC
>NW_009258270.1:336288-336743 GCF_000687185.1 Egretta garzetta | reverse complement strand
GAACAATTCCTTCCCCTTGGGGCTGTCAGGCGCTGGAAGGGGCTGCCCAGGGAAGGGGTCGAGTCCCCAGCCCTGGGGGGATTTAAAAGAAGGGCAGACGAGGTGCTGAGGGCCGGGGTTTGGGGGTGGGATGGCAGGGGTAGGGGAACGGTTGGGCTTGATGACCTTAAAGGGCTTTTCCAACCCAAACAATTCATTGATTCTGTCCTATGACAGCCCCCAGTGGCATCACCACCGCCCGCTTTTGGAGCGCGCCCATGGTAAAGCACGGCCTCGTCCCTTCCCGTTTCCCTTGGCCGACGCCTGCGTGTCCCCGGCCAAGCGTCCTTCGCTTTGCCCCGTCCTCAGCAGCCTGGGCGGGGACTTGGGAACCCCCCCTGCAGGCGGGGGCCTGGGGAGCCCAGGGGGGGCCTGTGAGATGGCGATGTTTTGGGGGGGTGCCTGCCTGGCGGAGG
>NW_009258270.1:333824-336129 GCF_000687185.1 Egretta garzetta | reverse complement strand
CCTGTCCCCCCCCCCAGCCCTGCGCTGTCGCAACGTTGCTGCCGTAGCCAGGAGTCACCTTGAGCGCGGCCTCCCTGCTGCTTGGAAAATGTCCCCCTGCGAAGGCAATTCCGTAGAGGCGCCATTTTCTCTGGTTATGACATTTTGGCGGTGGGAACAAAGAGACATGGGTTTGGCCGGTACCTCGGAGAGGAGTAGTGTCGGTGGCAGGTTTTGGCTTTCTTCCCTCACCACGGAGCCACCTCACGCTTTGCCGCCGCTTGCTGAAATCCAGCAGAAATCCCTGTCTTTGCAAAGCCCTTTTTTTGCCTGGCGGGACTGGTCGGCTCCGAAGGCACGGGAATCGAGCGGGGGCTGCCGCGCTGGGCGGGCGCTGGCTTACAGCGGTGGGGCTGAGCCATCACCAAACTCCGGGTGCGTCCACGCCTGGGGACACTGATCTACCAGAGCGTTTTGGTGGCAGGTTATCCTCTGAAGGAGCCTGAAATTGGACCTTGGCATGAGCGAGCCTCGGTGGGGGCAAGCTGGGATTTGGTGCCTCCTGGCCTCCCTGCGGGGCACCAGCAATGCCCCCATCGCAGGCGGGCGCCCATCGTCCGCTGACCCCCGGAGGGTCCCTTCCCACCGCGCTGGAGCCCGGGGCATCACCATGGGAAGGGCTCTTTCCCCCCCAGGGCCACCCCACGTAGGTCTCCTGGGCGCACCCAGCTGGGGCACGGCTGGGAGGAAGAGGAGGAGCTGCTGCGCACGCTTGCGGGTGCCGTTACCAACCAGTCTCTGGTTTCGCTGTATTTGCGAACCCCATCCTCGAAACACAAAGGCACTTCAGGGTTTTATGTTCTACTTTTGCAAAGTTGATAAAGCCGAAAAAAATTCTGCTCCCGTGGTCAGTCACGGTGATTTTTTGGAAGGGAGCGAGCTTTTCTGGGCTCTTTGTCATGGAAGAAACAACTCTGGGAAAACGTACTTCCATTTTTTTTAATATTCTATTTCTATAATAGAAGGATTTCAGATTTCTTTTGTAAGAGCAAGTGCCTGCTTAAACATGGAGACAAATACACCCAATAATATGTACTTGAAATGCAATGCAAGCTAATTCATTTTGGCGTAGCCCCAGATATGCTGATTAAATGGCCTGTGAAGTGCTACAATACCTTGATAACGTACATTCTACGTTTGATTCTATAATCAATTACATTGCACCTAATAACATTTAAAATCAGTGACAGAGCCGCGAGCAGACGGTCTCAGGTGCAGCGTGGGGCTCGGACAGCTTTAGAGAAACTTCTGCAAGCGTTGGCCGTCAAGGTGCACGCGCGTACGTGCCTTCAAAACCCCGGTCCTGAGGGAGCTGGCGGCTCAGGGAAATGCTCCCGTTCATTTATTGCCGTGCTTTGAAAGGGAAGGGGCTGCAGCTCCGGCCAGCCTGGCTGAAGCTCAGGGGTGAGCGCCCATCCTGAAGGGGCGACCCTGGAGTCGCTGTGCAGAACGGTTCGTGCATGAATCTATCAGCCCCCACCTCCCCCCGACTCCTTTTGCTGGAGCCCAGATTCGGGAGAGCGGCGGGCAGGGCTGGGAAGCGTGGAGCCCCCAGGCCAGGGGGCTCGTTCATGGGTGGGGGGAGAGGAAATAGGGTGCAAAGCCAGCCTTTTAAACTAAACCAGGGTAGGTTTAGACTGGATCTAAGGAAGAAATTCTTTCCAGTGAGGGTGGTGAAACCCTGGCAGGGGTTGCCCTGAGAGGGGGTGGAGGCCCCATCCCTGGGACCATTCCAGGCCAGGTTGGCCGGGGCTGTGAGCAACCTGATGTGGTTCAAGGTGTCCCTGCTGCTGCAGGGGGGTTGGGCTGGGTGACCTCTGGGGGTCCCTTCCCACCCAAAACATTCTATGATTCTATGATTTATGCACAGCTTCCCCCGTCACTCCCTTGCTTTGCTGACAGCAGATTTTCTAACATTTTCTATCAAGAGATGACTTTGCACCGCATTTTTAAAACAGCTTAGATGTTCTCGGCAGTAATTCTGTGATGGCTTTAGAAGGGACGTTCTCCCCCTTGGGCAGACCCAGGGTTCAGCTCTGCGCCTGGGGGTTTTCCTGCACCCATCGGTGAGAGCAACCTAACAGCGAGAGCAGAGCCACGGGCTCGGGACCTGAGCACCATCCCGGGGGAGGATGGTGTGTCCCAGCCGGCTCGGGCAGCCTTTCCTGCTCCATCACCTGCGGCATCTTCACTTGCTTCTGATGGCTTAGCCCGGGACGCTGGCCCGCCTGCCCCGGGGCGGCTGGGGATGCTCGGCGCGGGGGCA
>NW_009258270.1:332912-333765 GCF_000687185.1 Egretta garzetta | reverse complement strand
AAATTTCCCATCCCTGGGAACATCCAAGGCCAGGTTGGATGGGGCTGTGAGCAACCCGATGTGGTTAAAGGTGTCCCTGCTCCTGCAGGGGGGTTGGGCTGGGTGACCTCTAGGGGTCCCTTCCCACCCAAACCATTCTATGATTTCTCATTCCTTTCTGGGGAAATCCAGCGATTTCTGGGTGAGTAGCTACAGCAGGTGTGGGGAGTTGGGCCGGGGTTTTATGGCTCTCCGGTAAGAGAGGGTTGATGGGAAACAAATGCGTTATGGCCCCAGACAAGCTGTTGCTACGTTTTTTGTTTTATTTTAAAGCAGCACTATCAACCAGTTGGAATATAGGCCTGGAGTATCGCGGGGAGTAATCTAATTAGTCTGAAGTCAATTCACTAGTTCCTTTTGTATCTCGTGATTAAATAAGTGGGAAAATGGCTTGAAAATTAGGTGCTAGAACGACCCAATTACATTTCTGTAGCTTTTTGTATTCAATTTCATAAACAATTTTGCTCTTCGCTGGTTAATCAGTGAATGCCTTTTTCCAGTTTGAAAAGCACTTTTGAAATTATAATGCAATTAAATTGTGTGTGGATGTTCTGGCATAGCGAGTGTGAAAGCCGGGGGCCTGGCAGCCAGCCATGTTGTACCTTGACAGTAATGAGTTCCCGAGCTGGCAGCTTGCTGGTGTCATTCATAATATTGTCCACGCCGGGTTACTGCAAAATGCAGCCGACGCAACTCCTTTCCAGCCGGGGTCACCAGGATCCGGGCACCGGATCCTCTGCGGAGACCACAGGGTCGGGGGTGATTCCCGGGGCAGATCCGCCGCCCCTGTGGATCGGCCCGCGGGACCCTGCCC
>NW_009258270.1:318202-332113 GCF_000687185.1 Egretta garzetta | reverse complement strand
CGGTGGCTCGGCCCGCGGGGCCCTGCCCTGCGCTCGGCCGGCAGACCCAGACGCACGTGGGGAAGCTTTTTGCAAAGTCGTAGAGGAGCTGGCGTTTGCTTTGCAATTTTTCTTTTTTTTTTTCTTTTTTCTTTTCCCTCCGTGAGCCTCTGTAGACCTGAAGATGGGCAAGGAAGATGGAGAGGATTAAGTATTATTTTGCTGGGGGGACATAACTGGGGCCTGCCCTGCGCTCGGCCGGCAGACCCAGACGCACGTGGGGAAGCTTTTTGCAAAGTCGTAGAGGAGCTGGCGTTTGCTTTGCAATTTTTCTTTTTTTTTTTCTTTTTTCTTTTCCCTCCGTGAGCCTCTGTAGACCTGAAGATGGGCAAGGAAGATGGAGAGGATTAAGTATTATTTTGCTGGGGGGACATAACTGGGGCAAGTAGGAAAATGTCTCATGGTCGTGTCCTTCTCAAAGTCAGCAGTGGGTCTGCCCCTGGCCTGGCCACAGCCCCGCTGCCTGGCAGCTCTTGGCTGGGGGTCGCGGTAGGTCCGAGCGGTGTCCTCTCACCAGGCAGGTTGTGTCCCCATGAGCTCACCCCAAGCTCCCACATGGGCTCTGAGGCTGCTGTTTTTCCTGCCAGTCCCAAAATCTTTAAGGGCTGGGGTGTTGTTTAGGCTCCCCTTTCCACAGCCGAAATGCCAGCAGTCCATGCGGCGTGCGAATCGCGTGCAGCGCCAAGCGGCATCTCATCAGATGCCAGCTGCAAATGGCTTCCGCAGGCCCACCAGCTCTTTGAGGCCACCAGGCTGTGAAGACCACCACCCGCTATGTGCTTCTGCTGCAGCGTGGCCTGTCGCCGCCGGCCTTTAAGGTTGGAATTAAGGCATGCATTTTATTCTTGTAGAGCATTTGTCTTGTGTCCAGCCCATTCGTGGTGGGCAGGAGCCAAGCTCAGCCTCCTGGGGAAGGGCGACGAAGTCTACGTGATCGCCGCCCCCTGTGATTTACGGCCGAGCACCGCAAGGGGAAAGGTAGAAAGCTGTGTTAAGAGAAAAAGAAATAATGTTGGAAATAATGACTTGCTTGGCAGGTTTTAACAAGTTCAGTAATGGTATTAGGTGCCCTTGGCTCAAGATAGTAACCTCCTCTTAAATGATCATTACCTGGCTAATAAAGACCTCAGAGCGGGTCATTACAGCTTAATTTAGACATAGCATCCTGTTTGGTTCGCGCAGTGTTGCCATCTTTCAAGTTGTTGAATCTCTTGCCTGAACGCTGAGGTTGAGCATTGGGGCTTGCTTGGGTTTTTCCTTTCCTGGCAGCTTAGCGAGGAACCACGCGTTGGCTCGATCTCGATGGCCCTTTGGCCCGGCTGCTCGCGGAGGTGGGGAGAGGACGAGGGACTTGTCCAGCTCTTCTCATGAGCGTTGATTGAAGGAAGAGCAGGAAGAAGTGATGGGCATGGAGAGCCCCCTTGGAGAAAGCTCTTAGGCACGTTTAATTTCACCTCTTGCTCAAATCAGTGTTCGAGCAGAGGCTGTAGGACTTTGCCCTGTTGATGTGTTGGTTCAGGGAACCTGTGGCTTTCAAAGCCTTTTCGGTAGCGCTCGCCCAGGCGTCTCCTTCATGAGGGGACCCTCCTGGCCATCCCAGGTCACGCCAGGCGTGCTCACGCTTCCCTTCCCACCGCCTCCCCCGGGAAGAGGAGCTGGTTTCAGGGACGAGCGACGGCAGCCGGGTAGGAAGGTGTGCAGGAGCGGGGGTCCGGCCTCGTGCCCCCCATGCTCTCCCAGCCCCTGCTCGCTCGTGGAGGAGCCGTCACGCTTCCCTAACCCCATTAGCAGCAAGTTTCAAATGCAAGTAATTATAATAACCAACCCCCACCTGTTATTAATATTTTGAAGACAGCTCTTTGATAAGCCCATCTTTTCAGCCCATTTCCTATTGCTACTGCAAGCAAAGCCGTTTTCCTCCCCGTATTGTAAATCAGTTGTTAAAATGAAGAAAAGGAAATGGAAAAAAGCCTCCCCCCCCCCCCCAACAACAACAACAACAAAACCGTAACACCCAGGCTTGGTGCTGCGCTGCCTTTGTCAGCCCGGGATAGAATTATGCATCATGAATAAAAACTGCTGTCAACATGCATTGGTTTCAAAGCATGAGAGCATATGGTATGTGATTATCTGTATTGTCAAATGCAATAAAGTGAATTTGGATATAATAAAAAATGTGATATTTTAGAAATTTGATAATAAACTGTGGAAGAATTGACAGGCAAGAGAGTATTTGACGCCTGTAGGCAAACAGATAAAGATGGCAGGACTCGGCGCTCGGCAGGCGCCGGCTACTGCAGGCACCTTGGGAGCAGCTTTCGTTGCCGACGGGGAGACCCTAACCGGGTGAGCCGGCACCCGGGGAGCGGTGCCCTTCGTCCCTGCCTTCCCACCGCCGCTCGCTGCTGCTCCGCTTGGCCTTGGTCTTGGCCTTGGCTTTGGCCTTGGCCTTGGCCTCTGCAGCGTGGGCAGGGGCCGGGGAGTGGGGTCCAGCGCTGGCTCCCCGCGGGCAGCTCCGCGCCCTTCGGCTGTAGGAGGGGGTCAGTGGTGGTGGAAGGTTTTGGCTCGCCTCGTGGCTGCCGGGCGCCCGTTTGGGGGATTGAGATCAGCGTTAGGATTTGTCACCGGCTCCGCGTGCCATGGGTCTCGCTAACCAGCAGACAGAAGCGTTCGCTTGAAGCACGAGGTTCCCGTGCTGGTTGTAGGCAGATTAATTGGATTTTTACAAGGATTCAGGGTTTTCTTCTTTGCTAGCAAAACAGAAATCCATTAGTTTACTCCACGCTTCCCTCACCCAGCTGCACTTGCATCATTTTTGTCCCACTGACTTATTAGAGAGCTGGGAAATCCGTACCGGAGCCGAACGGAGCCGTGGAAAGCTGTGAGGGGCACGGATGGCTCCGCTCCCAGGGAGCCGGAGTCACCGCTGGCGAGAAAGCAGACGCGGCCGCCATCGCTTCCTCCGTCAGTGGCTCCTTTTGCCGCCCCGTGCGTTAAATTCTCGAGCTGCTGACAAAAATGCGCCCGTTGAGACACGATGTCTCCAAGGGAGAGAAGCTGAGTCGGGAGCAAACTTCAGGGCCTCCTGTGTCGGAAATTCAGGTGTAAAAAATGCAGATGTATGTGCAGTTTTTCTTCGGTCACCACTAATGCTTCTCAATGATCTGTGAATGCATTAATGGCTCCTGTTAATTAACAATATGATAAAACCGGCGTTCAGTAAGTCGCGGTGTAGGGTGCGTTTCAGTCGTTCTGTACTCGGTGCTTTGGTTTGATTTCAGAGTGCTAATAGAATAAAATTTTAATGAAGATTTGTTGTTATGAAAAATTGATGATGCTAAGTTCAGGTACCGCTTGCATTAGCGCAGTCCGCAACGCGCGGCGGGGTTCCCCTTCGGCAGCCCGGCACTCCGGGGGACCGCGGGGGCTCTGGCCAGAACCGGCATCCGCAAGGGGAGGCGGGTGGGCCCCCCGGCCTGGAAACCTTGGGCTGAAATGGGTCGTCTGGGAGAGGGACAAGTCCCTCTACCCTGCATCCTCCCGGCGGGGAAAATCTCTCCCCAAAACCAGCTTGGGTGGATTTTCGCCTGTTCGGGGGCGCAGGCTGCTCCACGGCGCAGAGGCTGCTCATCCCAAGGTGCCTTTTATTTTCCTGAGCGATGCTCCCTTTGCAAATGCCACGCGGCCGTGGGAGGACGGAGCGAGGAGCCTGAGCCTTGCAGCTTTCCAGAACAAAAGCAGAGGAGTCTCTTGCTGGTGCCCTTTATCCAGCTGCGCGGCTGACCTCAGCTCTTCGCTCTCCCGCCGCGCTGGTATTGAAACGCCAGCACCTTGTGCGGAGGTTTTGATCTAAGGCGGTTGGCTGCTGATTTAATTTTGAGAATTTACTCTCATGTCATGGAGTCTGTATTGACACTTTAAACAGCGGTAATACCTGCCTGTGTCTGCCAGGAGAACCTGACTGCTTTCCGTAGCCAGCCCCGAGATGCACGTGGACGCCGAATGGATGCGCAGGATAATCATGGGTCGTGATGAGCGGCGTTACCGAAGCGCTGCTAGAGAGCACGCTTTACAGTTCAATGAAGAGGGTATTTTCCATCCTAGACCGTAGGTGTTAACCTCCTCTTTCCCCTTCCACCTCCCGGTGCATCCCTCTCCCAGGCTGGTTATCGCCAGGGTGGGGTGGGCTCTTGTTCCCCATGGAGCAGGGGGTCCCTTCAGGTGGTACCTTCAGGTTGGCCATCGCAATTCCCGGCAAAGCCCTCCTTAGAGGTGCGAAGGTAAAATCTGAGGAGCGTGGGTCTCGGGCCGAGGCTGTATTCTGCGAGTCCGGAGGGAGTTACTTCTCGGGAAACCACAGCCTCTCCTTTGGTGTGAGTGCAGCAGAGGAAACTGGGATAATGGGAAATAACGTCAGGATGGACAGCATTTATCCTAGGCGATTTTGAGCTTTAACAAGCTGTAGTACGTCAGATGAAAACTTTAGGGAAGGGACTAGGAAGTGTGGGGGAAGAAACGTGGGGCCTGGACCACAAGGAAGAGGCAAGCGACTTCTCCAAAGACACAAGGTAGGAAGGCAGCAGAGTCCGGGCTGAGTTTTCAGGTCCTGGCTGTTGGGTTCTGGCGCTGACAAACAAATGGCTTTTCCCAGAGGCAGGATTAAACCCGTTCCCAGACTCCCAGGGTAATGACTTGAATTATCTTAGCAGACAGCAAGAACTTAGGAACATCCGCAGGTCGCTGTCTGAGCAATGCAAATGCCCCAGCCCCTCCACTCTGCTCCTTCTGTTTGTGAAGATGAGATTTGGTGACAGCGGTTACAGGACTCGCTTTCGTGTCCCCCTCTCCCCCCCTCCCCTGCAGGTTTTTTATTATTATTATTATTATTTTTATAAGGTGGCGTGGCAGTCTGGGACGCGATAGCTTACTAAGTAGCTTTTTCCCCTCTGATTACAAGGGATGTGTGAATAAAGCAGAGCGGTATTGATTCACACCAATCTATGCATTGACTGTGTGGGAGCCACTTGCAATTCCCAGCAGCACCAGAAAGCTTTGCAACAGGGAGAAATATGACCAGGCAAGTTGAGAAAATAAATTAAACTAGTGTCAACTTTTCTTGTTTCTTCCCTCATTATTAATGGATGGAACGGGGCTTGTTTATCAAGAAGAGGAAAAATTAATTGACATGGGCTTTAATGTTGTTATGCCTGGCTTGTCTGGTCACATTTCTTCATTTTTAATTTTTTTTTTGCTTTTTGAAAGGCATTTTATTACAGTTTACAGGACCAGCTGCCAAAATTATTGGTATAAACAAGCAAGCAGGTGCATAAATAACGCCACAGCAGGACTGGACCTTCCTCTGTTTCAGAGCTTCAGTAACTTAATTCTGGGGAGAAGAGAAGAGGCGTGAAGCAAACACAAATGAGCAGGTCAGGTACCGAGCCCTAACGCAGACGGGGAAGGCAGCCTGCGCTAATATTGCCCCATTACGCTGCGGTGTAATATCCAGGCTGGATATTCCCATCCGTCAGCAGCACCGGGGGCTGGTGGGACTGCAGACCCCCCCGGGGACACGGGGCCACGCTCGCACCGCGCCGGCCGGGCTGGGAGTCGGGAGCAGGACGGTGCCGCGGGAGCGCGTCACGGGCGTAAGAGGCGGCGATCGGCATTAAGCAGAGTGGCAGCAGGCGGCCGCCGGGTTCTTCGTGCCTAGCGGCAGGGGGGGGATTTAAGCAGAGCCTGCATCGCTCAGTGGTGTGATGTGCACCATGTAAATCCCTTCCCTTCTCCTCTCCATGCTCTTGTCTCCTGCCCTTGGTCACTGGGGTTATTGTGTCGGCACAAAAGAGCCTTGGCCATCACTTCACTTCCCAGAATCCCAGACTGGCAGGGGTTGGAAGGGCCCTCGGGAGCTCACCCAGCGCCACCCCCCTGCCCAAGCAGGCTCACCCAGAGCAGGGGGCACAGGACAGCGTCCAGGCGGGGGTTGAACATCTCCAGAGAAGGAGACTCCACAGCCCCCCTGGGCAGCCTGGGCCAGGGCTCGGGCACCCCCAGAGTAAAGAAGCCCTTAAGGAGCTCCCCGGCGCTCTGGCGCTCTAATGACACAGCACGAGGCAGCCCCAGCTGCAAGGACCCTGCGGTCTCACCGGGCAGCGTGGGCGAAGAGGAGCCCTGCGGATGCCGACGGGATGGAGCGACTTGCTCCGCCTCATGGGCCGACCCCAGGGCAGCCTGGGAGCTGAAACCAGCTCCTCCAGCTCTCGTCCCAGTGCCTTCGTCCACCCGAGCACCTTCCCTGGTGGCTGGAGAGCCCCTTCAGATAGTAGGGGTGCCCTCCTGCCGGGCGGTGGCGTGTGTCCCTCCGGCGAAGGCGATTTTGGCTCGGGTGCCAGGTGATGGAGGTGATGATGGAGATGCCGGCACCCATGGCACTGCCCTGGCTGCGGCAGGGGTCTGGGTTTGCCTGCCAGAGCCCTCTCGGGGGACTAACCCCAGCATTAGCCTAGGTTTAACCTTTCTGGCGCGGGATGCAATCACTTTGTTTTCCCTGTTTTTATGCACGCACGGGCTTGAAAGAGCGAGACCTTTCCTTTAACCCGGTAAGCTGCTTTCGGGTAATTCTGCTGAGGAGTGACGTCCTCCGCGTGTCCGAACGCAGCCGTGCTGGATATCGCTGCGCACGCAGATAAAACCCTGGCTGCGGAGAAGTTGCTGCCAAGTAGCAAGAGCAAGGAGACGTGTTTCAGAGCAGCGGTGTCGTCATCTCGGCTATATTTTACCGAGGTTGACATAAAACCTCTCAAGTGACGACAGAGGTGTGAAATGTAGTTGGTTTGAGTGTGAAAAAACCGAAATGCGGAACATGGGAGCGCTGACATTTGGTGTCTTCAGCTCAGCTTCTTAATATTGTTTATGCCTTCTCCTGATTTTTTTTTTTTTTTTTTTAAATTATTTTAATCTTCTTACGGTTTCACTGGCTTTCTCTGAAGGGTGTTTCTGTTATTTCTGGCATAGCCCGGCAGAAAGCGCTGCAGCTGAGCCCTGCTGCGCTGCACGGAGCCGTCCGCCCCCAGGCCCGGGCAGCTTTCTTGGGCCAACAAGGCCCTGGGCCAAGGGAGGTTTTTGGTGTAACGAAGGTGCGTCGGAGGATGCATTCTGCACCGTCGGGCGTCCAGGCTGGCATCTGCAGGCTCATTGGAAACGTTTCTGGGGGAACGCAGGGTTATTTGGATACTTGAGACTTACCTTGCCTTGCACTAAAAAATTATTTTTCCAGATTTTCCCTCCCTTGTGAATAATAACGCTTGTATCTGTTTCCTAGTGAAAAAAAAAAAATCCCCTTATGTGGGTCACTGTTAAAAAAGCACCGTCCTGTCAGCCAGCCATGCCCAAAGGGAGCTGCTCTGCAGAGGTGCGGAGACCCTCCACTTTTTTTAGTTCAGCTGAAGGCCCTGCGTCCTCTGGTAATGGACCCCCAAACATTTTAGCTTCTAATTAGCAGATGCAGAAATTCCCAGCAAGTAAAATAAGTCACCTGAAGAAGTGGACTCCTGTTGGGTGCCCACCGTGTGTTCCGGTAGGCAGGAGCGGTCACCCAGCTGGACCACCGGGCTGGAGCCGCGCAGGACTCCACGGCTCTTCCCAAAACCTGCTGCCCCAGGAGGCTGCGAGGTCAGATCAGAGGGGACCGGGGACCTCCCCAGCGCCCACCCGGGTGGCACTTCTGCTGTCCTCCTCAAGAGCCACGAGCCCCAGCCTCCATCCTCATCCCTCCAAAATCAGGCTTTGGCATCTCCACCTCCTCGTGGGCACTATGAATGGATGCTGCAAAGCGGTTGTGGAGATCCAACAGGATGGTTTGCTAGATGGCCGGCGTGTCTCTAGATGGCCGGCGTGTCTCTAGATGGCCAGCGTGTCTCTAGATGTCTGGCATGTCTCTAGATGGCCGGCGTGTCTCTAGATGTCTGGCGTGTCTCTAGATGTCTGGTGTGTCTCTAGATGTCTGGTGTGTCTCTAGATGGCCGGAGCGTCTCTAGATGGCCGGCGTGTCTCTAGATGGCCGGCGTGTCTCTAGATGTCTGGCATGTCTCTAGATGGCCGGAGCATCTCTAGATGGCCGGCGTGTCTCTAGATGTCTGGCATGTCTCTAGATGTCCGGCGTGTCTCTAGATGTCTGGCATGTCTCTAGATGTCTGGCATGTCTCTAGATGGCCGGCGTGTCTCTAGATGGCCGGCGTGTCTCCGCGTTGATGTGCGCTTGGGGAGGTAGGAAGGAAGGCGATTTGGGGGTGATGGAGTAAGAAATCTTCAGCCACTTCTCTAAAATTGCAGGCCCAAGGGAAAAGCCCGTTCCCGGTCGGATGCAGGAGGGATGCTGGGCTGGGGGGGAGAACTCGGCAAGGAGCAGCGCTGCCACCCTGGGAGGTGCAGCTCCGGAGACCGTTCGGCATCCGGAGGAAGAGACCCTGCGCAGAGGTAGCCCTCGCCGCCCCGTGCTGACGGGGCACCCCAGCTGTTTGGGTTGAATTGCTGGGCCGCCTGCTGCCGTAACCGCAATGCAGCTTTTCTGCTGGACAAATTCAGCCCCCTCCATCTCCTTCCTTCGCCCAGACTGACGCTGGTAATTCGGCAGAGCTGCGCTGGGCAGGCGCCTGCCCTTCCTGCATGCCGAGCAAACCCTCTCCCGTGGGGCGCAGGCTGGCCCCCGGCCGCCAGGGCTCCGGGAGATCCTCGTGCATCATTTTGGTGCCCATTAACCAGCAGACGACTCCTTTTTCTGAGCAGACGCTAGAGGAGGGGTTTTTCACCTGAAGGTCGTGGATACACGGCTCGGCTTCCTTTAGTGATCCCACTTGGCTCAGAGCCCCTCGTTTGGGGGCATCTGTTTGCCTCTTATTTTATTTTTTTCCCTCTTCTTTGTCTTTTCTTTTACAGGAAAGATTATTCAAATGAATATTCAGTTTTATTCATTTGAATAAAACACCCAACCGTTTGACTCCGTTAAATGCTTATCTCTTAAATAGAGCTTGTTAGCTCCCAATAATAGCTTCATTCAGAAGGATGTGGTATAATTTCATTTTAAAATGTGTGCTCCTTGACAACCGGAATCCTATTTATGTCACCATTTTAAACAGCCGCCTTTGTTTTGTGTTAATCTTTTTCATACGCTTCCCGAGAAGCATTTTTTTGTTGACTCTTAGTACCTCTCAGAAGAAATAATTGTCCATTTAGTCCAGGAAGGTTTTGGAGAGGTTTGGTAATTTCAAGACGAGCCTGTATTCATTACGCTCACTAATAAGGCATGCACGCAGGCGGATTTTTGTGTGCGTGCAATTATTAAAAGTTGGAATCTCATATTCAGAAAGTGAAACACAAAAAGGACCATTACCCGTCACTTCGATGAAGTTTTTAATTCCGGGGCATGTGATCTCTCGGGGATTGTTGATTTAAGGAGCGATAGCATCTCTTGAATCGCATCCTTTGGATTTTAAGCGCCTGTATGCCTGCGGATTAAAATCCTCTGGTTGCTTCCCAACAGTTAAAGATGCCGGTCATCAGAAAAGGGAAAGCACCGTCAGCCTTCAGCTACGGATCAAGGGCCCCCCGCCTGGCTGCCAGCCCCGGGGAGGCAGGGATAAAAAATGGGGTTGGGTTTCCTTGCAGCCCCAGTCCTGGCTGGTTTTGGTTGCCACACCAGCCAGGCTGGCCCGCACAAAGTGCCATAGGTCTTCCAAAAACCTGCAAATGAGTGTCGACACCTATGGATTGTTAATTTTATTCTTGTGATGAAATCTGTAAACGCGGAAAGCCGGGTGCCTATCTTATTTAATCAGACAAATAATTTCTTGATAAACCGGTGTTTAAGCCATATGGAATGGGATGAGAATGGGAAACTTGTTTCCGAGTCCAAATGCGTAACGACCGCGGTGGGCTTTCGCGCGGTGTTCTGCATATTAAGGCTAATCTCCTCCAAATTCCCTCTCTCCCCTCCATCCTGGCAGTGAGACCTGACACAAGTTGAAAGAGAAATCCTCAACTGCAGTACTCGCTAATGAGTTACTAACGATGAAGAGGTTGCTGGTGCTCAAACAATGAATGACGTGGAGACCCGGACTGGCCGTCTCATTGCGCTGGGCAACGCCGGTCCCCAGCGGCACGCTGCTCCCGGCTCCGGTAATTGCCCAACGCAACATGCTCCAGGATTCCTGGGATGCCGTGTTCAGCCAGTTAACCACAAAAATTTTAGTTTTAACTACAGGTTCTGTTGAAGGTAGCTTTAAATGGAGTAATTTAGCAGGCAAATGAAAGGCTTGAGTTAAGTAAAATACTTCAAGCTGCTACATGCTTTAAGTGCAAAGTAAAATCGCGTTCCGAGCGCTGGGTTTGCGTGCCATGGGCTGTCGGATGCGTTATGCCGCGGAGGAGATGTAGAAAGCATCTCTGATGGGTTTTTCCCCCCCAAGAAGAGGGTCCAAAGAGGGATGGACCATTGCTACTGTGCTGTGCATTCCTGAACAAGCCGGCTGGGAGCTGCTCGGACCTCGCCTCGGCCAGTGCGGGAGCCAGCAAATGCACTTTACAGCTTCAAATATTGTAGCTTGCAAAATGTATCCGGTACCCGTGGGTTGCCAAGACCCGTATAGTTTTAATAGCTTCTGCTGTGCCCCATCAAAGGAAATCTAGCGTGTGTTTAAAACGATGAAGTATTGCTTTGGGACCCCAGCGCAGAAACGGGCTGGGAACGCCGGGTTTGGCAGGGGGAGCAGATTGGGGGGGGGACATGACCAC
Organism: Egretta garzetta; assembly: GCF_000687185.1. Taxonomy (NCBI): domain Eukaryota; kingdom Metazoa; phylum Chordata; class Aves; order Pelecaniformes; family Ardeidae; genus Egretta; species Egretta garzetta. The sequence goes on along the minus strand of NW_009258270.1, from coordinate 321,283 downwards.
GGCGCGCTCACCGCTGGCAAAACTGCTCTGCTGCGGCGCGCGGCGGGATGCTCGCCCGACAGGACTATCCACGGGCAGTAACGCCGGGCAGCGGGGGGGTTCCCCTCCCTCTTCCTCCCCCCTCGCCCAGCTGGGGGGCGAAGGCTGCTGCCGGGGACGCCCCAGCCCGGCTCGTTTGGCTCAGCCTGGTGCGATGAAGACATCGGGTGCCGTTTCACCAGCCCCAGCCTTTCCAGTGCAGTTTGGGGGATGGAGTTCATCCTGTTGTTAGGTTTTTTTAAGATTTCATTAGCTTAATTGGTGTCGACGTTGACTCATCGAGCCTTTGCCAGAAGTGTAGCACATTAGATTGGTTTTTCTTTGTTAGCTTGATTTATTTTCTTTCTTTATTTTTATTTTATGCTTGGCTGTGTAGAGCTGTGGTGGGCTGCTGGGTTTCTTTAGTGCCTGCAGCTGTGTGGCCCCAGCAGAGCAAATCCAGTGTAGAGCTACGGGCGGGCGCGAGCATCAAACGCCCCTAAAGCAGCCCAAACCCAGGGCTCCTTTGAAGCAGCAGTGGCGAAGAGAGGAAGGATTAGATCAGAGGCTTTAAACGGCGTGGTTCCTCGGAGGCCTCAGGATGTCCTGATGAGGTATTAGAGGAAGTAATTCAGGAAGAAAGGGACAAGTAACCGCCTCCGGAGCCCGGCAGCGGGGACGTTTGGTGTTTGCTCAGAGCGAATGGAAACACAAAGTGCTGCCGCATGTTTGGGGCAGCATTGGTATTTTTTTTTCCTCGCCGGGGGTAGCGATGGGTAAATGAGGAATCATCTTCTCTCTTCCCGGATTTTTATTTTTTTGGGTTGTGCAATGAGTCAGCTTTAATGGAGAAGTCCCATGGAATTAAACAAGAGATAAAATCAATATGGTTCCATAGAAATATAATTGAGTTTTGTAGAGATTGTTCTTAAAACCCTAAAAGGTGTAAGAAAAAATATGGCCTTATTGTAGTTTCTGAGCCGTCCTGTAACTGGGGTGTAACTACCCATTAAATTCTGCAGGATGGATCAAAGAATCCATAAGGAGGTTTTAATTCTCCATTAAATCCTATGGAAGAGCTGGGACAGAACCGAATTCATTTTCCCCAAGACAAGGCTTCTTCCCACCATCAGTCTACGATAAGTTCAGCAACAGCTCCATGGGCAGCAGCTCTATTCACGCCTGCGTATTTCTATGAAAGTTTTCCAAAGTCCCGGTGGCTACGCAATGCTTCATTAAAACGAGATCTGTTTAACCTAATATTTTCCTTTCCCCCTCCCCTTTTTGTTTCTTTATGAAACAGGATTTGGCTTCGTAACTTTTGAAAATGAAGACGTGGTGGAAAAAGTCTGTGAAATCCATTTCCACGAAATCAATAATAAAATGGTAAGTGGGTTTTGTTCCGCAGCGCGCGGCGGTGGTGGCGAGCTCTCGCCCTGTGTCACAGAGACGTGCCGGGTGGTGGCCCTTTGGGACAACCTTCTCCGTGGGGCTAACGGGGCGCTGGGCACACCGTGCCCGGTGGAGGCGTCGTGGGGACAGGCTGCTGAGCCTGGACCATGGCTTGCTCGGGCGCTCCCCCTGTCCCCCCGCCAGCAGGACGGGTGTCTGTCCCCGCCGCGAGCACAGGCGTTGTCCTGTCCTGTCCTGCCACCCCCGGGCAGGTTTCAGTGTGGAAGCCGAAGGGCTGAAGATGGTGTGGATCAGCCTGCCCGGCTTCTTGCCCAGCCTTGGGGAAGCCCTCCCGCTCTTGGGACGAGCCGTGGCAGCCGCTGCGTTAGGGGGTTTCGGGGGGGAATTGGACTGGGGTAGCTCCCAAAATAGCTGCTCTGGTCGAGCTCCCGAGTCCTGCTCTGCCGTTGCTGCTGCCTGCTGGGCCCTGTCCCCTGGCAAGTCTCTGCCGTCGAGCCACACTTGCTTTCCACCCAGGCCCAACCCAGGAGCCAGACCTGGGTGCAATTTCTCCTAAATGACAGCCAGGTCCCAGGTTGCGGGTTGCCCTGTCAGTAAAGCCCCTGAGCCAGATGAAAAAGGGCATTTGTATTTCAACTGATGCAGTAACTTTGATATTTGCAGCTAAAATATTCTTTTTCCCTTTGTCAAAACATCCTTTGCTTCTCAAATGTGTATTCAGATATGCATTGTATATTGGTCTGATATGTGTTCACAGACTTTAAATTCAATAATAGAGCTTTTAGTGTGGATAAGATCAAAGCAATCTCCTTGGCATATGCTGGAGGCCTGATTCAATATTTGACTTGCTAATTTTTCCCAGGGCACTGAAATAATATTCTTCATATTGCTCCTCACTGCAATATGCATCTGAAAGAAAAGGAAGGGTCCCCTTGGCAAGCGGCGGGGTGGACTGGCGGGGCAGGGCTGGGGCAGTTCCCTGTCCCCGGTGGGAAGCCCCTCGCTCCATCTCAGATGGGTGCTGTGGGTTTTGCCTCCGCCCCGTCCAAGCATCGCGCTGCTTCCCCCGCCGCCTCCTGCTTCTGGGGTTCCCTACCTGCCTCCAGCGGTGCCTTGTCTGAGACATGGGGGTTGTTGTCCTGGATCGTTACTAAATGCTGATTAATCTGCCTTAAAACCAAAAGAATGAGCCCCAACCACCCCCACCCCAGCACCCAGATGACAGACCCAGCAAGGCTTGGGATGTAAATTTAGGTAAGACTTGTCAGTTGGGAAGGAAGAGCTACAGTGCCATGCTCCAGGGTTTTCCTGCCCCTCAGTCGCAGGTTGGTGCCTGTCAGGTCACACTCCGCGGGTTTAGTTAGTTATGGAGTTATTTCACCCAACAGGGTCGGGGTAACCCCCGGTATCAGTACAGGCTGGGGGAAGAAAGGATGGAGAGCAGCCCTGCCGAGAGGGACCTGGGGGCACTGATGGACAAAAAGCTGGCCATGAGCCGGCCATGGGCGCTGGCAGCCCAGAAGCCAACCCTACCCTGGGCTGCATCAGGAGAAGCGTGGCCAGCGGCGAGGGAGGGGATTGTGCCCCTCTGCTCTGCTCTGGGGAGACCTCCCCTGGAGCCCTGCGTCCAGCTCGGGAGCCCTCAGCACA
>NW_009258270.1:304329-318047 GCF_000687185.1 Egretta garzetta | reverse complement strand
TTCTTTCCTGTGAGGGTGGTGAAACCCTGGCAGGGGTTGCCCAGAGAGGTGGTGGAGGCCCCATCCCTGGGACCATTCCAGGCCAGGTTGGCCGGGGCTGTGAGCAACCTGATGTGGTTCAAGGTGTCCCTGCTCCTGCGGGGGGGTTGGGCTGGGTGACCTCTAGAGGTCCCTTCCCACCCAAAATATTCTATGATTCTATTTTCTCTAGAGCAGAGCTCAGCCTTTGCCCGATGCAGATCGGCGCTGCCGGTATCGCCCTGCGGAGGTGCTGGATGTGGGCTGGAAGGAGCAGCAGGGTGGTGGCGTGTCCCAGCAAAACCGGTGCCCAGCAGCGGGGCAGAGCCAGTTATCTGAAGCTTCCTAGCGGGACCTGCGCTGTAACAGCCTCCCCCAGCCCCGTGCAGACCCCCGCTAGGGGAGGAGGGTTGGTGGGAGGATTCCTTCCGAGATGAAAGGAGCAACAGTGCAGGGAAGGCGGAGGACGGGACAGGGCGAAAACACTCGAGGAAGATCACAAAGAGCAAAAGAAACAGCGTAGGCTGTTGGTGTTCCGTTGTCACGGATAATTAAAAGATCTTCTTCCCAGCTCTCTGTGCCTGCTTGGTGCACGACGCAGGTGCCGCCATGCTTTGAGTGTTCTCTTCTTGTCACTTCTTCTGCAGCACTAATTTTAAAAGCAGCCCGTAAGGGAGGAGATGAGGCATGATCCTGTCTCGGGACTGACTCATCGTGTCGCTGATGTGTCTGCAGATTAATTACCAACCCGTGCCAGGTTGTGCACGCGCGCGTGCCAGGGAGCCGGGGCAGACGGCCGGAGGTGACACGCAGCTGGCTGGGGCTGGCGGGCACCCTCAGAGGCTGCCCACGTCCTGCTTCGGTTTTGGCACGTCCCCCTAGAGCTGCCAAGGGGACGGGGTCTGGCAGCCCCAGCTCCAGCTGATGCTTTTTGCAGCCGCTCGGTGAGCTGGCACAGGGATGCCCCGTCCCCACGCCTGTCCCCATCCCCGGGCTGCTCGGCTGGGGCATCCGTGGCTCCGCGGGCACCGGCTCGCCCTGAGCTCGCTCCTTCTCATCTCCCAAATGCCGTCATTTCCCAAAACGCGGGGGCAAGCGAAGGGTAGCGGGGCTGCTGTTGTTCGCGAGCCTATTTCTAGCCGCCCGTCTCCCCAGCAGGCTATTTTTAGCCTACCCATTCTGCTTCTGTTGCCATCCGTAAAGCTTAGAATGTCAAATGTAATATTAAACGAGCAGTGTGAAAGCAAAAAGAAAATGCCAGTGAGGTATTTAATAAATGGAATTGGGAATTTACGTGGGAGGCCGAAGATGCTCTCCAGACATTGCGGGGAGGGGGACAAATAAAACCCAAACAAGCTATCCCCGGAATATCGTTCCTCTGGCACAAGCAAGCTGCTTTGCAAAGAGAAACCTGGTTTTCCAAGGGGGTGCAAAAAGCTGGAAAAGAAGTGTGAGGGGGTAACGTATTTTCCCCTGGGTCCCACTGTGATAGAGTTGTTCATGTCCCAGGTACGGGGGGGACAAGCGCCAGCGTGCGGTGGGATGAGCCGAGCCTGGCCCGGGCGCTTTGCACCCGAAGGATCTCCCGTCAGGCTCCGGAGCAGCTGGCAAAGCTGTTAGGCCGTTCTGAAATCGGTGTTGGCGCTGCACGGCACCCATGGCTGTTCCTCTCTGTCGTGGGGGGGTTTTGTCGGTTTTGGGGGGGTTTTTGTGGTGGGCTTTTTAAATATGTCAGCACTGCTGAGGCTTCTCCCGGACCAGCAGCCTTGGCTGCGTGGCGAGGTTTTAGACACGTGTGTCACCCACCACTTGCCTTTGGGGTTTCATCCAAATACTTTGCAGCCTAAGGCTCCTCCGTCCCTGGGAAGACAAGCTCTGCACCATGTGCAGAAGGCAGGAGGGCGCGCGAGGCCACCGGTGCCCGAGGTCCCTGCAGTAGCCAGGAGCAGAGAGACACAGCGCGCAGCCCGCAGGCCACCTCCAGCCTTGCTCAGGTGTTTTGGGAAGCCGCTGGGTCCTTTGCCAGCCGGCCGCCGTGGAAGGCAGAGGTCAGCCCCCAGATGTGGTGCCGGGCCCCGCGCATGATCCTGCTGCCTCTCCGGTTGGTGCCTTACTGGTGGCGGGGGCACGGGAGGGGACACGGCGAGCATAGTGCAGGGGTGATGCCTGTTGGGCTGCTCGGCTGCCGCAGGCACGACCCCGGGCTGCAGGCGTTTGGGGCTGTGGTAGGTAGGTAGTGATGGAGCAGATGTCTTCGGGGAGGCTGGACCAAGTGCCCCAGCCATCTCTGCATGTGAAGCCTCTGGGTCCAGGAGCGGCTGTAGGGCTGACAATGAGACGTGCCATTGGCTTGCCCAGCGGGCACGTCAGGGACAGAGGGGAAAGTTATAGGACATGAAAGATTTTCTTGTGGGCATGTGCTTAATCTGGGTCCAGAGATCACCCTTCTCCCTTGGGAGGAATTTGTTTTAGTGAGCGTGTTTTGATGCTTCTGTCCCAAATCTGCGAAGCACGTGAGCTCATCACACCTTGCCCTTCCCTCACGCCTCCCAGCCCACCATGGGGGCATTAACCCTTGTTTTACAGTCAACACAAGTAACCAGAGAGTTAAGAACCAGCCTCCAGTAGCCAGAAATTAAATGCAACAGCTCCAGTTCAAGGACCCTACTGCAATCCCTGGGAAACTCTTTGGAGCTAGGGTTGTCCCTTGGTTTGACACATCTGTAGGACCTACCAAAAGGGCCTGTCATCATGAACGGAGTATACAGGCACCGAGGCTAAAAGTGTGCTGGAGTCTGGTTGTCAGCAAGTCACAGGAGAGCATCGCTGCTCCTTGGTTCCTACTACAGGATTGCTACCGGCTTGTAGAGCTGGAGCCTGACGTTGTGGGAGATGGGCACTGCTGTGAACCGTCGTGCGAAGAGGCCAATGGTTGTGGTGCCAGGTTCTCTGCAGAGGGCTCATTGCGGGCGTGAGGGCCATAGGACCCTGTGCTGGGCAGGCGGGTGCTCAAGGTGTCCCACATGGGTGATGCGAGGCAGAGGCTGAAGGTGCGGTGGCTTTGGAAGCCCCACCTGTCAGCTGAAGGACACTGCAGACCACTTGCAGGTCAGATGCATTCCTGTAGCGTTGTCTTCAGTGTGCTTTAGATGACGTAGGTCGGGAGCTGTGCAGCGACGCCGGGCTCGCTGGGGGGGCTGGGTGCTCCAGCCCGCCCAGGACAAGAAGGAGCTGCCCGACCCTGGATGGTACCAGGTGCTTTGGGGACAAACTGAACTGATGAATTACAAGAAACTCCAGCAGGCTTCTCTGCTCTCCCGTAGCTTCCCAATTCTCCTCTTACGGTCCAAGGACGCGCTGAGCAGCTTCTGACCCCCTTGTCCCCCACCCCACCTTATAACTTCTCTTCTGTTGCCTGGCGTAGCCCTGCCTTTGTGCCAGGACCGGGCAAATACAGATCTCTCTGTTAGAGGAGCGGTAGCCTTGGCTTGCCGTGACACGGCGTCCCCACGGTAATCGGGTCTCAACTACCTGGGAATGGCACGTTGCTGGCCAGACAAAGTCGCCTTGTCTTTGGGTGGTAAAATGGTTTTCTGTGCATTGTGAATGAATTCTGCACATTCTGCTTTCCTCAACATAGCCCTGGTTTCCCTGGAAAGCCGTTAGCCAGGGGCTTTGGGGCGTCCTGGTGCGGGGGGCTGACAGCCCCTGTTGTTGCACTGGGTATAAGAGGCTTTTCACTCCCCATCTCGGTTGTCCTGGGTTCCAGTGGCTCTGACTGCTCAGCGTGACCCAAGAGTACCCCAGTGTAATGTTAATTCTCCAAACTAGACTAAACAAAAATAGTGAATTTTAGTTTCCCTGCCTTTTTTTTTTTTTTTAGCCTTAGAGTTAAAACTTTCTTTGTTAGGCTGGTGAAAGTGAAGCACATCCCTCCTACAGGGGAGGTGGAAACAAATCTGGAAATTATTAAGATGCACAGAAATGCTGAACTGAAAGCTTGTGCAAGATCCAGATTTATGCACAAAGTACCCACGTGGGGTGGGCTCTTGGGGGTGATTTGGTACAGAGCTGAGCTCTGACTCTTAAATCCAGATCCGTTCCCTCTTGGAGAAGCCCCGTTACACATCCCGCTTTGCCAGCACGCACGTGACATCCCTGCTGCCTCCAGGGTTTTACCTTCACGGTACCCATGGCTGTGGGATGGTCATGGCCAGCAGGATAGTCATGGCCAGCGGGATGGTCATGGCCAACGGGATGGTCATGGCCATCTCCATCCCCTTCCCCATGGAGGAGTGGGCTGGCTTGTTGCAGAAGAGCAGCCTGGCCTTTTTTTTTCCTCTTCTGCTGGCTCTGTTGGTGAAGGGGCACCATCCAAGCCCACCACTGGTCCACTAACATGGTGCCTGGCCTCCAGTTGCTGCATTTTCCCCGTTTCCCAACGGGATGGTGCATGGGCACCTTCTGCAGAGCCCCTCAAGGCCGGACGTTGCTGACGGGGGGAGTGGAAAAACCCACCCGGGGCGTGCTTCCGCTTCCGAGGGATGGAGAGCCGGGCCGGGGCTCTATCGCGTGTCCTCCCTCCCGGGGGAAGGAGCCTCTGCTGGATAACAGAGAATATTTTTGCCTTCAGTATGGGGTATATTTGTTTACAAAGGCTTAGGAATTATTTTTCTTCCCTACTGGTGACTTTTTCTTCCTTTTTAAATCCCAGTTAAAACTCCTTTGCAGCTCACTGCCGTTCCCTTTATATCCTCGTGTGCTGTGAAAATCATAAATTACGCTGGTCTTTCAGAGAGCAGCGGTAGGCTGTTTGGTGGCTGCAAAAGCTAATTACTGGGTTATTGTTTCTAACGGTGCTAATCCAAACTTCATTTTCCTGTTAATTGTCCGTCGAGCCGGGCTAGATTGTTTTTATCATCCTGACTGTTTGCAGCAGAAGCAGCTGCAAGGTGTAACCAATGCCGCCGCGACATTTGGAGTGGTGGCGAACCCAAAAAAAAAAACCCTGCGGTTGCGAGATGAAATGACACTCTTCTGGTGCTCACCCCCCTCATTTGGCTGGAGAGATGGGATCGGTAGGCACCCCTTAAATGCCCCTCAGGTTAAAAATAAGCAAAGGACAGTTGGAGAGGATGGTGCTGAGCTGCCGGGGTGGCGTGCGGGGGCTGCCACCGGTGCCCGGCATTTGGAGCTCAGCGTCCCTGGGCTTTCGGGGGCGCTGACGGAGGGGGGAGGCTGCCGGCTTTGGGCTGCGGGGCGTTCTGGGGCACCACAGTTTCAGGGGGGTGCACAGCCCAGTTAGGCTGGAACCCACCATCAAGGCTTAAGCCTGCCTGGGAAGCTCTGAAGGCTTCGTCCCCACTGGGCGCCGGGCGTACTGTGGGGCACCGTGGGGCTCTCCATCGCGCGCTCGGTGGTGTGCCTGCACCGTCGCGTGCCTGTGGGAGCCTGCGTGTGCACGGGCGTGTTTGAGCGTGCGTGCGGGGGACATGGGGAAGAGGTTGGTGGCCCTGGCTCGGGGACACGCTGGCCCTCACCAGGGCCATCACTGGGGTGTTCCTCCCCCGGAGGACTTGCTGCCCCAACAGCCCTGAAGAGGAGACAGTGGAAATCGCTGGCCCTGTTGTGGCTGCGCCTGACTTTTGGGATGCCCAGAGCACCCCAAATGCCTCTGGCTCCTCCCGGCCCGTTTTCCCTGTTCCCGTCGCGCAGCGGTGTCCGGGCTGTGCCTCCCCGCCCCAGCCATCCCTGCTCCCCCTCTGCCCTTCTCCCGCTGCCTCCTGCAAGGACCCAAACACTTCTCAGCAGAAAAGTAGCAAAAGGTGAACTCCAGGAGAATTTTGCTCCAAACTTCCCTGGGTCAGGCGAGCTTGTCCTCGAGAACTGCGTGTTTTGGCAGCGTTGGCAGCGTCTGAGCACTGGAGCTTCGGGAAGCGTCGCAAGCAAAGTAAATCCGGTCTGCGGAGGTTTGCAGCAGAAAGGGGAGGAGTAGGTGGTTTTGTTTCAAATACTCCCATTACGGTCAGTTAACCTTTATGTTACCTAAATGAAAATTGTATAAACCTGAAATTTTCCCTGGTCGGGTTGCCTAGGAACAGGCGGGGGGGTCTCGTAAGGCAATGAACACGCAGTCACTGATGGGGCTGTTAGGCACCGAGACGCGGCCGTGCTACCCTGCGTCCCCCGCTTTGCGCGCCCGCCTTTGCTTCTGCGAGAGGCGGAGGTGATGCGGGAGACGCGGCCCCACTGGGAGCCGACCCTCCTGGTCCTGCACGACGAGCAGCCCCGTTCCCGAGCCCCTGCCCGCCTCGCTGGCGGTGCCACGGCCAGGACGGGGGCGCTGGGGGCGGCGGGGCTGCACGTGGCCATGCTACCATGGCTGCCCGGAGCACGGCCCCGAGTTGTGGTGCCTCTGCTCCCACTCTGGTCTGGCCGGGCAAGGGTTGGGGGGAGTGTAAAGGTGCAAAGAGGACGAGGAACTGGTTGAAGAACAAAGTTAGAGGTGTAACGCTCAACCCTCTGGCTTCAGCCCGAGACCCTTACCCTGAGACCAGCCATGCTCCTCGTGCAAACCGTCCAGGGGGGGCAGGCGGTGCCTTGGGGCTCACCCGCACCCTGCGTGTCTGCACGCTTGCCTGTTGCTCAGAGCACGGACTAAGGTGTAGAGCTGCAGAGCTGGACGCAGTAGTCCAGGTATGAGACCTCCCCTGGAGCCCTGCGTCAGCTCGGGAGCCCTCAGCACAAGGAGGACATGGACCTGTTGGAGCGGGGCCAGGGGAGGGCTACTAAAATGATCCGAGGGGCTACTAAAATGCTCCGAGGGCTGGAGCCCCTCTGCTGTGAGGCCAGGCTGGGAGAGTTGGGGGTGTTCAGCCTGGAGAAGAGAAGGCTGCGGGCAGAGCTGAGTGCGGCCGGTCAGGGCTTCAAGGGGGCCCAGAGGAAAGGGGGGGACAAGCTTTTTAGCAGGGCCAGCTGGGACAGGACAAGGGGGGATGGCTTTAAACTGAAGCAGGGGAGGTTTAGACTGGATCTAAGGAAGAAATTCTTTCCAGTGAGGGTGGTGAAACCCTGGCAGGGGTTGCCCAGAGAGGGGGTGGAGGCCCCATCCCTGGGACCATTCCAGGCCAGGTTGGCCGGGGCTGTGAGCAACCTGATGTGGTTCAAGGTGTCCCTGCTCCTGCGGGGGAGTTGGGCTGGGTGACCTCTGGGGGTCCCTTCCCACCCAAAACAGTCTGTGATTCTATGAAATGGGCTGGGATAACTCTGGTTAGCTCCAAACCAGCTTACCAGCATGACCAGCACCTGTGCCAAGGGAGCACAGGGGCAGTCTGCTGGCGGGGGGGGGGGGCGAGTCAGCAGTGCTGGGGCTGGAGAACATGGAAAAGCACTTTATTTCTCCCTTTTCGCATCCCAAAAGAGGCTGAGAACCAGCACCCGGCTGTGGGGTGGGGGGTCCTGGGGGTCCTGCTGCCGGCTGGGTTGGGTCGCCGCCTCTCAGGAGGTGGTGGCGGGGACTCGGCGCGTGGTGCGAGCGGCGTTCAGCAACTTCAGAAGGCAGCAGGAGTAACTGGAAGGGAAAGAATGCAGGTCGTTCATTAATAGGTTTGCAGAAATTTTTTGCTGGGTAGAAATATTGATTCTTTATTCCTATTTTAAAAGGAGCTTTTTGTACTGATCACCGAGAGTCGTTTTCTGTTATCGATTGCAATAGAGCTGTGCTGGAGACCTCCCTCCATTCATCCCACGCCCACGAGTGTCGTTGAGAGCGAACGCAGCCCCGGTTTTCCTTGCAGGAACACGGCGACTTCCGAAAATCAGCATTTCTGTCATCTTTAGGGGAGGGGGGATTGCTATGGGTGTTTAAAGAGACATAAGCGTTTGCTCTTTGAAATCCGTTTACGCTGTTCTTAAAGTTCACCTTAGAGGGGGAGGCGGTGTGGGGAGGCAAATGCTAAAAATAAAACTCCCCCCTTAAGTAGATCAGTTCTGCATTTGACATTTACATGGCATTCATTTGCATCTCATTTGTACATGTTTCTGCTCAATAGGTAGAATGTAAGAAAGCACAACCTAAAGAAGTGATGTTTCCACCAGGGACGAGAGGAAGGGCACGTGGATTACCGTATACCATGGACGCTTTTATGCTAGGGATGGGAATGTTGGGTAAGTGCCGTAGCCACCACACCTCTCCCGGAGCCAGCAGCTCCCGTGTTGTCTCCCCGATTTCCGAATGCTTAAGCCGTAGGGGTGAGCAAATCCCTGCACTGGGTGCGAGTCTGAAACTTCAGCAGGGGTGGAGTGGGGAAAATAATCCTGACTGTGGTAAATTATTAACTCCCCCCCCCCCCCCCCCCCTCCATCCTCTTTCCCAGCCATACTCACTGCTCTTGCAGGCCACTGATTCATATAAAAATTTGCATTTAAATGGATGTTTTAAATAGCCTGTTTTACTCTTACTCGCAAAAATAGAATGATGAAAGATGCAGTGTGTTCGTTCTGACTAAAAATGATCTCTCCCCCTTTTTTAGAGGAATTGAGTCACACATTATCCCCCTTCTTTTAAAGGTACCTTTGACAGTTCAGCATAGATAATTGAAAATCTTGCCGGTTCTTAACTGGCGTGCGAGATGGAGAAAGCAGGGAGCTGCGTAACAGTATAGGTCACAACAATAATTACAAGTTTCAAGGAGATGGAACGGTATTTTAGTCCAGAGTATTGTGTCCAGAAAATACTAATTAAATGGGATAAATGATATTTAATGGCAAAATTCTATTTGTGCATGAGGTCTATTTAGTTATAATTGGTTCTCATTTGTTTCTGCCGAGATGGTTCTTCTTTCTATATAATGTGACAACCTCTTGATACTCTGTCCTCAGGTTTACTGAGCCCAAATGCTGCTAATCCATTGTTTTTGTAAAACCCCATTTATTTTCAACTTTCTGCTCCCTTTATATCATTGGGCTTGCCCTCGGTTGTCACCTGCTGTGTCCCCAAAGCCCGCATGAACGCGAGGGCACCTGGAGGTGTTCCCAGGCAGAGAGGAGCCTTCCCTGGGCTAGCGTCCCTGGTGCGTGGCCTCGCCGGGATGCTTTGAATCTGCTGTCCTGGGCTGAGATGATCCCAGAAGCTGAGCACAAAAACCAGCCTTGAAAGCTGGTGCTCGGTTGTCCTGAGCTCTGCCGAGCCGGCCCACGGGCTGCCGGAGATGCTGGAGGACGCCGAGGCTCCAGGAGCGGGCGTGGGGTCGGGGGACTCGATTACCCCCCGGTAACGGGGCTGTTGCGCTGAGATGCCTGACTTCAGGCACCGCTTGATTTGATAGGGAAAACTTCCCTGCCATGTTTGCTTTATCTCTGAATTAATAGTACTTCTGTTCGTGTGGCTGGAGCGATCCATTTCTGGGATGTGTAATTTGGTTATTTCAGCTGATCATCTATTTTTCTGTCCCCACACTCCACCGCCACCCTGCTCCGTAGTGTTTGGAAATTACATTTTATGGGTAAAATATTTATCTTCTTCTAGTCAGACTGTGATTTCGTTACCTGTTATGTTCCCAGCGTGCTCGAGCCTACGTCCTTTATTCCTGTTGCTTCTCTTTCTTTTCCGCTTGCGGTGCCTGAGGTTTGGGGTGGTGCTGGCCAGTCCTGCCTGGAGGAGAGAGCCCAGCTCAACCCCGGGTGGGCAAAAAGCTCGGGGCAGATCCCTCTGCTGGCAGCAGATCCCTCACCACCGGCAGCGTTGCCTCAACCCTTCTCCTCGCCGCCAGGCCAGGATGGAATGGAGCTGTGGTCCACCCCAGTGACCTGAAGGGAAAATCCATCCCTCGGGTTGGCGTGAGTCATTCCCACCGGGGCTGCCTCTCTGGAAAAAAAAAGATGATTTCAAGCTGTAAGAAGAAAGGGAAGAAGCCCTCCGCGAGCGGATCTGCGTCTGCCTGTCGGCAAATCCCTGCCCTGCCACGGCGGGGTGGCTCGGGCTGCCCCAGCCGGCTCTGCCCCAGCCGCGCTGGCAACGTGCTCTTATTAGATTCCAAATCAGGGTGACTCGCTCAGAATTAATGATTGATTTGTGTTGAAGGCCAGATGCTTCATTATCTGCTCTAGCTGGCTTTTTCATCTCCCAAGTTCCTGCTTACTACAGTGGCACCGTGTTAAATAATTAAGTGCTAAACAAGGAAATTGCGACGTGGGAGAGCAAGGCTGGCTGGCCGGCCATTATAAAGCCCCGTTTTCAAAGGCTGCCTCTGAGAGTTGGCTTCAAGGGGGGTGATGGGCAGCAGCTCGGCGGGGAGCCCAAATCTCCCCTTCCCACACACCGACAGCTGCGTGGCGGTGGGGCCCCGTCCCCGCAGGGCGAGGGGTGTCCAGTTCTGGGTCCCCGGTTCAAGAAAGATGAGGAACTCCTGGAAAGAGGCCAGAGGAGAGCAACAAGGATGAGGGGGGGACTGCAGCATCTCCCCTACGAGGAAAGGCTGAGGGAGCTGGGCTTGTTCAGCCTGGAGAAGAGAAGGCTGAGAGGGGATCCGATCAACACCTACAAATATCTCAAGGGTGGGGGTCACGGGGACAGAGCCAGACTCTTCCCAGTGGTGCCCAGCACCAGGACAAGGGGCCATGGGCACAACCTGAAGCAGAAGAGGTTCCAGTTGAACGGGAGGAAGAACTTGTTGACTGTGAGGGTGCCCGAGCCCTGGCCCAGGCTGCCCAGGGGGGCTGTGGAGTCTCCTTCTCTGGAGACCTTCAACCCCCGCCTGGCCGCTGTCCTGTGCCCCCTGCTCTGGGTGAGCCTGCTTGGGCAGGGGGGTGGCGCTGGGTGAGCTCCCGAGGGCCCTTCCAACCCTTGCCATGCTGGGATTCTGTGATAATTAACCCATCAAACGACGCGGTGCACGAAGTAACGTCCCGCCGGAGTCAGCACCTGCAGGGGCCGAGCGTTTTGCTGTGATCCCAGGAGGCCGGTGCCAGCCCTACCCCCGTTCCTCCCTTCCGATGCCTACCCGGGCTGAAACACAGTGGCTGGGGCTGCTCTGGAAGGATTTGTATACCTGTTTCCAGAAGCCCTTGCTCAAGGTCACCTTCTCCAGATGCTGTTCATGGGCAGAGGAGGGAATCAGAGGAACGAACGCACCAGACAACCCAAAGGAAAGAGCGGAGAGCGACTCCCTCCAAAGCTATTAAGGAAGTTGGTCTTTTTCATTAATCACAGCCTCCCCAAGGAGCCTGCAGCAGCCGGGGTCTAAAGGTGCGTAGGCAGCCGCTTCTGTGATGATTTGGTTGATTGGAACAAAATTAAAGTGTTCTTCTGAAAGGAATTTCTGACTCGGAGAGCGCGGGCAGGCTGAGCCTTTTGCCAGGACTGCTTCTGGGCTGCCTCGGGCTCGGCCCGCTGGGGGCACGCACGCGCTCTCGGGGGAGAGCAGGAACGTGAATCGGCCGCCCTGCCTCAGGAGGGGGCTGGAGGGGGTTCGGTTCCAGGGATCTCTCCCTCCCTGGCAGCCCACCCAGCAGGAGGAGCAGCTCCCCAGCCCCGTGGGTGCTCGTGGACAGGCACCGTGTGTGTGTCCCCCCCCCAGCAGGCAACTCTCGCATCTGCAGCTGAATGGGATCAGCACGGCAGCCAAGGAGCTCGCCCTGAGCCCAGAAGCCACCCCTCTGTCACCTGGAACTGCTGTGCAAACCATGAGTCCCACCACCCAAGGGCGTGTGGCTGTCACTGCATTGCCCCATGGCTTTTTGCTCTCTGGGCAGGTGAAAACGTGGGGGGAAAAAAAGAGAAAAAAAGAGAGACAAGAAGAAAGCAACCGAGGAGCAACATTAATAGCAGGTCGTCTCTGTCCGCCCCCCCATCCGAAGCAGCTCTGTGCGACTGGGCCATCGCAGCGGCCGTCACAGAGGTCCCGGCGGTGATGCCCGGCTCTGGAGGTGACTGCTTGTTTCTCCTGGCCACGGGCATCTTAGACTTGCTGGTGTTTAATATTAAAGCTGGGCTCTTTTTAACTTGCAAAATCCTCTGCCCCCCGGCCCCCACAACCCCCCCCCCCCCCCCCCCGACTGCCAAAACGATGGCTGATCTGAAGAGCAGATTTCAGAAAGCCTCTTCCCAGGCTGCTTCTATCGCCGCAGAAGGCAGCGCGGGGCTCTGCATTACTGCACCCGTTCAGTCGAGGTAGGCTGAACTCATGCATACAAAGCCTGTGCCCTTCAAAGAAAGTCATTCCCTTTTTCCATCAGACTTGGTTTAATAGAGCAGCAGCTGCCTCTCAGGCAGGAGGTGGGAAGGGGAGCCCTTCGTTAGCATGGACTTCCTGGGAGGCTGGCACGACTTCCCGCATCCCACCGGGCTCCTACAGCAGCCAGCACCGAGGGACGTGGCCGCGGACGGCTTTAGCTTAGCCCTTGGGTTCCCTTGAAGGAGGAGACAGGCCGGCTTTGCTGGACCAAGGGAGAAACTTCCACGGCCGATGCGTTTCCCCTCCATAGCTGCTCCCTAGGACGTGACCACCCACGTGTCTGTATTCCCTGGTGCCACAAGTGCTCATGCCAAGGTCACGGCACGTTTCTTTTGAGGAAGACCCTCAGCATTTTTACTGCAGCGTGGGGCTATGCTTTGGCAGAAGGACCATGCCTTCCCTTGCAAAGGACCTGGCATTCCTTGCTCTGAGCAATGTTGGGAGACAATAATTATTTTCTTGCATTTACTGGAACATTTGAATTCATTTTGAAAGCAGAGGTCCCCAGGCCCCAAAGCGCCGTGTTCCCACGTTTGAACCATGAGCTTTGTCCATCGTGGATCACCAAATTTAAAAATGAGAAGACATTTCCAGAGCCTGGTTCAGCGGTTGGAGCCATTTCTCCCTCTGGAGGTGCTGGTGGGACAGAGGAGGAGCCAGGAGCTGGGCTCACGTCTCCAGTGACCTTGTGCCTGCGCCATGGCAAGCTGCTCGGTTTCCAGGGCCACCATTCCCCTGTGCAGCGTGGAAGGTGGGGCAGTTGGCCCGGATTTCGTAAAATGCTTGCAGTGCCCCTGGGAGGCCGTCCCTGCACCCAGTGGGTGCATCCGTGGGTGCATCGGACCTGCTGGCGTTGATGGGGGCTGGGTGGAAGGTGGTGGTGTGAAAGCAGTTTTGGTTGTTGGTTTGAGTTGTGCTTCCACGGGCAAGAGGGTCTCGCTTTGGAGGAGCTAATCCGGGCAAACTTGGATTTTTGGTTTAGTGACAAGGGATGATTGGATTGATCATTCCACAGGACTGCTGAAGCGAGTAAACTGTTCGGTGCCCAATGCAGGATGAGAATGGCATCTAATGGAAATGGTGGTAGGTCAGCTTGGCCATAATTTGGCTTGATGAAGCATCCACATGGGCATGGTGTTAATGCGCTATTGATATTCAGCCAGGCAATTTCCCCTGCGTGGATCGGGCTTTGACTCGTTAGAGCCGAGCTGGGCACTGCAGCAGTAAATGAAGAGGAAAATTGAAGTAATGTTGTATTATAAATTTATGATTTCATCTGCCTGACCTAGAGAGCGTTGAGCGCTGGCGATGCAGGCGAGAGCCCCCCAGGCAGCTCCATCGGTTTGGCCGGGCACTGCTGCTGCACGCTGCCTCGGGTTCGGAGGCGGACGCACCGGGGCGGGAGCATCCCCGGCCCCCAGAGCATCCCAGAGCAGGGCAGTGGAATAGATGGCGTCCTGCACCGCG
>NW_009258270.1:303338-304294 GCF_000687185.1 Egretta garzetta | reverse complement strand
GCTCAGGCGCTGCCCGGCACGCCGGTCCCCTCTGGCCCCAACAGTCGCCAGCTGACAGAGCTGCTTGGGAGTCATTCAGATTGGAATAAAACTTAATTTCTTTCCCGTTGGCGAGGCGAGGGGCTGCGGTCGGATGCTGCAGAGCGATTTTTCACGGCGGAGCCGGCGGTGGTGTTAATGGCGCTCCTTACTTAGCAAACAATCCATTCATCAATATCGTTGATTTGAAAAAAAAAAAAAAAAAAAAAAGGAGAAAAGGTTTTTAAAGCTTAACTCTGAAAGATCTGATTTAATGACAGAGGTGATTAATTTCTAAGGGAATCCAGCTGTTGAGCTGTGAAATAAATACGCAAGGGCTAAGCGGTGTGTACGTATCGCTGCCAGCCGCAGCGGGCGGTCCTGGGGTCGCGGGGCTGCTCTCCCCTGGCACTGCTTAATCCCGTCATCAAAATTCATCCGAGCATCTTTATCTTTTAGGTTGTGATTAATAGTACGTTGTATGTATCTATAAACCCGATCAGAAACGGAGGGACTCGCTGCGGCGGGGGAATAGCTGCCCCACGTATGAAGGATAAATGAGAGCAGGGCCGGGAGACCCCCCCTGGAGGAGCCCCCAACTGCTAAACCCGACCCCGGGGTCCAGCCCGGCCGCTGCCGTCGGCGCTGCCGGGATTCCCACTGCCTTCGGACGGAGCGGGAGCAAACTTTTCCCGAGGGTTTCTTGGTCTGGAGAGCGGAGGAGCCTGGGTGGACCGGCTGAGGCCGGCGGGGGGGAGCGGGAACGTGGCGCTGCGTTCGCTGCGCAGGCAGCTGCAAAGGGCGGGTCTTGGTTTTAAGAAAACCGAGCAAGGAGATGCTGAGGGTCGGAGGCGAGGTGACAATTTTAGGAAATCTGTCCAGGGCAGCTTGTGGCATCGGCTGTAGCGGTTGTAGCCACCGGCGGCGGTGGGACCGGA
>NW_009258270.1:300936-302732 GCF_000687185.1 Egretta garzetta | reverse complement strand
TAGACTGGATGTAAGGAAGAAATTCTTTGCTGTGAGGGTGGTGAAACCCTGGCAGGGGTTGCCCCGAGAGGGGGTGGAGGCCCCATCCCTGGGACCATTCCAGGCCAGGTTGGACGGGGCTGTGAGCAACCTGATGTGGTTCAAGGTGTCCCTGCTCCTGCAGGGGGGTTGGGCTGGGTGACCTCTGGGGGTCCCTTCCCACCCAAAACATTCTAGGATTCATTTATGATTCTATGACTCATGCCTTTACTTCCGCATCTTTATTAAGAAAATGATCTCGCGGGGGATTTTTGTCACCATAAAACTCCAAAAGCGGCCTGAGGTTGGCTGCGGCCCTGCGCCGATCTCAGAAATTGCGTTAGGAAGCGGCTCGCCTACCTGGGCTTTACTTCCCTGAAAAATTAAAAGCTCTTTGGCTCCCTGGCTCGTTGCTGGTGCTGCCTCGCACGCTTTGATGTGTTAACTGTTGTCCTTCACACTCCCGGGTTAAGGAATTACTACTGCCTTAATCTCCAACTGTCAATAGCTCTGAAGCAAAGTACATTCATCGTAAGCTCTCCAAATGTCAGAGCAAACCCGTGTTATGTGTTTAGCCTTAGCGTTTGGCATTTACTCTTCCAGCTAACAAGTGTGCACAGCCCTGGGCCGTCAGGTGCCGAAGTGCATGTTAATTAGGGAGTGACAGGGCTCGTGCGGCCGGCCGGCCGGGCGAGCGCGGGATGTTTCTATCCAAGATCATCACGAAACCTTTCTGCCATTCGCATGAGCAGAATAAATCTCAGGTTTTTTAATACTGTCTATAAAATCAAGTCTCGCCCATCCTCCATGTCATTTTGCATTGTATTTAACAACAAAAAGCCCTCGTTAATCACCAAACTTCTCTCTCTCTCTCTCTCTCTCTTTTTTTTTTAACATTTCTGTGATCAAGGTTACCCAAATTTTGTTGCAACGTATGGCCGAGGATATCCTGGATTTGCCCCCAGTTACAGCTACCAGTTCCCAGGTACGTACTATCCATTTGCAGATTTACTTTCTTTCCCCTCTTTCCTTCTTTTTTTTTTTTTTTTGTTTTTTTTTTGTTTTTTCCTTTTTTTCAAATCCCTAGCTGCAAGCTGAGACAGGCAAGTCTGCAGGGAGCCTCTCACACACCAACAATTTTTTTTGCTGCTTTAAAATAGATACTTCTAGATCCATATTTTAAATACATTTTTACGATATAGACATGCAAATTGGTACTGGTTATTTGAAAACAAACTTCTTCATTAAAACATAGAGCAACAGAGATCATTTCAGAGCTATTAACCCTCCCTTTGACGGGGTTTTTTCTTTCACATATATTCTAAATCCATAGACAGACAGACAGACACACGCAGGCAGGCTCGCACACACGTGCCCGTGCTGTCCCGCGGGCAGCGTGCACTCATTGCAAGCGCAGTCTTGGAGTAAAAGTCCCAACGTTTCGGTGTCGGTGTCGCCGGTGTCCTTCAAAGGACTGGTTTCTGGCCGTGTGTCGATGGTTCCGTTTGGCTTCGGTTTGGTTGCCCCCCTCTTTCCTCGGCATGGCTGCCGCGGCGGTGGGACCGGGTCGGGGTGCCCCGTAGCCCAGGCTGGCTGCGGGGATCACGCAAAGCCCTTTCCCGTTCCCACACGTCCCGCAGGAGGGGCTGACGCCGCACGGGGCGCGGTGTCCTTCCCTGTCCCCGTGGGGCTCCCCAGGTGGCTTGACCGAGCAACACCACGCTGCTGCGTTTATGGCTTCCTAACGGAGCCCAGCCGGCCACCGCGGCGAGGGAGCC
>NW_009258270.1:299488-300348 GCF_000687185.1 Egretta garzetta | reverse complement strand
TTGGCGGGCTGTCCCACGCTTCCCTCCCTCGCGACTCCATGCGCCAGCTGATCCGTATGGAGACAGCTAAACGAGAGACGCCTTTGATAAGTTAAATGATGAAAATCGTCAGAGCTGAGATGACTTTAATTAGGAACATGCCTGAAGCGAACGTGTCTGCTAGCTGACAGCGGAGGTACCGTTTGACTCCAGCCGTCGTTATATATATTTTTATTAAGTGCGTGTTTTGCCAGTTTTCCAGGTACTTGATAGTTGTTTTCAGCCTCTTGCAGAGATTGAATGTGCAGAAGAAAAGCGGGGTGGATTGTCCCCACCGAAAAGCAGGCGCTTCTCATTGCGGGCAGCGGTCGTGCCTCGGGGAGCTGCTTGGAGCCCCCCGCCGCCTCGCTTGCCTTGCCCTGCCCCGAAGCTCTGCCCGGGCCGTTTGCTCCGCTCCCGCTCCCATCATTTATTCCACGACGGCCAGCAGAACCGTCTGTAGAGTTGTTAGGTGGTTTTTCTCAGGTGACTTGGGACTCCAGTCTCCATCGGAGCGGTGTGGAGTGCGGGACCCCCTGTGCCCGGGAGGCACGGCACGAGGGGTCTGACACCCATCAGCAGGACGGGGCGTCCCCGTTGTGGGAGCCAGGAGCGTTGGGGACAGAGAGCAAAGCTCAGGGTGCAAGGGAGCATCTCGGGAGGATTTGAGGACAGGGATGTGCCAGCGCCGCTTGCTCCAGCCACAGGGACAGCGGTGGAAGTGCGTGCCACGCCGCGGGGTTGTGTCCTGCCGTGTCTCGGGTGCCGGCGTGGGTCTCCCCGCTCTCCCTTCGCCCCTCGCGGCTGGTGGGGGCTGCGGCCCCGGGCAGCAGATCCGGAGA
>NW_009258270.1:297684-298369 GCF_000687185.1 Egretta garzetta | reverse complement strand
TCTTTTCTTTTTTTTTTTTTTTTTTTTAATTTCTGGGACTTATCTTTTCAGTTTAATCTATTAATTTCTGTTCTTATTTCACTTTGCAGACTATTTGCCGATTTCACAAGACATAATTTTTATCAACTAGTTCTTAAAGATGCATAACAAATTAATCGGGGTTTACTACAGTGCTAATGAGAGAGAGAGAGAGACAGAAAAAGCCTGGGTGGTCCATGCTTAATATCAATGTCCACTGAAAAATTGCTGCTCTTGCTGGCTGGTTTGATTGACTGGACTCTTTATTTTATTTTTTATTTTTTTAAAGGCTCCATATCCTCACTGCTTTGAGTTTGCTTTTTAATTTTTTTTTTATTTTTTTTTTTTTCCTCTGCTTTGTTATGAGTTTTTAATGCCCACTTGGAATGTAACTCACAGGGGTTGGGTCGGGGGCGTTACCGAGGCATGACTTCTCACAAACTTTTTTAGGAACAATTTTCTCAAGGAAGCAAAACGGATGATGGGGTCTGGGAAGCAGCCCCGGAGCGAGAGGTTGGCGCTTTGTTAACAGAGAGACGTTGGTCGTCAGGGTGGAGCGAGACTAGCGTCTCCTCCCACTCGATCGTTAGCAACGCAGGGTTTAATTACTCAAAAAACGAGCGTTCCCGCCGCCGCCAGCGTGACCCCATGGCGCTGGCGGCCCCCG
>NW_009258270.1:293549-297635 GCF_000687185.1 Egretta garzetta | reverse complement strand
CTGCGCCTCCCGCAGCGCCCAGCCACTGACCGCCCCGCGCCTGGCGGCCGCGCTGCCCCTCCGTGCTCCGTGCACTCGCTTCTCCTGCCAGACTTTGCTTGCAAAATCAGGGGCAAATGGCTTAAATTGTGGCAGGGGGGGCGAGCTTTCCCCCAGCCCGCTTGAGCTGTACCGCGCCTCCACCCAAATCGCAGGGGAGCTCCAAGCCGACGCGCTGGTGCCTCCATCCATTGGCTTTATTTTTTAACAAGACCTGGCGGGTAGAAAACAGGCACCGTATTTAAATTCTGGTTCTCTTGAAGCGTTTCTCCCCATTTTATAAGTTTGTGAGAAGTAAATTGCATGCTTACAGTCGAACTGTAATGCATTTTGATGTTTGTTAATCCACGTGTTTAAAATGTCAGCGTCAAAGGCTCGACGATGCGCGGCTGTGCTGTTCATTTCATTAAAGATGCTCGATGTAATAATTGGGTTAGTTTTCTTTTTCCTTTTCTGCAGGCAAAGGCTTTTTTTTAATCTGTATGGCTTCTTATTATTTTGTTTGGGGTTTTTTTGCTATGAATTGCTTTGCTTTTGTGAACTTGTCCTAGTGTGCATGATTTGCAAACATTTCGGCTATTGTGAATTCTCCCATTTTTTGTAAATAGTCCATCTGTGCTTTTCTTTTTTTTTTTTTCTTTTTTTATGACTTTTTTCCTGTAAGTGACTGAGGTAGAAAATAATAATAAATGGTTTACAACGGATATGCTGTGTTGCTGCTCTCTTAGCTTGCAGTTTTACTCTCGTGGTTTGGACGCACCAAATAACCAGTACCAATGACGGTTTAATAAAAGAATAAACCAACCATCGCTCCGAGCGCGTGACCCGGTGCTTGAAGAACCTGCAGACGGACGGTTACACGCGAGGTGTGTTTACAGCAGAAGTTAACACCCCCCCCCCCCCCCAAAAAAGACGACAGTGCGCTCGTAATCGGGGGGAGCGGAGTGACCCCGTGTCACGGTTGCAGTGTCCCCAGCGGTCTGAGCTTCCACCACGGTGGTCGGGGCCGGTCTGTGCTCAGCGACTGAGGTGGGTTTAAGCATTGACCCCGTGTTAGAAACCCGTGTTGCAGACTCTCCAGCGTGCAGGAATCTCTCCCTGCCGTTCGGAAACGGAAAGGAAGAGCAGGAAACTCCCGTGGCTGCGAGGAGGTCCCTGGCGTTCCCGGTGCGGTGGGATGGGTGCCGCTGGCCGTGCCTGCAGGGCAGGGACGTTGCCATCGCTGGCTTCCTCTCAGTTCTGCTTTCTTCCATCATCACCTGCAGGGCTGGGGATTGTCAAAGTTGCTTCAAAGCCTTCAGCTCAGGAATTATACATTTCTTTTTTTTTTTTTAATTAAGGGTTTGTTTGCGTGTATGTTTGTTAAAGCTTATTAAAACCTTTGTGTATGGGGAGAGGTGGGAAAAACAAATATTTTCACAAACTTTTCAGAGCTCAGGGAAATACACTTGCTTATTAACAACGGCACTGCGTAGTCGGCGAAGCCCAGCCTCAGGTCACGCGCCGGCAGCGCCTGGTGCTGTGAAAAAGCAACGCGAGATCAGCTCCGAGGCTGAACTGGTGTTTTCCATTATTGTGAGAGCATTTAAAAACAACTTTCTGCTAATCTATAGAGCTTAATTTAGTTTCTTCCCTCATGCCAGTCACAAACTGTTCACGTGTCGGCCATCGGTGCTGGGCAGGAAGGTTTCCTTGTGTAAAAGTGATTTGTGGTGCTTGCCTTGTAGGTCTAAGAGTTATTTTCTGGGTCGGGAGAAGGAGCTGGCACCAAAGCCAGGGGTAACCGGTAACGATGACGTGCGTAAGGCTTCTTTTTCCTAGTGTCTGAGAGAAGGAGGCGAGGCCAGGAGGTTCCCGTGTCGGTTCCGTAGGACGCCCAGCGATACCAGGGAGCCACAAGTCGCGTTGCTCCTGCAGGTCTCGCTCTTGGTTAGTGACGTCCGCGGGGCAGGTGGTGGGGACGGGGGGGGAAGGAATGCGTTTGGAGCTTCCACGTTGGGCAGAGCCGAGGTGTGGTGGCACGGAGCGGCGGCCGTACTCGGGAGGCACGGCTTTACCGTGCTGAGCGCGACCGGGCGCGGTTTGGGAGCCGGTACGGTCGGCTCACCAGAAGGAGCGTAAACCACATCCGCGCAGAGGGCTGGGCTCTAGTTCTGCCCGATGGCTCTCAGCCCAGGTCTGGCTCCCGAGGGGACGTGCGTGGTGCTTCGGCGACCCCGAGCCACGTTCCCACGAGCACCCAACCATCTACTCCGGTGATGGAAAGCAAGTGCAGAGTGGAGCTGCTGCCTACTCATGGCTTCTTTACCAGTAGCAGGTGATGACGTTGGTATTAATGCTCTTCTAAAGCCCCATTACACAAGGCTAGGACTCGTGTAACATTTAGTAACGGGAGCAAAGTTTGTCCGGTCATGATACGTTAAATGATCAAACTTGTCATTAAGAAAGAAGGAGAAATTGCTGGCAGCTGCAAAATAGGCAGAAATACAAAATCTGTTTTGAATTGTCGATTTAGTTAGTTAAGCCTTGTAACAGTACGAGGTGCATAACAAAGCTGGAAATGTTTCTCCCTCCTCTGTCTAACCCTTTCTTAACTGTTTAAAATCCCCCCTCATCATCCCCGTGCCGCATGCTTTTTTTCACCTAAAGCACGTTACTGCATCTGCATGGCATAAAATGGTTTCCAAAGCGCATTTGAGATCTGCGAGAACCACCTTCATTACCACTCTTCAAACCTCTCCGTTTCAGCCTCCATCAGGGAAAACAAAGCCGATAGACCGGACCTGGTTTAAAATTAAGATTTGGGGGTTCTTTTGCTGCGGGGGGCCGGGGGGGCCAGGCTGCAGAGGCAGCGTTCACATTGCAGGTGTGTCCCTGGAGTGAGGAGCAGCTGGAACTGCAGGCAGCAAACTGAGGCATTAATACGGCAAAGCCCATGAATTCCCAGCCAGAAGGTATTCCTGCAAGTTCTGCTGAGATGACGGCAGCTTTTGTTGCGATGCAGGAAAAAAAAAGGTCTCTGGAGCTGTTCCCTGAGTCCGAGCAGAGCTTAAGCGGCTTTGCCTCCTTGGGACATTTTTTCCAAGAGCTGCATTTTTTTATAATGTCGCAGAGAATTGCGTGAAGTTCCTTCTTCACCTCCCGTTTCCCCCACCCCTTACAACAAGCTCCTGGATATTAAATGGGAGGTGAGGTTTCCAAGAGAGGAGCTGTTGATCTCGGTCGGTGGTCCAGCTTCCACCCATTTCCATGGCAGCCGAGCGGTCGGCAAAAACGCTGCCTATCCCCCTTGTCCTGCCACGCCACCTCCGTGCAGGCGAGGGTGCTCTTAAGATTTCCCCAAAGAGCATGGCTGGCTAAGGGCCAAGACTGCCCAGGTCCTGCAGTAGGTTTTGCTATACCGATGTCTTAGATAACTGAGCAGTAAGAACATCTTGACCATTGAACTTGAATGGTGGTTGTCCCATCCTCGGCGCTCGCTGGTCCATGCATGGGGTTCAAGGCAGGCTTTGAAACTTCAGGGTTGTTGGCTTGAAAACGAGCGATCGTAAAGGGATGGGGAGGAGAGAAAAGGAAAAAAAAACCCGAGCCAACCAGGCTCTGCGGGTCTCTCAGGAGCTCATGGCAGTTTGGGGCTCCTGAGCCATCACTTCTGCTGCAACCAGGCCACAGCTGCAGCAACGGGGCAGTGTAATGAGGATAATTATTCACGAGAGTAAAGAGGCATAAGGCACACACGCGTGTATGGAAGGAAACATGGATAACCCTATCGAAAGAAGGACGTGGGCTGGCAATGCCAGTTCTGCTGTAAGGAATTCGACGTGTCCGAGTTAGCCGGAGCGCGACGCTCGCCTGCTTTTATGCCGCTGTAGGTACAATTTTTAACTGTAAAGGTGTTAAAAATTGGGAGCGGGGGTTGCAAAGAAGTTGAAGGGATTGGTCTCCTTAAAGCACAGAAATGTTCCAATGTGAATGTTCTTCAATCACGTTCAGTAGCAGGATGTCAGGCTGAGAATTTCCAGCTTCCAAGCCCTCCTCCACCCAGCA
>NW_009258270.1:289219-293369 GCF_000687185.1 Egretta garzetta | reverse complement strand
AGAGGAGCAGCCGCTGGCGCTTCGGCACATGGAGGTTGTGGGGAATTTCCTACCTCCCGTAACCTTGTGCTCTGATTAATTATCTTCTCTTTTACGCAGTTGCCTCTTGTCTGCGTTGAATTTTTCCAGCTTCAGCCTCCAGACACGACTTCTTTTTATGCCTTTGTTCATCGTCGAGGATCTGTCTCTTAATAATACTTACCCAGATAGTTTAGATCATTCATAAAAATTTAAGCATGCGGTTTAACCAAAGAGCTCATTTTCTATAGCATCGAAGCGACTGCAATGAGGCTTGAAGCAAATCAGTGCCACTTTGCTGAACTTTAAATACGTGCCGTAGCACGGTTCCCTCTAACCTGCCCTTCTTCATTCGGCAGCCGGTGACGGGAACTCAGAGCTTCTGCGCTGCGCGACAGCTCGGGTACGGTGAACTCCAGGTATTCCTCCCCCTGCAGCCATCGTTGCATTTATGCTTACCTTGTTTATTAAAAATTGATAGTAAATGCTCGGCTTTGGGCTTTAAAATGAGAAACGCTTCCATCGGAGCGATCAACTTGGTATCAAACAGAATCATTTGCTTTTAGGAAGCGATTTGGTTGAGGTTCCCTTTCATCCCCATCAGCTGCCTTCACTTGGAGCTCATAATTCTCCGTGTTCCACCGGTTACTGAATTAGGGAGAATCCAAATTGCATGTTGGGTTGGAGTGGTGGGTGGTGGGAGGTGTAGTTGGCCGAGGACACATGGGAGGAGTGGAGCGGGCACCTCAAAGCTGCTGTGGGATAGGAACGGTTTGAGGTCGAGTAAATAAAGCGAATCCGCTCCCAGCTTTGGCTTTTTGCTCTACGGTTTTTTTGAATAAACGGGGTTTTTCTCAGGATGAACGTTTTGCCTTTGAGAAGTTTCCCAGCTTGCTGTACGGTGAAATAACTGCAGCGGGGTTATTACACTCGAAACGCCACGGAGCGATAATTTGGAGACAAACAAGGCTTGGTCTCACTGATGCATAAAGTAATTACTGGGCAAAAGTGCATCGTTCTCGTTTGAAAAAGCGCAGCCTGAGAGTGGTAAACAGCTGAAAAATGGGCCGTTTACTGTACATAACGGGGAAGTGCCAAATTTTAAATGAACTATATTTGGGTTTTATTGTTTTGTTGAAATTCCAAAGCAGAAATATTTGTTCACAATAACATCCCTCTGCAAACACGCATCCGGCGCGGAGCGCGTTACGGGTGCCTGACGTGGAGAGTTCTACGAACTCGCCGTACATTTTAAGCAGGAGGTGACTGTGCCTGGAATAAGGCAGTGGGCTGCTTGATGAGGTTCCATTATGCAGGATGCGCCGTGCCTGGAGTTTGCTAATTTTCTGACCCGGTGAAATAGATTTTAATAAGCTTGATGTAACACGGCTCATAAAGACAAAGGGAAGCGCTTAATGGGGCTGTCACGATAAAGGGCCCTGAGTGGGCTTGGAGATGCTAAAAGTGTTAACAGCATCGATGGGAAGCTTAGGGAAGAAATTTCCCGTTGCTATGGAGGTCTGCCCTGCACCTCGCTCCGTCCCTCCCGTTTGCTGCGGCACGGACGGTGCTATCCCGCTGCTAACGCCGAACCCGGGGCGCTGGCGGGGGGCACCGGGCGTTTCCAGCAGGGCTGGTAGCTGCCTGGACTTTGGGGAGAGCTCCGGTAGAGTCGTCAATCAAATCCCAAAGAGTTAATGGCTACTAAACCTGATCTGGTTAGCCGTGTCCCTGCTCCCCGCAGGGGGGTTGGGCTGGGTGACGACCTCTAGGGGTCCCTTCCCACCCAAAACATTCTGTGATTCTATGAAACCGTGGTAAGGAGTTGTGAGTGGTTTGGTAGAAGCCCCGTCTCCCATCAATTCTAGATAAAATTTGATTTCTCTGGGTACATCTTCTTCTCCAAACACTGAGCGCTTGGTTGTTAATCTAAAGCTTGAAATGGTAGCAGGCTTTTTTCTTTCTCATTCTTGTTTCCTTACAGAAAGGGAGGGGGACTGGGAGGCAGAGAGGCCTGAAAGATGAAGGTTTTAATCATAAAGGGATTGTTTTGGGATGGAGCTTTCCCTTGCGCGTGCTCACCATTAAAGACTACGTTTTTTGTCCAGTAAATTGGACCCACGCCTGCCTGCCCTCAAAAAAAAAAAAAAAAAAGCTGCCAGGCTCTTCTGCTTCATGGTTTTGAGTCTCTGATACTTTTGAAATGAAGCCTAAAGATCCTACAAAGAGGATAACACTGCCTAATGGAAAGAATAATGCAAGCGAGAACCCATTTGAAATGACAGCTGTGAGCCTTGCCAAGCTGTGCTGCGCTGATCAAAGCTGCGGGTAACGCTGTTTGAAAAGAGGGTATCGGTCTCCCCCTCTCCTTCTCCCACTCCACCTGCCCATGATTTTATAGTCCAGGCTCGGTGCTTTTTTCCGAGGAGATCAAGCGAACCTCCTAAATGGCCAGTGCTCGGATCAGCGCTGGGGAGCACCATCGGCATAAGAGGCAAAGTGTTGGGGGCGGGGGGGTGATGTAGCCTCAGGGTTGGATCCCCCTTGTGCGTAGGGCCCTCGGAATCACCCCGTGCGGAGACGCGGTGGCTTTGCGGGGCTGAGCCGCGGCGTTCGGCTCCTCTGCCCGTGTGTGCGAACGCCCCCGCGCATCTGGGAACAGAGAGGAAGGGCTTTGCTCGCTAGGCACAGTTTTATGGTGGCTTTTATTTTATTCTCCACGCGCGTCCCGTAATTTGGGTTATTTTCTGAAGTCTGGTGCTGGAGTCAGGTGATTATTTGAGCACCTCGGCTTCCGTTTTTGTTCTTGGTTTCAATCCCTGTGCTTACTGCTAAACGTACGACCTCGTGTGCCCCAAGTGCTTTGGCCGTTTGAGGCAGAGAAGATTCTTTGCATTCTTTGGGACAGGGTTTAGTGGTGGGATGGCAGGGTTAGGGGAACGGTTGGACTCGATGATCTTAAAGGTCTTTCCCAACCTAAACCATTCTATGATTCTATGATTTTTTGATGTAAGAACCAATTCCATGATCTTCGTGACTTCTTTCTGGTTTGATTCCTGTTGTCTGGCTGTTTGTAGAGGACAGGGTCTTGTGTCCTTTGGGGATGCAAGATATTTGGGGTCTTCGGGGGCCGAACAGAGCAGAGCAGCTCTGAAGGAGTCGGGGGTTTCTCACAGAGAAGGCCAGGGCCGCACAGGAGGGAGCCCCGGCAGCACGCGGGAGGACGGGAGTTTAGAACAGTTCTTGGGTTTTTCACTTGCTCCTGGTTGCCTTGTAGCCGGCTTCAGGCTGGGCTAAAGGAAAAATTGGTGGTTGGAGAAGGGAACGGTCCCACCGGAGCAGGAGATGGAGCAGGGCAGAGACCAGCGGAGGGAGCATGCCCTTCGCTGGGAGCCCCCCGAGCCCCCCCGTAAGGACTGGCCCTGCTCAGGCAGCCTGGCTCTCGCCAGATTTGTTTGCAAAGCCCCTGGCAGATCCCCTAAATCCTGGGCTCTCGGTGCTCTCCACGCTCTCCGTGCCCACGTCCAGCCCGGCTGCTCCTGCGCAAGCGCTGCCCCTCGATCCCCCCTTCTGCCAAACCCCGTGCCGGGCGGGAGGCAGTGACTGGAGCTGGGACCTTAGGGCAAAGCATGTAAACCCAGCTGTGTCCATCTCCCCTCATGTAAACCCAGCTGTGTCCGTCTCCCCTCATGTACACCTCCCCTCGCAGGAGGCTGCATCAGTATTTGAAGTGAAACTATTGATGCAGGAAGCAGAAAAATTTATCTGTGAAAAACGGAGCTCCAAATGCTCGTTCAGAGCCATGAGAGAGCGTGGAATCGATGGGAATCCTCGAGGCTTTCCTGGACAGCGTGTGAGCCCCTTGCAAAACATTTATTGTAAAACATCTTCTAATTGCACTTTGAAGCGGGCACTTTCGTCCTTTTGAACAGCTTTGGTATCTTGTTTTCTCCAGGCAGTTACACGCAGCAGATACACAAAGAAGGACAGGGATCGTTTTGGCAGGAATCGGAGCGCCTTAAACGAGCAGGAGGAATGAATTGGTCTCTCCCTCCACCCCTTTTGATTTTCCAGCTGACTTCAGAGAGCAGAGGGCTCGGAGGGAGCGGGGCCGGCTCCGGCTGCTCTCCCT
>NW_009258270.1:286151-289137 GCF_000687185.1 Egretta garzetta | reverse complement strand
CCCCACTCTGTGCCCCCATTTCCTCGGAGCCGCCTGTTAAAGGTGAACCAGGAGCGTGCAAGCCCCTCGGCAGCTGGCTGCAGGGTGCAAAGAGCCTGCTGATACCCCACAGCCCTCTGTGGCCCCCGGGGTCCCCCCACACCCAGCAGCCCTGCATCCCCAAAGCTCTGTGTCCCGGAGAAGCCTGCGCTTCCCGGGCGATGCTAAGGGAAGGCAGCGGCGCTGGCGTGGCACGCGCTGGGCTCTGCTTCTCCTTGCAGCCCTGCTCCCGCCCTCGGAGGTGTCCCCCGTGCTGGGTTCCCCATCGGAGCAGGATGGATCCCATCCACCTCTGCCGCTGCCTGGGGAGCGGCACCCGGGAAGGTGCCACTGGGGTTCGGCAGCCGTGTTTCGCCGTTGTCAACGCTGCCGCCAGGGAAGGGGAATGTGTGCAGGCACGCGGCCTGGCCAAAGTGTCAGCGTGGTCTGGGGGACCAGCGGGAGGCTCCGTGGAGAAGCAGGTTCCTTCTGGGGGCTGGAAACCAGCAAAGTGCCTGCTAACACTTCCCTCTTTGCCAGAGAGCTGCAGGTGCCTCGGCTCTCAAGCCTGAACAGACCGGTGTGGCAGCAGAGAGTGACGGGGGCAGAATTCTTGCGGTACGCAAAGCGGGGTCGGTGTTAATTGCGCTGTCGCTGTTGTCCTGAAGTCTTCCCTGGTGTCGAAGTTTATAAGCAATGGGAGGTGATAACGCGGCATGACTGGAGGGCTTAAATCACGCCGTGGGGTTGGTACAGGGGGGGAGTTACAGGGATGAGTGGTGGAGCTTGAGACCCAAACCTGCGAGCGCCCGGCTGCCTGCAAATGTCTTTCTCTGGTCATTTTGCTGCTTTGTGCCTGGTTTTATCCCACCTGTGATGTGGGGCCAGCGTCAGCTCCCGATGGCTGCTGAGAGGTTCGGGAGCAAGGAACCACAGAAGTGACAGAAGTAAGTTAGCAGGGCTGCGACCCGCCGCAGAGCACTGACGCGCTCAGCGGCGTGGTGACAGGGCAGGGGGGGTGGAACCTGCTTTCAGCAGCATGAGCTGATCAATGCAGGGCCTGGCAAATGCCATTGCAGCGGGGCGGGGGGACACCGAAATCTTCCAGTATGTTGGATTGATTTAGGGCCCCCACCCCCAGTGCTGGAGCCAGTCTGTGTTGGTAAGCAGGATTTTGCCAATCTGGATAATCAATCCCGGTTTCTGTCTCCCGCATCTGCAGCCGTACGGGCCGTGCCGCTGCGAGGGATTAATTTTTCACACATCTGTCCACTGGAATGCACTAGCAGAGCCTTTGTTCGGGCTCTTCCTGCGGAGCGCCTTCTCCACCCTTGTTATTTCATTCTGCTTTTGCATGGCAAAACTTTTTGTCCTGCATTTCAAGTAGCTACTGAGCGTCCCTGGCAGTTGAACAAGAGAAACAAACTTTCCAGCCCTGGTTTTTGTGCTGTTTTCAAGGGGATGCTTGGTGATTTGAAGGGTATTTGATTGGGTTTGGCAGAGGCATTTTACTCTGTGGAAAATCCACAGCTCCTCTGATCCCTTACACATGGCTTAGGGAGCCCCTGGAGGTGCCAAATGAGAGATTTGCTGGTGGCCAGCTGGTCCTGGATGTGCCACGGGAACGCTGAGGACGCTGCTCTTGGGACGTGCGCCGTGGTGGGCAGGGGGTGGCGGAGGAGAGGCCGGAGGGACGGCATGGCTTGGCCGGGGCATGGCTCTGCATGAAAGCGAAGCCCCAGAGCCTCAGCTGGTGTCCTGCAGATCCTTTCCCTGCTCTTCGGAGGTTGGTTTGACTCTAACACCGAGGTCTTCTCACTCCAGCGTATCACAGCTCCAGCCCTAAACGTGTGTCGGGGGACCTGACCGGGGTCGGTGGCTCCATCACCAGCGAGAGGCAGTTTAGCGCTCGGGCCTTTGGGCTGGATGTGCTTCCTCCTGCATCCCGCTCCGCAGGGATTGCAGCAGTTCGTCAGCATCGTAAAACCAAACAGATTCACATGGGCGCCGAGGAGCAGGGTTTGCTGCGCGGTGCGTGGGGAGCAGCAGCAGCCTGGGGTAGCTCTGCATACATTCACCTGTACTATTTTTTTTTTCCCCCCCAACAGCCCTATTACCATACTTAAATGCAAGTATGTCTTTTTTTAATTGATGTTTTAAGTAGCTTCAAGTCACTCTAGCCTAGTTGTTCTCTGCTCCTTTCCCCTGGTAGATTCCCCGTAGCTGAGATGATAGTGCTAGAGGTAGCGGGCTCGTAGGCTGCTGGTGGCGCTGGGTCTGGCTCTCTCCGTTCCTCTAGCTCGCTGATCTCTCTTTCTGTTGCCTCAGTTGTTTTTCTGTGGTTCTTCAGCATTGCAAAGCAGCTGTGATCAAAGTCCTGGAGCCCCGGTCCCGTGGCCGTGACTACCCCTGGGAACGTCCTGTCGGACGCCGGGAGCGGTCGGAGCTCCCCGGAGACCAGGAACCTCCGAGGGTTTTGTTGACTTTGCAGCAAGGGGGGTTGGGGTTCTTGCTGATTACCTGGACCTTGCCACTGCCCTTTTAAAATACACATACTTAAAGTCAGAGCCTCTGGCAGATCTTTTGGATATTAAGTAAGTAAATAAACTAAATCTGCAGTCTTGCTAGCAGCATTTCATGCATCTGTAAGGGCTCGGTCCCCTGTAGGAGGGTGTATGTCTTAGAGCTCCTTGATCTGCGGCTGGTTTGCTTTCAAGAGCTTTTTTCCTTTCTTTCTTTCTTTCTTTTTTATATTACATTCCAGCAAATTTTTTCTGCTTGATCCCAGCAAATCTGTGATCTTGACATGAGGACCTCCTCGTATTTCCCATTACTGCTATGTCTGTAGATCGGCACGTTATTATCACTTGCAAATCAGCAAAGAACAAGAATTCCCCCGGCGTTGCGCGATGCGCTCTGACCCCACCCGTCTGAGAGTACGGAGACCTAAGCCGAGCGCCGCAGGCTC
>NW_009258270.1:283010-285304 GCF_000687185.1 Egretta garzetta | reverse complement strand
TC
Organism: Egretta garzetta; assembly: GCF_000687185.1. Lineage (NCBI taxonomy): Eukaryota > Metazoa > Chordata > Aves > Pelecaniformes > Ardeidae > Egretta > Egretta garzetta. Next base: position 285,302 of record NW_009258270.1, on the reverse strand, counting down.
TGCCCGCCCGGGGCGAATGCTGGTCCCAACGCCCTCGGCACCAAAGCGCCGCTGGCAGTTGGCCATCCCGGCCCGCTTCGAACCCCGGCGGGCTCTCATGAGGCACGTCAAAGCTTTTCTTCCTTTCCTTCTGAAAACTCTTTATTTTTTTCCCCTCGAGGGAAATAAATAAATGGTTGCCAATTGCTGCTACTACCTTAGGTTTTAAAATTTAGCTAAACACGCGAATTAGCGCTTTGCTCAGGGAATTAAGCGTTCAGTACAGCCATCAGTGAGCTGGTGGCTCGGCAGTGCCCGCCGCCTGCCCCGACCAAGCCGGGATGGAGCCCCCGCCAGCCCCGCGCCTCCTGCTCGGCCCCCCGGCTACCAGCCACCGGGCTACCGGCCCCCCGGCTACTGGCCCCCCGGCTGCCAGCCCCGCAGCGGGCCCAGCTCGCCGCCGCGCAGGGCAGAGGCGCCGGAGCGGAGGACGCGGCGGCGGCGGCGCTTTCCAGCTCACTCATGGCACGGCCCTGACGCGGGGGTTTCTCGGCGGCTTTTCGGGCAGCCCCGGTGGGTTAACGGGGCTCGTCCTGGAAAGAGCCGACTAAAACCGCTGCGCCAGGGGGGACGAGGAGGGCGCAGGCCCAGGTCTGTCTCGAGTGCGAGCCTGATGCCATGGAGGCCAAAGAAAGACACCAGGAGAACTCCGTTCCATGCAAACTGGCACTGCTTGCAGGCTACAAAGGATTTTTCTGTACCAGTTCCATCTTGTGGCATGTAGAGAGCGCCTAAGGGGTGACTTGCCAGACTGGTTGTGGGGATTCCCCATCCTCCCGGCTTTTCCTACCGCCCCTTCGTGGAGGGGGAAAAACAAACCCAAAGAGGAGGGGAAAAAAAAAAAACAAAACAAAAAAACCAAAAAAAACCAAACCCAAAAAACCAACCAACTGACCAACCAACGAGATTGATTTTGCGTATGATTTCAGGAAAACAGGCTTCGTAGTTTCTGCCTCTTCCTCATGTTTTGCCCCTCAGGTTTTGTTTTACGTGCAAACAGACCTGGTGAGTTGCCCCTTAGCAAGGCACAGAGGGTTTGGCTGGATTAACGTTGCTTTCCCTGATGATTATTATTTTTTTTTTTTAATCGGAGTGCTTTTGGTGCCCATTACGACTGAAGTGAGCATTGATCAGTTCTGTGCCTGAAAAATCATTTGTCTTTAATTTGAGTGTTTTTTGGTTTTTTTTCCTTCTGTTGGGTTTTCTGTTTCGGTTTGGTTTTTCGTTTTTTGTTTTTTATTTGAACTTGCAATACGAAACTAAATCTAACCCTAAATTAACAACACCCTTTCTGGCAAGTTTAAAGAGCAGTATGGTGTTTGGAAATGTCTTTTCAAGCCTCAAAATTGCCTGTGTGCACAAAACTGGCAAAACCCCAAAACTGAATCCAAAGAGCGCCCTCCCCCCCCTCAGCGGCCCGGCCCGACGGCCGCTCGCATTCGCAGCGACACGTGCTCTGGGGACAAGCGGTCTTTTACGTAGAGTCATTTCCATCCAAAGACGGTTTTCCGAAGGGACATCCTGGGTTTGCCACTTCCATCCAGCAATGGTAGTGAATTGTATTCAGGAGCAGTAGAGGACGATCGATCTTGCGCTACAGTGTGTGGGCCCGATTCATTACAAGAAAAACGGCTGGGGGTTTGTTGTTTTGGTTTTTGTTTTTTTTTTTTTAATTCTTTTCGGTTGGGTTTTTCTTTTCCCTTTGCAAATTGGCAGAGCCCTCCGTCGCGCGTGCCGAACCCAAAAGCACAGAGCGCAGCACAGTTGGCCCTTGCCGGCCCCTTTCTACCAGTAAAGAGCTGGAAAGCCCCCAGGCAGGCGTGTCCCACGTCCCCCCACTCACCGGGGAGCGCTTTGCCCGGCGGCTGCTGGGGGCGTCCCCATCGCTGCTGCCGTTGCCGCAGCGCTCCGGCCCCACCAGCTCACTCCAAATTGACCTCCTCTGCTCTCCAGCCCCGTCCTGCCGGCTCTTCCCTACCATCCTGGCATCGGTGCCAGCACGGTGGCTCTGCAGCACCGGAGCTCGGCCTGGGGGGTCCAGTGCCCGCCCGCGGGGAGCGTCCGCCTCCGGGCGTGCGTCTTGGTCTTCCAAGGAAGCTGCAGCCCTTTCACTCCAACCCAACGGGTTGCGTGGGCACTGACCACCTCGGTTTCCCCCCGGGGTGATGTTCCTCCTCTTAGGAAGCCTGCATGTTTGCTTCACAGTGACAGGAGCCCGCCCGGGGGGCAGTTACCCACCTGGGGGGCAGTTAC
>NW_009258270.1:282383-282790 GCF_000687185.1 Egretta garzetta | reverse complement strand
TCACGTCTAGTTTAGCCGGTCGCGTGCCGGCAGGGTGAACGCAGCGATGCTTCTCCTTATAAACAACGTGCCCAGCCGACATCCCGGCGATGGGGCGATAGCTGGGGTCCCTGGAGCAGGGGGGGCGGGGGGTTGGCCACATGGGTTCACGCCGGGTGGGACTGTGCTGCCGAACCCCTCAGCTGGTTTTGACAACCTCATCCGTTCTTGGATTTTTTTTTAATGAATTGGGACCTGAGCCACGGATAAACGAGCAGACTTGAAAGTCTGAATGCTGCAAACTCCTCCTAGACAACTTCACTATCAATGTCACGTTTCTTTTGAATTCACCTGACATATTTTACGTGTAAAACATTTTTGTCGTGTAAACGCTTTTTTTAAAATACAATCCCGGGCGGGGGGGGGAA
>NW_009258270.1:261487-263350 GCF_000687185.1 Egretta garzetta | reverse complement strand
CACGCGGCGCGGTGGGACGGCGCGGTGCCACAGCACCAGGAGCTGCTCCCCCTGCCAAGAGTTTGGATTTTGGGCGCCAGTCCCGGCTTGCCAGTGCTGCCTTTGAGCCCTGCGCCCCGACAACCCCTTACTGTACTTTATACTTGCCAGCTATAACAAATCTCGTAACGTGAGCTACTGACCTTGATGGTGAGTGTGAGCAGTTATGTTTTGTTGTTTTCTCTCTTGCTTGGTTGGGGCTGCTGTGAGAGAGGGTGTCTCTGAGGCATACTTTCCGGCCTCTCTTACACTCGGACGTGCACACCTCCTCTCAAACACTCTTCTGAGCGCTCTCAGCGGGAAGGTTTGTCCACACCTATTAATCCTCTCTCAGTGTCCAGCTTCTTGTTAGTAGCAGCTGGTTGCATGTTTTTTGCTTGTTCGGACGAAACGGTTCAAGAAACGACTCATACCAACTCTTGAGAAATGTCTCTATTTTTTTGTACACTTTCTTTCTTTTGATGTTTTTATTAATTTCCCTTACTTAAAAAAACAAAACACCTGTCGTCCCGTAAAACATTTCACATCTCCCCTTGCCTGTTCTTAGAGTGTATGTATCTGTGGGACTGAACTAAATGCATGCACTGTAGTAGTCGTACTGGTAGCAGTAGATGTAGTTGTAGAACATGCATTGTTGAGTTGATATTACAGGCATCACCAACGCGAACTAGCGTGGCAGTTCAAAGCATCGCCTCGGTCTGATTGAAAGCTTAGGGCTATCGATACAGCAGAGAGCTGCTAATGGCTTGGATCCATAGTACCCTATTGGATAAATCCCATTATCTGGAAGTTTAAATTGAAGCCGGCTGTAGGCAACCTACACCCTCTGTACAAGAACCCGCACATGCTGTTACCTCGATAGTAAATTTGCCCTTTTTTTTTTTTTTTAATTATTTTTCAAATTAACCCCCCTAGGAATTAAAACGCTGACGATAACTCTATTCTCCTGTTTTTGTTTTGTACTAAAAAGAACTCAAGATGTTTTTTAAAATCATTTTACAATCATGGTTTCTTCATCAGCCTGTTACTCGTCCATATTAGCCCATAGAATCATTCGTTGGCAGCCGTAGACCCGATGTGCCAAACGCAAATCACTCCATGTGGGTATCCCGACACCACCATGTGCGCGAGGCAGCTTCCCGCAGACCGTCCTGAGCCACGAAGCCATTGCCTTTAGGTCGTAACCCTGAAATCCCGTCCTGCCACCCAGACTCTGAGCCAGCGGTGGGCCCTACTCATTGCCATGTCACCCAGCTTAAGGGAACATCTTCAAGCGAAGATTTAGCATTTTGTAAATACCAGCGCGAGGAGTTGGAGGCGAGTTCATCATCTTGTGCCATCGAGCCAGCAAGCGTCCTTGCTTCTTGGGCCCGGGTTTCGGTGCTGAACCTCTAAAACGCTTTCGCAGCTGAAGCTGCAGTCAGTAAACCTGACAGATGGTAACTGAGATCCCGAATTAGGCTTTTGCTTATTTGTTTAGTTTGTTGCTTGTCAGAAAGCGTCCTGCTGGGAGCAGAGAAGGTACCGCAGGGCATGGTCAGACCTTCCCTCCTCCTCCTCCTCCTCCTCCCCGCGCCCCCCCGGCCGTCCCCGCAACGCGGCCCCGCTGAGCTGGAGCATCTCCTGCTCCCCCGGGATCGCCAGGGTTGGTCTTCAGCGCGCTCATTCCCGCAAGCGCTTTCAAAGGACATAAAATCTCCAGAATGGGCTTTCAAAATGTAATTAAGGATTTGTATCCGCTCCTTACCTCTAATAGAACATAAAGTAAATCAACCAAACAGCCGGTGGGACGGGGCTGGCGCAAGGCGATCTGAGCCACCCCCA
>NW_009258270.1:261094-261342 GCF_000687185.1 Egretta garzetta | reverse complement strand
AAGGGGGGGGGGGGCATTTTTCCCCCCCTTAGATCTCAATCTGCCAGGGAGATGGGGGACCCACTGTTTAATGCAGCAGGCATATGATGAAGTGAGGAGCGTATCTAAAAGTCAGCAGAGCGACAAATTGCATGGGGTTTAGGAAGCCTTGTCTTGCGCTTAAAGAAGGTGCTCTAAAAATTTAATCTCGTCATTAGGCAGCCATAGTGTGAGCAAATTACGGCCGTAAAAAGCGGGGCGACGGTTGG
>NW_009258270.1:260110-261003 GCF_000687185.1 Egretta garzetta | reverse complement strand
TTATACAGCCCGTTGGGAGGACTCCCTTGTGGCACGGCAGCTCCGATGGAACTGCTCTCCCTCTTTTATTCCGCTATATAAAAGTACATAAAGTTTAATCCGAGCTATGTAATCTCAAAAGCCAGAACCTAACAAGTGGACCCCTGGGGAGCCACAAGCAGGCTGAAATTTCTCACTCCGCTGGAACCACCGGTAATTATGTGACAGAGCCTGGCAGCTGATGCGTCAGAAAATTAATGGCTGCATCAGATTTTATCTTCTGCTTATCTTCCTAGCAGAGGCAGCTTTCGTTAGCACCGCAGTTCCATTTCTGACTACTACCCCAAATTTAAAAAAAAAAATAATAATAATGAGAGGGACGTCGTTTCTGTTCGGGTTCAGAAGTTCTGTGCTGGTCCAGGGGGGGGAATCATGCGAGTGCTTTCCAGAGCGTGGGCTATGTGCAGAAAGGGTTTGGCTTATTTTACTGTCAGGGGCCGCTTTTTGGGTTTTTTCATCCATGAGGGACTGAGCTTCCTGCCGCGCCGAGCAGAAAATTCAGTAAATCTAAGAGGGTTTGGTGCTGCTGCTGTTAGGCCTCGACCGCAGTAGCGGTCGTTTTACAGGGCTCCTGGCTGAAGTCTGCTGTGGTTAAAATACATCAGTTTTAATCAATAATTTTGTAATAGAAAATCTTGGGCACTTGATAAATCATCTCCAGTGCAATTAGTGACCACCTCTGAAGTGCGGTCTTAAGTACAGCGGGAGTTAATCTTTAACGAATTTAGCAGCTAACTTTTAATAGTCTTTTCAATCAGGAGAATTATTTTCGATGGGAAAACACTCCTCGGCAGAGCTCATCCCAGCCTCCCGGCTGCCGCTCTTGACACGCGGCGAGCGGCGGCGGGGCGGAC
>NW_009258270.1:258285-259920 GCF_000687185.1 Egretta garzetta | reverse complement strand
CCCCCCACGCCCCCCCGCTGCCGCTCTTGACACGCGGCGAGCGGTGGCGGGGCGGACGCGTGCCATGGGCAGGCGCAGGGACGGGCTGGCCCTGCACGGCCCCGCCGCAGCTCCCCGCCCGGGGTTTGGTTTCCCTTCTCCCAGCGGAGCCGGAGGGATGGAGCTCTTGGCCGTCGTAATTAGGCTTTGCTCCGCGCGAGATGCCGAGGAGGCCTTGTAAAAGTTGGAAGCGGGGGCTTCAGCCCCAGCTCGCCGCTGCAATGAGATCCTCGAGCGCACGAGCGCGTCTCGTGCATCGTAATCGCGAAGCGGGCCCCGGCTGGGCTGGGGGATCTCGCCGGCCTGGCAGCAGTCGCAGGCTGTTGCCCGTTAGCGGAACGACTGCTCGATGGGACACAGCGCACGTTCTACTGACATACTGTTGTGAGTGTTTTCGTGATGATTCTATCCCCAAATGCTTTAAAAGTAAATACATAATTACAGTGGGTTGGTGGGGGTTTTTTTCTCTCTCTCTCTCTCTCCTCTCTGCAATGGAAAACTGCAAAAGCAGCCGGGGAGTTTTTCCTTGCAGCAGATGTTAGCAGGCGTCTGGGTCTGGATTGGCTTGAGGAGCGTGGTGGATTAGTAATTGCCAGAGAACGCAGAATGGGTCTGCAGGTATATGAACTTGAGCTATTTAAAAATAATAAATTCACACAGCTGGGTCTTTTGTTCCCTGCTAGTTAAAGCAAGCGCCCAGACCCCTGGGCCACCAGGACTCCGAGGTGTCTGCGCCCAGATCCTCCCCTGCCGAGGTGCCGCCAGCTCTCCCCCAGACCCGCCGTGGTGGGCAGCACCTTCCCTCGGGGTTTCCTCATCCGTGAGCTCAGGTTTTCCCTTGGGGGTGTTATTACCGGCCGTGGAGCCCTCGCTCCGCCTCGCTCGGACGTGGCCTCGGCGCCTGGGGCAGGCTCTCCCGCAGGAGAGGACCGTGGTGCAGCAGGCACCGGGGGCTGGGGGCTGGATTTCTCTTTTGGTACCTGGCTAACCCGCCCTGTGCTCCCAGGCATCCATCCAGCCCGTGGGCATCCGTCCAGCCCCTGGGCATCCATCAGCGGTGGGAAGGAGCCCTCGGGCAATGCCCTCCTGCTACGGCAACTTAACAAAGACCCGGTTTTGTTTTCATTTTCCTCCGGTATTGTCTGTTATTGTACAAAAGGCTTCAATTTAAAATTAACGGGAGTGATAGCCAGTTAATGTGGTACAGTGGGAGGCCGGAGTTTCTGTTGCTATGGCAATGGAGTTCGGCTCATTTGTTTTGTAGATGAGTAATTACTACGCAATTAGAGTAGGCTAAAAATAAAGGGGCCTTTTGTTCCCTCTTACTCATTAATATTAATAAAAGACCTGTCCGGGCCGTGGTAAACAATTCATGCAGATGTGGTTGCCCATGGTAAAAGTAGCAACAGCTTTCATGTTACCCAGCGCGAGGTGAAGGCGCCGGCATCGCCTGGCTCGGCTCGTCCTTCGTTTTAAACAGAAAAATGATTAGAGAGAGGTCTGCGTTAGCACAGCCTCGCGAGCTTTAGCCCTTATTTCCCAGCTGGATGGATGGTAATAAGCGTTAATGTGCAGGCAGAAGGCAGCAGGTACAGC
>NW_009258270.1:256815-258130 GCF_000687185.1 Egretta garzetta | reverse complement strand
GGGGTGCCCTGGGGCTGGGGCCGCTCCACTGCAGAGCCAGGGCTGGAGCAAAGAACCCCCCCTTGAAAACCCCGAGCACGTGGAAGCGCGAGCGCCGTGCTGCTGAAATGGCTCCAGTGCGGCACGCGGCAAACACCGAGCACCAAAAAAAAAAGGGTGGAAGAGTCGAGTCCCAAGCGTTTGATGCGAAGTAGGTAAACGTTGAAGCAGACCGGATTTCAAATGAACTGTAAAACCAGTTAAATTGTCAGGGAAACCTGTTGGGAAGATGAGTAACGGGTCAGAGTTTATTTACCGCTCTGCTTTATTTGCTTGTCTCGACGCAGCTGGCAAGCATCCCGTGGCGGGGAGGGACAGCGGAGCAGCTCCGAGCCCGGCCCCGTGGGCATGGGGGGCCGTGGGGTGACCACCCCTCTCCCTGCGGCCCCGGGGGGGGCTCAGCACCCCTGGAAAACACCGTCAGTAAGGTGGAACCTCCCCAACGGGCAGCAGAGGCACCCGAGGGCCCCCGGCCCGAAACCCTCGAGCACTGGTGGGGGGGGCGGTTTGCAGACGGACGGGGAACCGCATCCCTCCCAAACTGTTTAACTAATGGAGGGAAACGTAGCACAGCCTTTGTAAGGTTGACATTTGTTTGTTGTTAAGGATCTAATTAGAAACATGAGAGGGAGCTGAATGGCTGCTTGCTCGGCTAATTAGCGACATGCACGAAGACCACTTTGAACTTCAAGGACACAAAGCTATTAGCGCTTACATCAAAAATGGATTAAACTTCTGTGCTTTTATAATGATTAAAGATGAGCCGCTCGAGAGGAAATCCTTTTGTAAGGCTGTGACAAGAGCTGGCTCCCTGATTGCAAGCTCCTACAAACGAAGCTTTGTGTGGCCTCCGTGTAGCACTTGGCCCGGCGCGAGAGCGACGCCGCTAACTCGCAATACAGAAAATGGGATTAGGCAATAAATATTGATCGTTCGCAAAAAAATGACAGCCAAGCTGGAAAGTGCATTTATTTGTCCTGCCACGTAACTGCGGGACTTGGAAAAGCTGGGCTTGAATACGTTGAGTTTGGCGTCTCGTCTTCTGCAAACGGGCGCGCACCGGCAGCTTCCCGGCGCGGCTGACGCTTCGGCCGCGTTAACCGCGGTGTTTAGCAGAAGCAGGGGCTGCTCACGTGGCCGCAGCGTGCTCGGGAGGGACAGTGCTGGGGTCTTGAAACACCTGCACCCCTTGAATTTTTAGCTTGCCCAAGCTTGTGGAGACCGCCCGGCTCCTGCTCTTTGCCCGTCTAAGGCAGCTTAGCAGCCGCCGTGCGCC
>NW_009258270.1:256217-256703 GCF_000687185.1 Egretta garzetta | reverse complement strand
GGACAGCTCGGCTGCTGCGAGGTGCGAGTCTGGGGGGGGGTCAGGAATTGTCGGCAGCGAGGACGGGGCTGGGCAGTGCTCCCTCCCTCCCCATGTGCTCTGCTCGCTTCCAGCAGTAATTGGGGAGCCGGGAACCTGCTCACCACCCACTGCTTTCTGTCGTTATCCCTGCGATATTTTGATGTGTGAAGCTGTTTCCGAAGGGGCCGCAGAGGCAGCACAACCTTTTAAAGTGTGACTGCAGGTAGAAAATAACGTACGAACAGTACCTGGTTACGGCAGATAGCTGCTCTCCCTGTCTCTTGGCCTCGTCACCATTTATTTTACTGATGAGCCCGACAGTTGGTTTATTTTATTTTTTTTCCCTGCAGGGCCAATATAGCCGCAGGGGAGGGACAACGCTGGCACGGACCCGGGGCTGCCTCCCCATTACGGAGCCGTGTCGGGGCCGACAGGGAAGGCACAAAGCTCCCGGTTTGATTTGCC
>NW_009258270.1:255043-256098 GCF_000687185.1 Egretta garzetta | reverse complement strand
GAGCGGGGGCGAAGCGCTGCGCCGTGCCGGTCCCCGCGAGGGATGCGCTAAATGGCATCTCTAATTGTAACGCTGGCGTTATTTGTTTTCCCGGGTTGTCTCCCACTCTCTGTTTCAGCGAGCTGGGAGCTGCCTGGACGTCGTTGCCCTTCAGAATATCTGTGTGCTTCCAGCTCGTCATTTCTGAGGCGGTCGTGAGTTTGAGCCTTGATCCGGATTCGAGGTGTGCCCAGACGTAAACCAGCTCTGTGGGTAGAAGCGCAGACACGGGAAAGCGATGCTTCTGGAAGTTCAGCCTGACCACAAACGTGTTTCTGCCTCCGGCTAGAGCCGTATGCAGTGACCGGTAGCGAACAAAAGAGCCGGAATGTGAGCATTTAATTCTCAGTGCGCTCTTGCAGCCTGAACAGGCAACCGAGAAGCCGGAGCACCAACGTCTTATTTCAGACTGGCATTAATGTATGCATCCAGTCTCGGGTAAATCACGTCTTGGTTGTTAGCCTCTCTGGAAAGCAAGGGACAAGCTCCCATTAACTTCAGCCGTGAATGCACAAAGCGTTAGCTTCGTCCGAGCGATCCGTAACGCGGGCGCCGTGCTAGCTAATGATATTTATAAGGCTCTAAGCACTAATGATGTCAGATTTGCATGCGGCGCTGAAGTTTTCCCGCAGTCCATACCGTGGCTGGTTATTTAAAGAATCAGCATCCCACTGGGACTGCCGGTCTGTTCGCCACGCACGCTGCGCCGTGGCCGTCAGCGCTCACGCTTCCGGACGCACGGGATCACCCGGGAAGGGCGCGAGCTTCCCTGCGCCGCTCCCCACAGGATTTCTGTGATGTCCTCTGCGGCGTTTGTGCCCGGCTCGTCGCAAAGGCAGCGCAGCCGGCCCAGGTGCTGGGGTAACGGGTGATATTCCTTCCGCGAAAATCCTCTCTTAAAATCCAGCAGTAAGTCCCGAGGGACTCAAAACGCCCCCGGTGTGGTTCCCCGTAGTCCCCAGCTGGGCTGCTCGGGCCCCTGCTCTGCCCCAGCATGGGCAGAGGGACGGGCAGCA
>NW_009258270.1:252648-254457 GCF_000687185.1 Egretta garzetta | reverse complement strand
ACGGGGCTGGGGTACCCGCTCTCCATCAGCCCACCGGGCCGGGCCGCTGCCCCGGGCCCCCCTGCCCATCTCCATCCCTGCCAGCAGCGTTCAGTGCCATTATATCATTTACTCCCGCAAGCTGGAAGATGATGTTTGCAGCATGTTATATGAATTTTTCATAAAGATAGAAAACCAGCCTAATCTTGGGAGCTTTGAGTCTTGGTAGTGGGTAATGGCTTTGATTTAAAGCATTTTGTCTTAATGATAGTTATATTGAAAATTTCCTGCTGCTTTCAAGCACGTGTAGTTATTATCATAAACATTGATGGTAGAAATGCCTGCCAAATTGTGCGTGGCTGTTGATGGTAGATGAGAGAGTCATCCAGAAATGAGAGCGCTGGATCAACAAGTTGTCAAGAAGCCTGTTTGTAGGGGAAGCCACCCCGGGGCCGGTGGGACGAAGCAGGAGCGAGGGGGACCTTGCAGTGCTGAAAGTGCCCGGCATGGGGTGTAGAAAGTGCTTGGCGTGAGATTAAAAGCGAATTTCTGACGAGAAGGAGCGGCTTTAGAAGAAGTGGAGGAGTACAGAGGGAGGGCGGTCCCTTTCTGGGCAGAGCACTCGCTGCTCGTCCCCAGCCCCCGTGCTGGTGGCCATGCCACCGCGAGCGCCTGCTGCCCCCTGCCCCTGCCCGGTGGCCTCTTCCATTTGCTCTGCTTGAAAAAACTAAACGGATAACCCGATGTGTACAACATGCACGTGTGCAGGGGAATATTTCATACTTTTCTTTTTCTCTGTACGTGTTGCTGTGGTCCCGGTGTGGCGTTAGATAGCGGGCGCTGCTTTCTGGGGAGCACCTCCACCACCCGGCAGCCAGCCCGGGGCTGGGTTCTGCCTCCAGCCCTGCAGCAGTGACTGCTTGCCCACCCGAAAGGTTGCCCAGGGGCAAGGAGCCCTCGTTGAGAGGTGCAGGCAGCGACCGAGTGTTGTTCGATGGGTCTGCGGGAGCGTTGGTTTAGCACTGACCCATGCATGCGGCCGTGGGGTCCCAGCTTTTCCTGCAGATTCGTCTGCAGGGTGCAGGAGGGGGACATGGGAGGAGCTGGGGCGGCTGCAGTCGTCCCCCTTTCTGCTCTCAGCTGCTCTCCCAAGTGCAAAATGTATTTCTGGCTGTGATAGTGGGGCGCTGTATCTCATCCCGAAGCGCCCTGCCTCTTCTCAGCGAGGAAATCCAGTAAATCATGTGGTGGCTTCTTTCAAACTCGAGGGTTTTCTTGCCTGTGCACCGTGGCTGGGAGGGCAGCCACGAGTTTCTCGAACCCCATTTTGCAGCATCCTTTGCCTTTTTGTTTGTTTGTTTGTTTTACTTCTGAAATATTCGTATTTGTTATATGTTTAAAAAAAGCAAACCCAGGGTAGTTAACCGTGAGGAGGTGGCTGTAGGAGCCAATCTTCTCCCTGCAACGGTGTTAAAGTCTTTTTTTTTTTGGCTGTAGGAGTCAATCTTCTCCCTGCAACGGTGTTAAAGTCTTCGGGCGTTGGTGCTGCCGGCGAGGGAAAAGTGCTGCCACCGAAGGCGCCGTGCGGGCCGGGTGCGGGGGGCAGTGGTTGCCACACGGTGCCTGTCTTACACCCCTCTACGAATTTCGCCTGGGTTGATTCCCTTTGAAACGCAGCGTACCTCAGCGGTGTTTAAAAGTGTTGCTTTGCCATCGCGGCTGACTTGCTAAGGCCCTAAGGGGCTGATCACCAGCCCGGCCCCGTGCAAGTTCTCCTTGTAGGACAGTAATGTCAAAATCTTTGCATTTCTTTTCCCTTGCCCTCCCTCT
>NW_009258270.1:248237-252194 GCF_000687185.1 Egretta garzetta | reverse complement strand
GGCTTTAGAAGAAGTGGAGGAGTACAGAGGGAGGGCGGTCCCTTTCTGGGCAGAGCACTCGCTGCTCGTCCCCAGCCCCCGTGCTGGTGGCCATGCCACCGCGAGCGCCTGCTGCCCCCTGCCCCTGCCCGGTGGCCTCTTCCATTTGCTCTGCTTGAAAAAACTAAACGGATAACCCGATGCGTACAACATGCACGTGTGCAGGGGAATATTTCATACTTTTCTTTTTCTCTGTACGTGTTGCTGTGGTCCCGGTGTGGCGTTAGATAGCGGGCGCTGCTTTCTGGGGAGCACCTCCACCACCCGGCAGCCAGCCCGGGGCTGGGTTCTGCCTCCAGCCCTGCAGCAGTGACTGCTTGCCCACCCGAAAGGTTGCCCAGGGGCAAGGAGCCCTCGTTGAGAGGTGCAGGCAGCGACCGAGTGTTGTTCGATGGGTCTGCGGGAGCGTTGGTTTAGCACTGACCCATGCATGCGGCCGTGGGGTCCCAGCTTTTCCTGCAGATTCGTCTGCAGGGTGCAGGAGGGGGACATGGGAGGAGCTGGGGCGGCTGCAGTCGTCCCCCTTTCTGCTCTCAGCTGCTCTCCCAAGTGCAAAATGTATTTCTGGCTGTGATAGTGGGGCGCTGTATCTCATCCCGAAGCGCCCTGCCTCTTCTCAGCGAGGAAATCCAGTAAATCATGTGGTGGCTTCTTTCAAACTCGAGGGTTTTCTTGCCTGTGCACCGTGGCTGGGAGGGCAGCCACGAGTTTCTCGAACCCCATTTTGCAGCATCCTTTGCCTTTTTGTTTGTTTGTTTGTTTTACTTCTGAAATATTCGTATTTGTTATATGTTTAAAAAAAGCAAACCCAGGGTAGTTAACCGTAAGGAGGTGGCTGTAGGAGTCAATCTTCTCCCTGCAACGGTGTTAAAGTCTTTGGGCGTTGGTGCTGCCGGCGAGGGAAAAGTGCTGCCACCGAAGGCGCCGTGCGGGCCGGGTGCGGGGGGCAGTGGTTCCCACACGGTGCCTGTCTTACACCCCTCTACGAATTTCGCCTGGGTTGATTCCCTTTGAAACGCAGCGTACCTCAGCGGTGTTTAAAAGTGTTGCTTTGCCATCGCGGCTGACTTGCTAAGGCCCTAAGGGGCTGATCACCAGCCCGGCCCCGTGCAAGTTCTCCTTGTAGGACAGTAATGTCAAAATCCTTGCATTTCTTTTTCCTTTTTTTTTCTTCATCATTCGTGGCTGAGCTGAGTTTTATTTGGGTGGGATTTCAGCATCCGACTTGTTGTGCTTCACCCAGCTGCCCTCTCCGCCCCCGCGGCGAGGCGTTTGGCTCCTCGTTAGCGTAATACGCCGTTTGCTAAGGCAAATGTCATAATGAATCCTGACTTAGAAATTTCTCAAGAGTTCATCGAAAGCGAGTTTATCTTTCAGCGGTGACCTTTCTTGTTGAAGGCGGATTAACGTACGAGCAGGGGCCGTGTTAACACGGCGGTTTGCAGGAGAAGGCACTGGATAAGCGAGCTCCGGCCGGCTCCAGCCCCGCTCCCCAGCGCTTGGCTCCGTGGCGTGGATCACTTGTCTGGACGTCGCGTTGAGAAGCATCTCACACGCGTGTTCAATGTGGGTAAAGACGCCTCTGCTAACGGACGCCAAGAGGAAGCAGTAATAAAATAGCCTTGCCCGTTGAAGCGCTGTCTTCAGGTCATGGATGCATATTAAAACTCTCTCCCTATTTATTTTAGCAGAAAGACTCCCAGTAGATTCTCCCTTGAGGAGAGACTCAGCTCGGGCAGAGGAGAGGGTGCAGCGAACGTGATGGGCACGGTTGCACCAAGCGCGTCCCTGCGGTGGGACCCTGCTGCAGCAGGGGAGTGCAGCGACCCCCGGCTTCACCGTCCCCCCCACGGGAACAGCAAAACCTGACGGCTGTAAATACCAAATGCCGGCAGCAGTTTGTGGCCCGGCACCCGGCCCCAGGTCCTTTTATCCACTTCCAGCCCTGGCAGCAGTGGCATTTCTCTGTCTCTTCCCATCACCTCTGCCGTGGCTCTCCCAGCCACCCCTTCAGACAAGGTCCAGCTCTTGCTGTGCCAGCCGTGCGCAGCAGATCCCAACTCCACCGTCCCCAACACTTTATATTAAAAAAAGGCCTGTTCGGGGCTGCTTTGTGAACCCGCATTTTACTCAGCATCTCATGCCCCATCTCACTTTCCCTTGTTGCTTGTCAGCACTCCCCAAGCCACCACGGTGCTGGGCAGGGTAGAGCCTGTCCCTCCAGCCCACTGCATGAAACGTCCTCGTTCCCATCACTGCCACGTCTCTTGGCTGCTCCATAGGTGTAGGAAGGAGCTCCTGTGACCCAGGGAGCGGGCAATAGCTGGGGCTGAGGAAGGTAAAAGTTGGTTAGTTGTGACTTACAGCCACATCTAATCCTTTCCGCATCTCTCCTGACCTTGGTCTATCACAGGGCTTCCCGGTGACACTTGGGATTGTAAATCATGTGCAGAGGAGAAACTTGAGTTGGCGGCGCTTGGCCGCAGGCTCAGAGCTGTGAAAACGCCCGGTGCGGGATGGCTTCCCGTGCAATGGGTTGGTAAATTGGACCCGAACCTTTTGGAGCGTGCTGGAAATGGGCACTTTTGACTCCCAGGACTCCCTGAGTGCAGGCAGCCCTCGGAACGGGAGGTGGCCCTGCCAACCCCGGTCACTCAGCCAGGTTCCTCCTGGCTAATCCAAGTCAGGAGCTACTTGGTCAGCTCGGCAGTGCCTCCGCTGGGAGCAGGCAGCAGGTCGGGCTTTGCTCCTGGTCTCCATCGCCTGGCATCATGACATGGGCAGTGGTTCCCTCCCCTCGCCTGGGACAGCAGAATCCCCCGCCGGTTTTTCAGCATCGCGCTTCCCAACTCCTGCCCTTAATTATTTCCCACTCTGACCATGGGATGCCAGTGGCCGAGGGGAAGTCTTGGATTCCTTCCCTCCTGCAAGGCATTAATCTTAGTGCTCTGTGATTCCTGCAGTGGGCAGCTTCTGCTTCCTCCGGCCAGGGGAGGAGCCGACGTTGGGAACTTTGTCATACGGACACGTGGCTTCAAGGAGTCTTAATTTTTCTTTTGAGGGCTGAACCAGTATCCAGAGTCTGGAGGATTTGGGGTTTTGTTTCTGCTTCATTTTCATCTCAGTTTATTCCAGGTTTGTGTAAAACAAATTTGTTTCCAGGTATTTCTTAGCAGAAGGCAGCACATTTTGCGTGTTGGGAAAGTCGTTCAAGGTCCCTTTGCTGTTATTTCAAAGCAATGGCCAAGGCGCCTCTGGCTCCAGGTGAGCTTGTGTGCAGCTATTGCAGGAGGACAAGTATTTAACAGCTCGCCATGGCTGAGTGAGTCGTTAAAATACGGCGTTCTGAGGAGTGCTTGGCCTCCTTGTAATTACGAGAGCTTTTCTATTACATTTGCTGGGGCTGGAGCAAAGTGTCGTCTCTGTAAAAGCTCCTAGCCCTTTCCATGCCGTCTTCCAGGCAGCCGTTGAGCAGGCGGTGCGGCGCGGTGCCGCTGCATCCCGCGGCAGATCCCGGGCGATGGAGCGGCCAGCATGCTTTTGGCGTGCCCGTTCTTCTGCAGGCTTTCCTGCGAGCAGCGTGGAGCATTCCGCTGACGTTCAGGGGACAGAAAATTACCTTTTCCTTAGGTTGCGCGCCCACCACCAGAAGGACACTTGAAAAACCAGTAGCCAGGTCTTTCTGCAGCTATGGAAGCCGGTGTTCCCAGTCCTCTCAGAGACGTAGACGTTAGTGGGGTGGGGTGGGATGGCTGGGGGGACAGACTGTCGCTCCATGGCTCCTCGGGCTCCATTTGCTGCTCTCTTTGCAAGGTTGCAGGACAGGGCGAGGCGTGTCCCCTTGTCACCCGTGCACGGTTCTGGGGTTGCGGGTTAATGACGCAGGGCTCCCTCCGGCTGCCCCGGGGTCCGGCTGCT
>NW_009258270.1:245920-248201 GCF_000687185.1 Egretta garzetta | reverse complement strand
GGCCCGGAGGCGGTGGCGGGGCGTTGGCCTTCCCTGGTGCTGCCGCAGGGGTTGGCAGGGCTGTTTGGCCAACGGGCCCCCCCCTTGCCTTGCTACGTCCCCCTGCTGCGCTCCTGCCTTGGCTCAGGCAGGCCAACGGGGCTTTCTCTGGGGCTCGGCAGTAAGACCCGTATCTATTTTATTGAACCAGAAGGAAGAAAAGGGAAAAAAAAAGTGCTAGCTTACAGTAATAAAGGGCTTTTGAGCATCTCAGCTGGAGGTTTTTCTTCGTGAGTGAGAAGGCCAAACGTTATCTTGACATTTAATCTTTAATAATAAAAAAAAAGGTACTTTGTTTGCCAGCGAATTCCAAAATCTGTTTGCTCTCTCATGCCTTATTTCTTTTAACTTGCTAGCTTAGATGTCCTACTTACTTTCCCCTGCTACTAGTTCAGCGAGCTGCATTAAATCACTTATTTTGTAAAATGCCCTTCCCTGGCGTGGCAGCGCCGACAGCTGCTGGGTTGGCTTGTTTTGACCCGTTAATTCAGTCAGTCGAAAAATGGGGACCTTGTGGGCAGGCGGTGGGGGCCAGGGCGGAGGGGGCCAGGGCAGGAGAGGTGGTGGCCCAGCGGCAAACCTGGGCTGAGCCCACCGCAGTGCCCCCTTTTCGGGAGAGCGGGGCTGGCGGCAGAGGGGTATTGCAAGCTGGCAGACTTGATAAACCCTTTCTAGTGCTTCATGAGGATACGTGGGAGGTTGCAGCCGGAGGAAGAGTCTGTAGGAATCTTGGCGCAGCCTCGAAGGCGTCGGGATCTGCCGCGGGTCGGGTGCCTGGTTGTGCCGCTACCTGCAGAGCCCGGCGGGGCGCTCCCGGGGAAGGCTGCGGTGTTGGCCACCGCCGCTGGACCCGTCCTGTCCCCGCGTGCGTTTGCAGCAGCGTGCTCGGCCGGGGCGGGCAGGAGGCTCCGGGCCAGCCGTTAGCGTGGCCTCGGTGCCGCCGGTGCCCGCAGGCGGTGGGGACGCGGCAAGGCGCCGGTTGGGTGTCAGGGTGCGGGCAGGCAAGTCTCCGTGCGCTCCCGAAGGACCTTGCAAGTGCCCCCCAGGTGTAGCTCCAGCTTCCCGCAAGCCATTTCCATCCAGCTCCTCCTAGTCCGCTAACTTTTCTTTCGCATCGAAACCTCTTACTCATAAATTTTACATCCAAGAGCAACCGTGAGAAATGCCAGAAGCCTGATCATCTAACATGCTTTAATATCTAAATTTATTCTTTAGTACCATTCTTATTTACATTGTTTTTCTGTCTCAAAAAAAAAAAAAAAAAGAAAAAGGGAGGAAAAAATAAAATTTTCTTTTATTTCCACATTAGGAGGTGAGTTGTCATACACCCTCTGGAATTCTTTTTTGCTTTTGATCTTTATTTATTTGTTTAATTTTGGTTGATGTCCCAAGCATGGTTTTGGAGACGAAGGTAGGTCTTCGCTCTCCAAATCAAAAGGAAAAAAAAATAAATAAATAAAACAACAATCTCCTTGGTCATATTAAAAAAAAAAATATTCCAAACTGTTCCATTCCATACCATTTAAAGAAAAAAAAAAATCAACTATTGAGCTATTTCTGCAGCTTACTGATTGAAAAGGGCGGGTTTTTTTTCAAAAGTATCGAATGGATCCAAAAACAATTTTACTAGACGCGATTGAAGTTATTTGCTGTCAACATTTTAATATCAATATTACCACAATGTGTAGTCTCGAACTAGTTCCTTTGTAGTTTGCATGGGATGTGAATGCTGTCTCGGCGTGCCCAGACCTAGAGAACTCGTTACTACTGCATGAGCATCAAGTCAGATGTTGAAAAATATCTATTATATTTTGTGATAATTTGGTGAAAATGAGCACCTCCAGTCTCTGGTTGCAGTAGTGTGTTGAATGATTGTTCTTTTTTTTTTTATATATCTCCATATCTATATTTTTGGAGCTCTAAGCTTCGTAGTAGTACGGGCTGACTCTTATCCAGTACTTGCTCTCCTATCGCATGGCCTTGGTTAAGTGTTAGAAGTTGGGCCTAGGCTGTTTATTCTGGTGTTTGGCTTTGTAATAATGGTGCATGCCCGGCGTCTGGCCTCATACCCAGCTTTATTCTCTGCACACCAGTCTTGAATAGCTACAGTGCTCAACCGAATTTTGGCGCACCCGCTTCCCCGGCAGGCTCCAACCCAGCCCGACCCGGAGGCTTCCCCGGGGCCAACAGCCCAGGGCCCGTCGCGGACCTCTACGGCACGGCCAGCCAGGATCCGGCGTGG
>NW_009258270.1:241603-243090 GCF_000687185.1 Egretta garzetta | reverse complement strand
CCCCCGGGGTCACTTCCAGCTGGGTTCGCCATCGCTAGCGGTCCTTAAAATCTGCAGGTTACAAGTAAGTCGCTTCTGGTTTGTTGTCAAGTCATTGGAGACGTAATTCCTTAATGCCGCGGGGGGGGCTGCAATCTCACTAATTAGGGGCAACGGAGATTGGCTTAACAAAGCTGCATGCCGTGTCTCAGCCCGCGCTGTTACCTGTGTGTGTTAGCATGAATGCGGTCGGACCGCTTTGGTGGCTGTCAGTCTCCCAGGCAGAAAAAAACTGCAACTGAAGCTGTTTCCCTGGTTTTTTGTAAAACAATTCGAGATTTTTTTCCCCCCCCTTCCCCCCCCGCCTCTTACACGATAAACGAGTCGGAGCGCAGGGGGCTCCCCCGAGATCCCTCAGACCGGGCAGAGAATTTCGCGCTGACCACGGTGGATGGGGGGGGGAAGCGGGAGCGTAGTGCAGACAAAGCTCCTGAAGTTGGGTTATTTTTAATGCATAAGCAACCAGTACCCAAAAAAGTCAAAAAAACCAAAAAATCCCCTGCTGCCTCCATTTGTGCCCTCGGGCTCAATTCCCCTCCTGGTCCTGCCCTTCCCACGCTCATGCCGGGGACTTGACAGTCCCTTCGGATCAATTCTGGTGCCAAACAGGGGATATTACTGCTCTGCTAAGAGCTGCATCAATTTAAAACCGCCAGCTCTCACCACTCACAACACCTCTTATTTCCATTTTTCACCTAAAGACGTGTTTGTTCCTGAAAACTCGGGCACTTTGGCCTCGCCAACATCCCGATTTTTAAAGTAACAGGAGGCAAGGGGCGAGCCTGGGTATCCGGATTTGTCTGCACTAACACTTCGCCAAAGAACGATTTTGTATTATTTGACTTGCAGATTGGCAGCCTCTTAATTCCCTCCCCCCCATAACTGCAAAGAACCCCGTAGCCTTTTTTACGTGTATATTTATTTAACCCGTTTACTAACCCTGGTTTAAAACTAAAGAAGGGAAAAGCCACGGCTTATTTTTGCCACCGGGGGAATGAGATGATGGTCTTGGAAAGGTGACGGCAGGGTTCGGCACACCGAGTCACCGGTGACCAGAGCAGCTCTCGGAAATACCTGTTCATGCTGGCAACACAGTCTTTCAAGTCCTTTGATAATTTCTTGCCAAAATTAATAATCATCTGTTCCCATGTATAGAGCACTGATGAACTTAACAATTGTACAATTTTAGGGACCTTTGATTGCCACGGCTTTTACAAATGGATACCATTGAAACGTTACACATGGTTGGTTGCCATCTCACTTGGAGGTATTGCAGTATATACCATTTGTCCCTTGTGCTAAACTACCATCTCCCCTGTATTTACTTTTAAGTGAACAATTTATCTCCATTTCGTCTTTCCTTGGCCTTTAATCATTCCTTTCTGTGATTTATGTTATTCAAATCAATCTCACGGGTTGGAAACTGGAAGGCAGATCAGGAGCTAACA
>NW_009258270.1:240270-241563 GCF_000687185.1 Egretta garzetta | reverse complement strand
AAAGGCACGGTTCCATGCCGTGACGCCGGGTGCAATGATTTGGAGAGTCAAAAACCCCGCAGAAAGCCCGGCGATCCCCAAATCCGGTGGGGAAATGGCCAGGGGCCAGCTGCCAGCATCCCGGTGGGGATTACGGATCCGCTACCAACGCCCCGGTCTAAAAATAGATGAGCCCCACTGCTTTATTAGAGAGAAGCCATCATTCTTAATTAAGTGCTGTACCAAATATTACAGCTAAAAGATAACATTGTAACTCGTAACCATAGAGCAATTATCAAGATTAAAAAAAAATTAAACCTAAGCAAATTCAATTAAAGACATTCCCTGAGTAATGCATCCTTGGATCGCTGCCAGTTTCCTACCCTTTGAACTAAGCTCGAGTTAATTAAATGTTTAATTTTTATGGTTTTTTTATTGTTTTTTTGGCCTTTGGCATAGTCATCTTTGCAAACAAATATTCTTACAGCGAGAACAGAGCAGATTAGCAAAGGCAGTCAGTGAAAACCAGAAGTTACCCCCATTAAACGGCAGGCCTTCACCTCTAGAGCTCTCCGTCCATGCAGACAAATGCGACGGATGCGACAGATTTTAATTTCTCTGCCTTTTGCCCAGCACTCCCTCATCAATGTCACACGTTTGCTGTTCGGAAGAGGCGCGTGAAATTGGGATGGCAGTTAGTCAGGGGGCTGGGAACCGGCCAAAATGTTCGGAGGCTTTAAATTACATAAAAATAGCCGTATGCCCAAATTCCAGCGGGTAGAGCGGGCTCGATTTGCTCTTCCCCTACCCACGCACCCCAGGATGGCCTGAACTTGCTCGGTCGGTTGATTTGCCCCACCGAGGAGGGGTTTTTATGGGAAAGAAAGCCTTTTTATGGGAAAGTGGCCTAAGCCCTCGGGCTCTAAGCCCAGTGACTATTGGCACGCACCGGCATACGTTCGCAGAGCGATTTGTCAGGATCCTCCCCGGGGTTCCTGGGCCGCCCGCCTTTGTAATAGCGAGGTGGTGCGCGACGCCGGCTGGAGACATCATCGTTCACGCTAATAACGCTGCGAGGAAGGCGGCGCTCGTCAGATTAATGTCTTGTAATCATTTTACACTTACCACAACACATCAAACGGTAACCGTCATTTACTGGCCAGTATTAAGACTCAAACCATTAATGACTTAAAAACAGAAAGTGCTTTTAATGCTGCTCATTACTAATTAAAATAGATTTCGAGAGGAGGAAATGAGCC
This sequence comes from Egretta garzetta, assembly GCF_000687185.1. Lineage (NCBI taxonomy): Eukaryota > Metazoa > Chordata > Aves > Pelecaniformes > Ardeidae > Egretta > Egretta garzetta. The sequence goes on along the minus strand of NW_009258270.1, from coordinate 240,325 downwards.
TTATTATTAATTCCTCAAGGACCACTGAGTTTGAAATTTTTATTGTGGCGGCGCA
>NW_009258270.1:230375-231900 GCF_000687185.1 Egretta garzetta | reverse complement strand
CCCCCCGGGGTCACTTCCAGCTGGGTTCGCCATCGCTAGCGGTCCTTAAAATCTGCAGGTTACAAGTAAGTCGCTTCTGGTTTGTTGTCAAGTCATTGGAGACGTAATTCCTTAATGCCGCGGGGGGGGCTGCAATCTCACTAATTAGGGGCAACGGAGATTGGCTTAACAAAGCTGCATGCCGTGTCTCAGCCCGCGCTGTTACCTGTGTGTGTTAGCATGAATGCGGTCGGACCGCTTTGGTGGCTGTCAGTCTCCCAGGCAGAAAAAAACTGCAACTGAAGCTGTTTCCCTGGTTTTTTGTAAAACAATTCGAGATTTTTTTCCCCCCCCTTCCCCCCCCGCCTCTTACACGATAAACGAGTCGGAGCGCAGGGGGCTCCCCCGAGATCCCTCAGACCGGGCAGAGAATTTCGCTCTGACCACGGTGGATGGGGGGGGGAAGCGGGAGCGTAGTGCAGACAAAGCTCCTGAAGTTGGGTTATTTTTAATGCATAAGCAACCAGTACCCAAAAAAGTCAAAAAAACCAAAAAATCCCCTGCTGCCTCCATTTGTGCCCTCGGGCTCAATTCCCCTCCTGGTCCTGCCCTTCCCACGCTCATGCCGGGGACTTGACAGTCCCTTCGGATCAATTCTGGTGCCAAACAGGGGATATTACTGCTCTGCTAAGAGCTGCATCAATTTAAAACCGCCAGCTCTCACCACTCACAACACCTCTTATTTCCATTTTTCACCTAAAGACGTGTTTGTTCCTGAAAACTCGGGCACTTTGGCCTCGCCAACATCCCGATTTTTAAAGTAACAGGAGGCAAGGGGCGAGCCTGGGTATCCGGATTTGTCTGCACTAACACTTCGCCAAAGAACGATTTTGTATTATTTGACTTGCAGATTGGCAGCCTCTTAATTCCCTCCCCCCCATAACTGCAAAGAACCCCGTAGCCTTTTTTACGTGTATATTTATTTAACCCGTTTACTAACCCTGGTTTAAAACTAAAGAAGGGAAAAGCCACGGCTTATTTTTGCCACCGGGGGAATGAGATGATGGTCTTGGAAAGGTGACGGCAGGGTTCGGCACACCGAGTCACCGGTGACCAGAGCAGCTCTCGGAAATACCTGTTCATGCTGGCAACACAGTCTTTCAAGTCCTTTGATAATTTCTTGCCAAAATTAATAATCATCTGTTCCCATGTATAGAGCACTGATGAACTTAACAATTGTACAATTTTAGGGACCTTTGATTGCCACGGCTTTTACAAATGGATACCATTGAAACGTTACACATGGTTGGTTGCCATCTCACTTGGAGGTATTGCAGTATATACCATTTGTCCCTTGTGCTAAACTACCATCTCCCCTGTATTTACTTTTAAGTGAACAATTTATCTCCATTTCGTCTTTCCTTGGCCTTTAATCATTCCTTTCTGTGATTTATGTTATTCAAATCAATCTCACGGGTTGGAAACTGGAAGGCAGATCAGGAGCTAACACCCCCCCCCCCCCCCCCCACAAACACAACGCGACCCC
>NW_009258270.1:228950-230318 GCF_000687185.1 Egretta garzetta | reverse complement strand
AAAGGCACGGTTCCATGCCGTGACGCCGGGTGCAATGATTTGGAGAGTCAAAAACCCCGCAGAAAGCCCGGCGATCCCCAAATCCGGTGGGGAAATGGCCAGGGGCCAGCTGCCAGCATCCCGGTGGGGATTACGGATCCGCTACCAACGCCCCGGTCTAAAAATAGATGAGCCCCACTGCTTTATTAGAGAGAAGCCATCATTCTTAATTAAGTGCTGTACCAAATATTACAGCTAAAAGATAACATTGTAACTCGTAACCATAGAGCAATTATCAAGATTAAAAAAAAATTAAACCTAAGCAAATTCAATTAAAGACATTACCTGAGTAATGCATCCTTGGATCGCTGCCAGTTTCCTACCCTTTGAACTAAGCTCGAGTTAATTAAATGTTTAATTTTTATGGTTTTTTTATTGTTTTTTTGGCCTTTGGCATAGTCATCTTTGCAAACAAATATTCTTACAGCGAGAACAGAGCAGATTAGCAAAGGCAGTCAGTGAAAACCAGAAGTTACCCCCATTAAACGGCAGGCCTTCACCTCTAGAGCTCTCCGTCCATGCAGACAAATGCGACGGATGCGACAGATTTTAATTTCTCTGCCTTTTGCCCAGCACTCCCTCATCAATGTCACACGTTTGCTGTTCGGAAGAGGCGCGTGAAATTGGGATGGCAGTTAGTCAGGGGGCTGGGAACCGGCCAAAATGTTCGGAGGCTTTAAATTACATAAAAATAGCCGTATGCCCAAATTCCAGCGGGTAGAGCGGGCTCGATTTGCTCTTCCCCTACCCACGCACCCCAGGATGGCCTGAACTTGCTCGGTCGGTTGATTTGCCCCACCGAGGAGGGGTTTTTATGGGAAAGAAAGCCTTTTTATGGGAAAGTGGCCTAAGCCCTCGGGCTCTAAGCCCAGTGACTATTGGCACGCACCGGCATACGTTCGCAGAGCGATTTGTCAGGATCCTCCCCGGGGTTCCTGGGCCGCCTGCCTTTGTAATAGCGAGGTGGTGCGCGACGCCGGCTGGAGACATCATCGTTCACGCTAATAACGCTGCGAGGAAGGCGGCGCTCGTCAGATTAATGTCTTGTAATCATTTTACACTTACCACAACACATCAAACGGTAACCGTCATTTACTGGCCAGTATTAAGACTCAAACCATTAATGACTTAAAAACAGAAAGTGCTTTTAATGCTGCTCATTACTAATTAAAATAGATTTCGAGAGGAGGAAATGAGCCTTATTATTAATTCCTCAAGGACCACTGAGTTTGAAATTTTTATTGTGGCGGCGCATCCCGAGGCGGCTGCTCTCCCTCGCCAGCCCCGGGACGCGGCCGTAGGGGATGAATTTGGCTGAGATGCGGCAGG
>NW_009258270.1:228168-228856 GCF_000687185.1 Egretta garzetta | reverse complement strand
CCTCTTTTATAAAATAAATCATCACCGCTGCAGCGTGCCCGTGTAAACGTTGCCTCCTTTCAAGCCCTTTAGCCGAGCCTTTCGAAAAAACTCATTTTACCAAAGCCTTGTAAATTCCTGGCGTTACAGATGCCTGAGGAACCGTTTTTTGTCCCTCCCATGCATCAAGTCGCGTTTTACCGTCCCTAAACCAGCACAGAGCCCTGCCCCGGCTGCCCAGGGGGGGCTGCCCTCCGCCGGGATGGAGGAACGGCAAATCCACCCAACGGCCTCTCCCGCGGCGGCAGTGCCGGGAACGCCTCCGCATTTCGGCCGGGTCGCTCGGGATTCACCCGTGGCGTGGCTCAGAGCCCGCTGCGGCGTTGCAAAGTGTTTGCTAAACGCTTTGGGGCCGGGGAATTTTTTTTTGTTAAAAATCCCGGTTGCCCTCAGTTAATTCCCCCCTCTCCTCCCTGTCCCGCTTCTGCCTTCTCCTCCTGCAGAGTCTCTCTGGATGTCCGGGCAAGACGGGGCGAAGTTTCTGAATGGGCCCGTGTTTGGGTGATCTCATCAGACTTTGAGCACTACATCATCACCGACAGCGCAAACCAACCGGAGGTGGCACTCGACGGACTTAGGTTGTTTTAAAAAAAAAAAAAAAAAAAAAAAAAATCTCTCCTCTAATCTACTGAATTTGATTGACTAAAAA
>NW_009258270.1:227391-227899 GCF_000687185.1 Egretta garzetta | reverse complement strand
GCGCGGGGGGGGGCACGGGTGAGCAGCAGGTTCTCTAGCCCTTCTTTTCGTTTGTGGCGTCTTCGTTAAACCTAATTCTATCTATTTTCGGCAATAAGGCAAGGACTACAAACTTTTTGTGCGTCCTTTTTCTATAAGTGCTTTTTTTTGTTGAAAGAGGTGATATAAGGTTTTTTGAAATTGTGACTTCTGAAAAAAAAGAAAAAAATACTGTAAATACAATTCCATTAACTACATATAAACTATTAAGAAAGAGAAATACAAACCTATTTTTGTGATGGAGTCAGCCTAAGGCAGTTTCTCTATGAAAAAAAAATGGAAGAAAAAAAAAAAAAAGACAGTTTTACGCCTTTTTGACCAACTGCCGGAGCTGGCCCGCGGGGCCGGGCGCTGCACGGGCGCTCCGGCTCGCTCCCAGGCCTGGTCCCTTCCCGCTCCCAGCGCCGTACCAGCATCGCGCTCCCGGCCCTGCACAGCTTACCCAGGAACAGGCGAGCGGGAGTTTGGG
>NW_009258270.1:223533-227053 GCF_000687185.1 Egretta garzetta | reverse complement strand
TTTTTTTTTTTTGTTTTTTTTTTTTTTTTTTTTTTTTTTTTTTTTTTTTTTTGGGAATACCTCAGTGCTACGAGTTTCACCCTAGAAGCAACGGAAGATTTTAATTTATTGTAGTTGTAAGCAGAATTTTTAAAAAAAAAAAAAAATAAAAGTATAAAACATCATTGCACTGTGACTGGTAGGGGAAAAAACTGACAGTTTCCTATTTGCACATGTTTAATATTTGGCTGTTATATATATGGTCCTCTGTTGGGGGAGGAAACTTATGAAGGATATTTTTTAATTTAATTTTTTTAATATTGGTAAATAGGCCTGCAACAGCAAACTAGAAGTACAACATGGTAGGTGGCATTAAGAACATACTGTAGTGTGGATATATTTCTTCTTTTTTTAACGTAATATTGACGAGTTTTATTAATATTTTTTTAAATTGTTACGTTTATAAATTTGGTACTTTAGGTACAGCCAGTATAAGACACTGAATGCGACATTTGTTAAAAAGAGCTGCTGCACTCCTATTTTTGTAAATTTTCCTAACAAGTAGCCTAACGTAGACATTCACTAGACAAGGTAGAGCAAGGCATCTTTAACAAAACCAAGGCACCATACTGCTAACCGGAAGGAGAAAACCTTGTTTTTCTTGTTTTTAAAAAAAAAAAAAAAAAAGAATCATGCTTTTTATGTAATATTTTAGGTTTTTTTTTTTTTTCTTATTTCAGAACAACCAGGTTTAAGCAAAATGCTGGACGCTTTTTAAATATTGAGACTTGATCAAGTAATAAAAAAACAAACAAAAAAAAAAAGCAATTCTTTAAAAAATAAAAATAAAAAAAAAAAAACATGACAACAAACCAAATTCCCTGCGATTCAATGTGCCGCCAGGGAATTTTTTATTGCTCTTTTTGTCAATGTTGATGATGTACTGTACTACCAGTTGGTTTTTCCTCTCCATTCCCTGTCACCTCATAGAATATTCTTTGTTGCGCATTGCTGTCTGTTAATAGTGTACAAAAATGGCGATCTTGTAAGAGTGCTGTCCTGATGCTAGTGTAGTGGATCCCCCCCCTTCTCTCTCCCTCCTCTAGTACATATTGATAGGTGTATCGTAATTAAGGTTAAAAATTTAGATGTAGTTATTCAGATTTAGGACCAGTAAGGATAGAACTTTCTCTTATTTAAGAAAAAAAAAAAAGCTAATAATTTTGGGAAAGGTTTTCCTTTTTTTTTTTTTTTCCCTCTCTTCTTTGTTTTTATTTTTCTCTTTTTTTTTTTTTTTCCTTTTGCTGATCTGATGCGGTTTCAACTAACCAAAGGTCTCAAAATGTTATAAAATGCTGGCAAACTCCTAAGGCATTTGTAGATCCCCACCCTTGATGTTGCAAAGGGGATGTGCCATACTACCTTAAATGCTAATGCTAGATATGCAAAACTGGATTTTTTTAATTTATTTTTTAAAAGAGGGAGGCACGGTATATTAAAACGATTTTACTAAGAGAAAAAAAAAATTATTTTTTTAAGAATGCTCAGAAGAAACTGCTAATCTGTGTGACTATGTTCTAGATGTTTATATACCTTTTGAGGAGTCCCAGTGGCCCATAGCACAAATGTCGTGGAATCCAAGACGTCTCGATGTGGCTACCTAGACTAAGGTTCACGTTAGTCCCCCCCCTCATCTAGAAGTCCATTCTGAAGGGGGTTTGGTTTTTTTTTTTTTAATTTGTTCATTCATTTGGGGGTTTTTCTGTAAATTTTTTCAGCACGGAGGTTCAGCTCCACCTTTGTTTTAGTCAAGCGCAGCGAGGGAAGGATCCTGCCAAGGGACATTGCCCTTCTCTTCCCAAATATCTCATCCGGCCCCACCACACCCCCCCTCGCCCCCCGGAGTGACCAAAAAGCGACAGATTTCCATCCAGTTGTGCGAAATAGGCACCCAAAGCGCCTCCCCGGCGCGGGCGGGTTCGTCCCCGGCCCCGAGCGCTTTTTTTTAGGTTTTTTTTTTTGGTTTTGTTTCTTCATCTTCATAAATGTTCATTTTAAGTTGAATCCGTAGCTTGGACTTTAAGGTAGCATGGCTCTCTTGGCTGTAAGTTGATTTTCTTTCCATTGCACAGCAGCGTAGCGCTGGTGGATGTCACCCATCTTGCTCGGCTAGGTTAAACCCTTGGGGCAGTGTTGGTAATGACGACCTGAAAGGTGTTCGCGTTTCTTTTCTTCCCTGCTCCGACGCCCAGGATGCGCTTTTCCCGCTGTAGCGTGAATGAGGGCTAGCGGCTCCAGCCCCCGTTCCCTTCCGCTTGCGTGTCTGCCCGTCACTCAATGCAACATAATCAATACTAAAGCAATATAGTTTACTACATTTGTACTGAAGGCCAGCCATGGTTATGTATGATATTGCATATGAAACTGTTTACAAAAAAAACAAAAAAACAAAAAAACAAAAAAAAACAACAAACAAAAAAAACCAACACTAACTCCTAGCGGTCTTTTATGCTACGGAAATGTCTCTGGGGTGGAATCTGCTGAATTGTTTTTTTTGTAGTGGTTTGGTTTGGTTTTTTGGTTTGGTTTTTTTGTTTGGTTTTTTTTTTTTTTTTTTTTTTTTAAAGCAAAATAATAGCTCAGAACTGAAGTTAGCGTAAGGTGGAGAGACAGGATGCATCGAAGACACACCGGCAGATCCCGGTCTGCGCACAGACACTGTAGAGTTTCATACGTACAGAATCCAAGTCAAACCCATTGCCGCGTGCGAACACTACGTGAGGAGATTCTGTAAGCTAAGCAATACTTTAATACTGTAATAAAAATTACCAAAAAACCACAAAAAAAAAAAAAACACAAAAAAAACACCAAACCACACAAACGTAGTTTGAGAAAGTAAATCCTCGTGATCGGTTCTCGGTTCCCAAACAGTCCGACTGTGTTGTCTCGAGAGAGCTCCGTGTCCGAGCAGGGTGAAGCCCCGGCAGCCGGGGGGGGGGAACGCGGGACTCGCCCGCGCGCCCGGCGCTCTGCTCTGTACATACCCGTAACACCGCGCGTGGGCTCGTCTGTCGCGTCGACCGTCGTAGGTAGCAAATCCCCGTCATTCTCTGTTGTATGAGGTCTGAACTCCATCAGTACTAGGATGCAAGTCTAAGCATTTCAGGTGGTCATAAATGTACCTAAATAAACTATGGCACAGTGGCAGGCCTAGCCCTTCCTTTTATACTTTAGTATGAACTGATGAGAACTTTGGTAGTGACTTTTTTTTTATATATATACATATATATATGTATCTATATATATCAAGCATCTTTCAGGTCTCTGTGTATGGCTTTCTAAAGCCCTGTTGTAAAATACTATGTGGATGGGGGTCTCTCACATCACAGATGTGGAAAGTATAATTTTATATTTGTATTTTCAAATAAATAAGTTTGTGAAAGGTTTCCATCCTCTACTGTGGTCCAGAAATCAATGTGTTTGTCTGACGAAAAAATACAATAAACTGTTTTGAACAGATCCATGGAGTCCCTTTCATTCG
>NW_009258270.1:221658-222633 GCF_000687185.1 Egretta garzetta | reverse complement strand
CTGCTGTGCCCATGCCACCGCCAGGCCCCGCGGGCACAGCGAATTGCTGTGGGAACAACGCGGCGCGGGACCCACGCGGGGAAGGCCGGCAGTGACACGTGTCACCGTGGCTAATGGCTTTTGCTCGGCCCCATCTTCCTGACACGGGTCCGAGGGGCGCCGCCGCAAGCCCTGGCGGAGAGGGAGAGCTTTACTCTCTGGCTTAGGAATAAATATTTCTATTTAGGCGTCTGTCGGCGCAGCTATTTATTGATCTCAATGAAGGGGAAAAAATGCCTACCTGCTTGGGCCTTGCTTTGCCTTTGGGGCGGGCCGGGCTCCTCGCTGGAAAGCAGTCAACACATCAAGCCCTTAATGGGATTGATGATTAGTGGAGCACCGAGGGGAAAAATTAGATTAGAAAAACAAATGAAAATAATTTCGGAAGTAGCGTTTATTGGGGGTGGAAGGAGCTTCCACTGCGCGGGCTGCAGGAAACGATTTGACTGCAATCCAGAAGAAAAGGACCGCAGGTCTGGAGTGCATTAGTGTGGTGGGAGGCCGGGAATAGCAGCCACTTAACCCTGTCATTCGGCAAACATTAGTGAATTATGAGTGCATTATACGTTGGGTTATGGGGTTTGTGAGCAGCCCCGAGGCCCACTAGATCGGCACTAAAATGTTAGCGGGGGTCTGTGTCAAAATGTAAATTTTTATACCGACTCCGGAATAAAAATAAGATTTTTGTGTTCACCTCCCAGCTACTGAAATCCAATTGCAGCCAAAATCAGAGTTGTAAAATAAGCAAAAATCTCCCTTCCCTGTCAAATTAGTGCCCCGCTAAAGAAAACAAGGGATGTAAACGTGATTTACTTCTTTTCCCTCCCGTCATAAACATTTACGGCTGAGATGCAGCAACAGCTTTCAGGAGGCAGCTGGGGCTCTCGGGGGCTTTGCAGCACCCATAGGGCGGGTGAGCCCCCGCATCCCTGCACC
>NW_009258270.1:220365-221078 GCF_000687185.1 Egretta garzetta | reverse complement strand
GAGCCCCCGCATCCCCGCACCCCAGCCCGTGCCCACGGTTCCGTGGGTCCCCACCGCAGAGGGGGCTGCCTGGGGACACGGGCAATATTTCCCAGGTTTATTAACCCGCGGCGGGGACACGAGCACCCTCCACCGTCTTGGCAGAACTGTACTATCCCCCCCCATCAGGCATCTCGAGGCTGCAGGTCGGCAGCAGAAACCAAGCCAGCATTTATTAATTACCAGCTTAAGTACTTCCTTTCATGGCTATTTACAAGGGCTGCCTCATTATTAATAAAGAATAATAAAATAGAAGGGCTTTAAAGCTCATTTGTTCCGCAGGGTGCTGATGCCCGCGGCGGGAGCGAGCCCAGATGCCACCCAGCACGTGGCCCGAGAGCACCAAGGGCTGAAACCCTGGTTACAGTGACAGTCCCACCCCAAAAAAAAAAAAACAAAAAACCCCTTTTTACCGTTCCACATGCAATTATTTTGAATATCATAAAAGCCATGAACAGCAACAGCAGGCTTTGCGTTTCGAGGGTGCCTGGCTGCCGGTCTCCGTTGGTCACGAGGTGACGTGGGCTCCTGTGTGCAGAGAGACACTTGTAATTCATTAGCTATTTGCAAAGGGCACCGATACTTGACTTCATTTCGGAATCAGTCGAAGGCTGATTTCCCTGCTATTTACCTCCATGGCAGCAGCTGTAATTAGCGGCAGCGCAGGCTCCCAC
>NW_009258270.1:217706-220345 GCF_000687185.1 Egretta garzetta | reverse complement strand
CTGCTCGGTAATTTCTCCTCTGCAGGGCGAACAAAGAAAATTAAAGTTTCTTTTTTGGTATGAGTGGAAGAGCCCGGTCCTTGAAGCTGCTTTAACCCAGGGCAGCAGCGAGCCCAGGTCACCGAGCCCGGGCCACCAAACCCAGGCCACCAAACCCTGTGCCCGGCTTGACCTTGCCAACATGAATAACTAAAAACAGAGCGGGGCTGGTGATGCTCAGGCTCATTCCTCTCCGCCGCTGCATTTTCTGCAGGGGCAGCCAGCTCAGCTGAGCTCCGGGTGCCGGTGGGTGCTAATTGCCGTGGCGTATTGAGGGGCACCCGCCCGGGGAGCGGGCGAGAGGAGCCTGCGCACTGCTCCTGCTCGCTAATAATTACTGATTAAAAACCAGTTAAAAAAGCAATGAAGACTGAAACGTGCATTAAACAAACGAGCCCCCCGCCTCAAGCCAGCCACAGAGGCGGGCACGGCTATGAAATCCTCACTTGCAGCGTCTCCAGCCACCAACAGCCACTTGAATTATAGAATCATAGGATCACTTTGGTTGGAAAAGCCCTTTAAGATCATCGAGTCCAACCATTCCCCTAACCCTGCCATCCCACCACTAAACCCTGGCCCTCAGCACCTCATCTGCCCTTTTTTAAATCCCTCCAGGGATGGGGACTCAACCACCTCCCTGGGCAGCCCCTTCCAGAGCCTGACAGCCCTTTCGGTGAAGAAGTTTTTCCTAATGTCCAACCTAAACCTGCCCTGGCACAGGATTTATAGTGACGCCGGAGGGCACGGGGGACGATGACTCATAGAATAGAATCAGAATCATAGAATGGTTTGGGTTGGAAGGGACCCCTAGAGGTCATCTAGTCCAACCCCCCTGCAGGAGCAGGGACACTTTTAACCAGATCAGGTTGCTCACAGCCCCGTCCAACCTGGCCTTGAATGTTTCCAGGGATGGGGCCTCCACCACCACCCCCTCTCGGGGCAACCCCTGCCAGGGTTTCACCACCCTCATTGTAAAGAATTTCTTCCTTAGATCCAGTCTAAACCTACCCTGGTTTAGTTTAAAACCATTACCCCTTGTCCTGTCACAGCTGACCCTACTAAAAAGATTTTCCCCCTCTTTCCTATAGGCCCCCTTTAGGTACTGAAAGGCCACAATCGGGTCTCCCCGTAGCCTTCTCTTCTCCAGGCTGAACAAGCCCAACTCCCTCAGCCTGGCCTCAGAGCAGAGGGGCTCCAGCCCTCGGATCATTTTTGTGGCCCTGCTCTGGCCCCGCTCCAACAGGTCCATGTCCTCCTTGTGCTGAGGGCTCCAGAGCTGGACGCAGGGCTCCAGACTCAGCCTCATCCTGGCTCTCCCACCAGCCGTGCCAGGGCAGCACGGTAGGAACTGGGGCCACGGAGCCCCTCTGCTCTTAACCCCTGCAATTAAACCCTTCTCTTCCTTGCTCTCTATTAATCCCTCACCTGGGCAGGAGCCTGCCGCTGGCCCCGCTGCCAGCACCCAGGGGTGCTCCTTGCAGCTCAGGGTCCCACCGCCACCCCCCGCACCCCAGGGCACCTGTGCAGGTACCGCCGGCTGATGCGGGGCAATCGCCCCCGCAGCCCCTTTGGGGTCTTTGCTGCCCACCAGTGTTCAGTCTTTTATTTTTTCCACTAATTCGAAGCACAGCGGCGACCGCTGAGCTCTCACAGGGCAAGCGCCTGACCAGCTGGAGCATAAATCAGCCCGGGGGCTGCACAGCCAAAGGAGGGTCCTGGTCCTCACCGCTTCGTGGGACACGCACGTGGTGCTGGAAATCCCCGCGCTCCGGCTCCGTCTGCCCAGCCCGGCCCCATCCCAGGGTAGGGAGGGGGGCAAAGCCCTGTGAGGACAAACCACCTCGGCTGTGCGCTTCCACAGGTAACAGCAGCTCCGTCCCCAGGCTGCCACGAAGCCGCGGCGGCGTTGGCCAGGGATTCAGGAGGGGAAGCGAAGCAAGAAGGGCGCTGCTGCCTGCCCCTGGATGGGAAAACAGAGAAAGAGGCAATTGCCACGGGTTTAGGTTGGACATTAGGAAAAATTTCATCACAGAAAGGGCTGTCAGGCACTGGAAGGGGCTGCCCAGGGAAGGGGTCGAGTCCCCACCCCTGGGGGGATTTAACAGGCGGTGCTGAGGGCCAGGGTTTGGGGGTGGGATGGCAGGGGTAGGGGAACGGTTGGGATTGGTGAGCTTAAAGGGCTTTTCCAACCCAAACGATTCTGTGATTCTATTTCTTACACAGTAATTTTAAAGAGTCCACCATGTGGTTTGGCAAATCGGACAAAACGAGCATCCTTTCCCCTCCAGCTCATCCCCCCCAGTCCCTTCGCCCAGAAGTGAAACTGTTCTGCTCGGGAAACAGCACCAGGAGCTGCCCCGTACCGGGTCCTGCTTCCCAAAAAAAAAGTCTGAATTAAAATTGTTTTCTTTCCCAGTCACTGCGCTTCACTCACAGCTCCTGACAGCTTTGACCATGGGCCCAGCTGAACTCGTCATTCATACCGATTTGGGTTTTTTTTCCTTCCCTGCCCCACCAGCTCTGCACTGAGGGTGCTCCCCAGCGTCGCAGGGAGAACGGCCACCACCGCCCTGCAGAGCCCCCCGCCGGCCCCTCCGCGG
>NW_009258270.1:216667-217190 GCF_000687185.1 Egretta garzetta | reverse complement strand
GCCCCCGGGCTGTCCCCCCAGCATGGCGCGGGCTGTGTCCCCCCCCAGCATGGCACCAGTACCCCTTCCCCAGCCCCAAACCCCCGCGCTGACCCCACAGCCCCCTTCACAGCCGGGCTGTGTCACCTCCTGCATCTAAAGAGCAATGGCGGGCGCTGATGCGACACAAACATCAGCAAGAATCGTAAGCACGAGAAAGTGCGCACTTTGGGCTCTTTAAAGCCTGCGCTGCGTTTGAGCCACTAATAAAACCGCTTAGGATTTATACAGGGCTTTGCATCTTCAAAGCAAGGCAGCACCTGACTCCTCCTCGGCCCCTTTCATCCAAAGATCCAAAGCGCTTCCTACCGTTCTTTCACCACCATCTGATGGGTGGGGAATTCCTCTCTTTTTTTAATCTTGAAAGAAGGAGCCTGAATGGGGCTGCGGGCTCCCAACTCTCCCAACCACTCGCCATGGAGCCGCGGCCGCATCCCCACCCCCCTCTGCCCCGGCAGCGGCTGGGGGAACCCGCACCCCCCCA
>NW_009258270.1:209680-216589 GCF_000687185.1 Egretta garzetta | reverse complement strand
CATCCAAGCTGTCAATATTGATAGTCGTGACACTGCGTAAATGCAACCTCTCTGCTTTATGCCGCGCTGGAGCTATCGATCCGCGGGAACGTCCCCGGAGCGTGGCCATCGGTCGGTGGGACAGCAGAAGGTCACCGACTCAGCCCAGCCCTGGCGAGAACCGCGGCCCTTTGCTGCGCCGGCAGCCCGGACCCCGACCCGGGCTCCCCCCCGGCAGCTCAGAGGGAAAAGCCTGCTCCGCACAGCCCCCGGTGCCTTGCAGTTGGCATCCAGCACAATAAAACCAGGTCCCAAAAGCAGCCCGTGGCCGCCGGGGAGATGAAGGCATTCCACCCCAAGCCTTCGGCGCGGGCGCGGAACAATGCTCTGCCATTAGCAATCAGCATATCGGCGCGGCATCGCGGCCCGCTTCATAGAAAATCAAGAGGCAAAATAATTGAGTCAATAGCGATAGGAAAGGATTGCTCCTTCAGCCCTATTCTTGTGCTAACAATTCTTCGGCAGGGCTGAAAATTCAAAAGCTCGGGGAATCACAAAAGAATTGATTTGATTCCGCGCGCCAGCCCGGGCTGTATTTAACACAGCATTTTTGCTTGCTCTACATAGAATAGAAACTGTTTGAAGGCCGAGGGGCTGCCTTCCGCGGCGGGAGGCAGCGGGGAGCAGGAAGCACAGGGACAGGAGAATATTCTCGATTTGCTGCTTTTTGAAGAGCAGCTGGACCCAGCGCCATCCCACAAACCCTGGGGACCCTCCTGACACAGCAGGGCCCCCAGGCTCCGAGCCCCCCCACCCCGAGCATCTCCCCAGCACCGGCATCTGCTGAGTCCGGCTGGGCCGGTGGGTAAAACGGGACCAGAGAAAATGAAGGGAAGCAACTAGTGATGCGGATCAGTGCTCCGTGTCCGCTCTGCTTCGCTGGAGCTGCCTCCATCCATCAGGCTCAAGGGCAGCCGCTGCGGTTTAAGGGCACAGGATGCGGTGCCGGGGACATTTCCCCTTGCGAGAAGGCAGACGGTGCCTTTCAATCCCTCCCGTACCCAGGTCCTGGCACAGGGTCACAAATGCCTTCCTCCCACCATCAAGCAGCAATAAGCAAAAATGGGTGATTCCTACCCAAAAGGGGAGGGGTGCTGTTATTCCCAGGTGGACGTGAGCTCCCCAGCAGGTCCGTGGGTGCTGCAGCACCACGCCGGCGCCCGCTTTCTGCTCCCCTCCCAAACCACCACCTCCTCCCCTGACGGCAACAACCAGCACCCAGCACCGCAAAAAAGCATCAAGTCTTACACCAGGCTTCATTTAACGCACGAGGAGCGGGCACGTGCCCCCGTGCCCAGAGGAAGGGGCTGCAAGCACCCCTCTGCCCAGGGGGGATGGGATGGGCGCTGCCCAGGACCCCGCAGCATCCCCAGGGCAGCGGGGCGCACTGCTCCCTGCGCCCCACAAAAACTCGCAGAGTCAAACTCCTCGCACTGGGAAGTCTCTCTAGCAATTTTCTACTCAGCAAACACCCACATAGACACCTGAAATCTTTTTTGGAAGCCCTTCTTCCCCTGTTCTTTATCTGTTGTCGTGGTTTCACCCCAGCCGGCAGCTGAGCCCCACGCAGCCGCTTGCTTTCCCCCCCCAGCCATGGGATGGGGAAGAGAATCGGAAGGGTAAAAGTCAGAAAACTCGTGGGTTGGGCTAAATATGATTTCAGAGGGCAAGCAAGGACCACGCAGGCCAGCAGAGCAACAGGAGGGGTTCACTCACCACTCCCCACGGCAGGGCGGTCCTCAGCCATCCCCGGGATGGCCGGGCTCCATGGCGCGTAACGGGGACTTGGGCAGGCAAACGCCATCGCTCCCAACCTGCTTCCTCCTCCTTCCCCCAGCTCGATGTGCTCAGGATGGCGTCATACGGTGTGGGGTCATACATACCCGTGGGGTCAGCTGTCCTGGCTGTGTCCCCCCCAGCTCCCTGTGCCCCCCAGCCCATTGCTGGTGGGATGGGATGAGCAGCAGAAAAGGCCTTGGCTCTCTGCAAAGGCCTTGGCTCAGCAGTAACGAAACCATCCCAGGGTTATCAACGCTGTTCCCAGCACAGATCCAAACCACAGCCCCCTACCAGCAGCCGTGGAGAAAATTAACCCTACCCCAGCCAAACCCAGCCCAGCTGTGAAAGGGGGCAGCAAACCCCATCCTGCACCCAGCTACGAGGAAGATGAACCAGCAAGCGCAACCAAGTGATTCCCACAGACAGGATGGCAGCCACCGCTCGGAGAAGCCCAGCGACAAGAACAACCCCCTGCCCACGGCTGTTCCCCAAAACACGCGCCCACATCTTGGCATTAAACCACCAGCAACACCCAGGCCATCCCGAGCAGCCAGCCTTAAGCACTTTCAGCAAGATCTAAATTAACTGCAGAATCTAAACCAGTATCAAGCACCCTGAGCCAGGGAAGGGGCAAGCACTGAGACCACGCCAGTAAAGTGCACTTCTCTGCTCCCTGCAGAGCCCACGAAGAGCTTTAAATTCCCAACATGGGCCCCCCCCGGCACCTTTAAGGCCGTTACACCCTAATGCAGCCCAGCTGCTGACACAGCGGGGACACCCAAACCACCGCCCAGGCAGCCGAGCTGATGTGTTGACGAGCAAGTCGTGTTGCTATAATAAGAAGTGTTTATTTGAATAATAAGGTCAGGGAGTTAAGTAGTTGGTATTCCACTCATACGAAGCCGTTTGCACAGTGTCACTAATAATTAAAGGGGGGTTTTGACTAATCTAGTTGCTCTTCCTAAATATACTCTACTCTGTTCAAGAAACTCATCAAAGCAGCAAAGTGATCATCGAGGTTATTAATCTCCTTTGCTCCACAGCTGGAGCAAATTTATTTGCTTGAATTAGCATGTAATAAACTTATAATAAAGCTGCCATATCCCTTGCTTTAGAGATATAGTTTGTGTAATGGGTGGTTAAATCTAGGTAATGGAGCAATAGTCTTCAGGCTCAGAGATCCGAGGGAAGGGAAAAAAGAAGTGGATTGCTGTGCTATCTCCAGTGCTGGGGTTGCAATAGGATTTCTTCCAGGTCAGGCTGCCAGGAGCAGTCAGCCTTGTTTGTTAGACACCACGGGGGGTGGAAGAGGGAAGAGTTTTCCTAGTGGGAATTCCTGGCTTCGGCAGCATCGCTCCAGCCCGCATCCCGGGATGCTCCTGGGCGCCTGCAGGAGAAGCTGCTGGACCCCACCAGCAACCCGCAGGGAAACGGGGCTCAGCGACGCTGCAAACCCCACCAGAAAACCAGGGCGACTGGAGTAGCAACCCTCAATATTGCAAAGGAGGGGTCCCCTGCCACAGGCAGGGACCGTCCCCAGCCGCAAAGGAGAATTAGCCCCAAAAGACAGGCTCGGGGCCGGCAGCAAGGGGCAAAGCCCTGGCCGCAGCCCCCACCCTGATGGAGCGGCAGCGGGTGCTGGGTTGGCACCCAACCCGCAGGACATGGAATGTTTTGCATCGGGCTAAACCGAGCGCGGGGCGTCTAAGTGAGAGGAATTAATTGGCTTCAGTTCACTAAGCTGAGCCTTTATAGGTTGCGGTTTCTCCCAATAAATCCTCCTGCTTCTTCCCGCGTCAACACTTGCTGCAGGATCTTTAAATCGCCCCAAAGGGGCAGATGCAGACTAATGTGGGGGGATACCAAAGTTCAGCTGCAGAGGAAAGGCTGGCCCCCACCCTTTCTCCCCAAAGGTTATTATTCACAGAGCCTGGGCAGGAAATAATTTCTCTCTCTCTTTCCATTTTAGCTCTTTTTCCGTTTTTGCTAGAGCTGTTCTGTGCTGGAGAAGGGCCTGGGCATTAGCCAGAGGTGTCAGAGGTGTTAGACAAGGTATTAAGGAGGTGTCAATGGTGAAATAGCTGGGATTACAGTAAAGTCTAAATAAGGTGTAAAATAAAACCAAAGGTGATAAAGTCATTGATAAGAAAAGCTGGAGAAAAATAGGAGGGCAATTATTTTTCATCCCAGTTGTTCACTCTCGCAGTGCATTATCTCTGGCTTTGCAAAGACTTAAGTAAGATTTTTTTTTTTGTCCTGGTCTATGGTATTCTTGCCCGGCAGAACGGCCAGCACCTCCGCAGGAGTGCATGGGCACCGGGCAGGAGCTTCCCAGTAAGCCATACTGGGGTTTTGGAGGAGGCTGCTCACCCCGGGCTTGGCTTGGCTGTCCTGCACGGAGCTCCAGCCCGGCCAGCAGTGTCTGCCCATGTGGGAAACAAGCGGGTGAGACTCCCACATCCACCCCGACAACCCCGTCCGCACATTCATGGATTCTCTCAGATTTGAATTAAATGCTCGTCCCAGGCAGATTTCCCTGCTTTTCAGGTCTGAGAACGGATCCCCTCCAGATGGGCGGGCTGTGGTCCCACAGGGAGCAAAGCCCAGCACCCACCCACCGATTTCAGGCCCTGGTTTTGCACTCTATCATTTATTTTCCTGTACAAGGCTCCTGCGGATGATCCATCGGAATTGCTGATGTTTCTCCTCACTCCTCCTAATTAGCACATTTTACATTCATAGCTTTTAAAATAATAAGTGCCAGAGCATCTGTTCACGATGTTCCCTAGGACAGAGGCCTCTTCCCAAACACCATATGAGTTTCAAGAAGCACCGAATTCCCCTTTCCCCCTGCTCCAGGTATCGGTGTTACCCAGGAGAAGGGCATTACCCCGAGGAGCTCCGTGCCTTTTGCCCTTCTCCACAGCTCAATGCTTCCCCGCAGCAGAAAGCTGGGTTGGCACTCCCCCACCCCCCCAAGGAGCAGAGTGCTGCCCACCCAAAAATCACGCCTATGAGCTTCTGCAGAGCTGCCAAGGGCAGGGGGGCACCAGGGCTGGGGGCCTCCTCCTGCCCTCCAGCATCGTGAGGTTTCATCAACCACATGCGCCCCCCCCCCCCAGCCCCCACCCCCCTTCCTCCCCAAGCAAAGCCGTCACCTCCTCCCCAAGCACACCGCGGTGCTGCTGAAACCCTCCAGAACCTCCCAGGCAGGGAATGCTGAGCATCCAACAGCTGGAAAAAAAAACCAACCCATGTATTTCTTATTAAATCTACCTCCGTCGCACCTTTGTTTCCCTCTGGCGCATGTTTTTATGGCTCCGCTGACGCCCTTTTCCACCCAGAACTTAAAGACTCCACCAGGATGTTTAAACGCCTACGTGCAAGTCCGCTTCCACCCGCCCCGGCAGAGGGAAACCTCACCTGCCCCCCGCTTGCCCCCACCACAGCACGACACAAAAGCCTTGCGGTGCATCCCAGGGAGGCTCAGCACCTTCCTGGAGGTTTGTGTTTCCTCAGAGAGGGAGGCAGAGCTGTGCGAAACGCTCGCCTTGCCCCAGGGCTTGGCTGCGGGGACGCTGGAAGGGTTTAAACTGGTAGAGCAAAGCATCAACTATAAATATTGCCATGGCAAAGCTTTGCTTCTGCCCAAGAAGATGCGGGGAAGCCAAACACTGAAGGGTTTTACCTCGGCTCTGCCCTCTGAAGGCCAAGTGCGGGGCTGACCTCGCTGCTCCAGCGCTCTCCTGGTGTTTAGGACCCCTCCATCCAGCAGCAGATCCACAAGCGAACCCTGTGGCACAATGCACATTATTGTGGGGGGGAAACATCTTCAGGAGCTACATGCTGAGCAACAAAACCATGTTCAGTTACTGCATGCCAAAGAGCAATTATTTTATTCCCACGCCAGCTCTGGCATCTGAAGCCCTCTCTTTATTAAGAGCTCTTGGCCCATTGCAGTTTGGCTCCATCAGCTCCTCCCTTCAGGGGGCTCCAGACACCCTCGTTCAAGTGGGCTTGGGTGATGCAGCCCCACTTGCCCGTCCCAAAGTGCCTCCACCAGGGCTGGGTCATGTCCGCCCCAGCCCAGGGACCTGCCCGGCTCCTCGGGGTCCGTGGCTGCGCTCGCACCAGCCCTGGGTCAAGAATCATAGAATCACTTTGGTTGGAAAAGCCCTTTAAGATCATCAAGTCCAACCTTTAACCTAACCCTGCCATCCCACCACTAAACCATGTCCCTAAGTACCTCATCTGTCCTTCTTTTAAATCCCCCCAGGGATGGGGACTCGACCACCTCCCTGGGCAGCCCCTTCCAGTGCCTGACAGCCCTTTCGGTGAAGTTTTTCCTAATGTCCAACCTAAACCTGCCCTGGCGCAGCTTCAAACCATTCCCCCTCGTCCTATCATCTGTTACCAGGGAGAAGAGGCCGACCCCCACCTCATTACAGCCTCCTTTCAGGTAGACACACGGCTTGGACCACCCCATGGTCCATTGTGCATTGAGGTAACAGGAGATCCAGCACTTGGGGCTGAGCATCTCGTCGTGTCCGAGCCATCCCAGCCCCGAGGAGCTCACCGCCCAAGCAGAAGATGCCCAGGCATGGGTTTCACTACACCCTGCCCAGCAATGGTCAACGAATTTGATTTCGCGGCAGCTGGAAGATCAAGGACTCGCTGCTCTCCTGCCAGCCACCGGCTTGCTGTTTGACCTCAGAAAAACCACATCACCTTCGCATCTTCGCTGTCTGAACCAAACCCCCTCACCCTCAGGCAGAGGAAGGGCAGACCCCTCGCCCTGCCGGGCCACAGCGACCTGCTGCACCGGGCAACCCCTGCCCCGACCGGGGAGCTGCCTCCTGCCAGCCCCCTCCTCCTCCGGCCTTCATCCAGGGACCAAAGGGGCTTGGAGGCTTTGGACCTTCGCAGGACACGTGCCATCACGTGGTGGAGAGCACAGCCCTCGCCACCAGAGCCACAGCTGGGTATTGTCCGGGCTGGGAAAATCCAGGCGTTTGAAGAGGAGGGTGTCGCGAGGGCCGGGCTCCGCCTGGCTGTCACCCCCGGCTGGCACGGGGAAGGGACTCACCTTCC
>NW_009258270.1:202425-209639 GCF_000687185.1 Egretta garzetta | reverse complement strand
TGTGTAGGGGGGAAAAAAAAAAAAAATAATGCAAGAAATGATTCCTGATGGCAAATCAACAAATTAGCCTTGATTACTATCCGGGTCTCAAACCCTTCTTCTTCTCATGCTCGTCAGCTGCGTCTGTCAAACCGTTTTGCTCCTGCAGTGTTTATTCCTGTGCCAGGCGGCTGGAGCTCAGTGAGGTGTCCCATGGGGGGACCACCCCCAGGGTGCCAGGCAGGGGGTCCCCGCAATGTTCCCATGGGACCCTCCTCCGGCGGCTGGAGGCTCAGCAGGGCCACCCGCAAGGATGGAGGAGCCTTTCCAGGAACCAAAATGGTGCAGGAGGAGGCAATGGTAGAGCTCTGCCGAGATGCCCCGGCTCTGGGCTTTCAAACCAGCAGCCCTTTGTGCAAGACACAAACTGAAATGAGGGGTTGGTTTTTTTTTTTCAGTAAAAATCCAGAGGAATCGTTCTGGCGAAGAGAAAAAAAAATGAAGTTATGTAAAACCACGTTCATCTGCAATTCTTCCACTGCCTTGAAGTGTTATTAACTGATTGGGTTTCATCACATCTTACTTTGCTGCCGCGGAGGCTGATTGTCCCGTATTTGCATTTCTCTTGGACAAGCAGCTCCACCGAGCTCCTGGCCACCCCCCCGGTGGGCAGGGGGCCGTGCTCCCCAGCCCGAGCCCTGCGCCCTCGGGTGACGGCGGGAGCTGAGCTCCATCCTGCCACAGCTGAGCCATCAGAACCAATCTGTAAGGATTCCGCGGGTGCCCAGGGGGGGCCATCCCCCAGGACTCCCCTCTCGCTTGCAGCCTGGGAGCTGGGAAGCCGCAGCATTTCGGACGTGAACTTTGCCGAGTTAATTTGTTTTGATTCTTTTAAATGGCACAAAACTCCCCGGCAGGCTGACATCAACAGCAAAGGCATTTTAAAAAATGGATGATTACCACCAGGAGATGGATGTGCTGGTCAAGTACAGCCCAGGCGAGATCAGGTACATGAGCCTGGCGTCCCT
Source organism: Egretta garzetta (assembly GCF_000687185.1). Taxonomy (NCBI): domain Eukaryota; kingdom Metazoa; phylum Chordata; class Aves; order Pelecaniformes; family Ardeidae; genus Egretta; species Egretta garzetta. The sequence goes on along the minus strand of NW_009258270.1, from coordinate 208,632 downwards.
TCCCTGGTCACAGTCTTCATTAATAACGTCTTTACTCTGAAACTATTTCCATCATCCTGGCTCTGCGACAGACACCGCAACACAGCGCCCCACGTCCCGCTGCTATTTCAATCTTCTTACAGAGCAAGCAGCAAAATATGTGAGATGAAAACCCAACAGAAAAGGACAGCCTTCGATTTACTGGGGGGTGGCGGGGGGAGTTGTGTAAGGGGAAAAAAATAAAACAGTGCAAGAAATGATTCCTGATGGCAAATCAACAAATTAGCCTTGATTACTATCCGGGTTAAACTTGATTACTATCCGGGTTAGAGCACGCGTTACACACTAAGATCCCAGGCAGGGGAAAGGCAGGAGGGGACGCGAGCAGGCTGCAATGGGAAGGCAGCATTGGCACCGCCGGCCCCACGGGCACCCCAGCACCTCCTGGGACCAGCCGGGTCCGGTGGCCTTGTGCCTGGCAGTCATCAGAGGTGTGACATTAAGTGACATGGGCAACCCGAGGCAGGTGCCCGCTGGAGGGGCTGGGGACCCGTTGGTCTGATGGGACCATGCCGAGCACAGGGAGGGCTGCCAGGAGCATCCCAAACCTGAACCCTACGGCGCCGCCTCCGCCAGCCCCAGCAGCTCCTGCTGCAGCCCCAGCCCCGGCTCCAGAGGCAGCAAGGTCAGACACGGAATAAATCCATGCTTCGCTCCGCTCCTCCATCTCCAGATCTATGGATGGGAAGAGTTTGTGCACAGAGGCCGTAGGTGCCAGCAGGGCAGGGATGAAGCCCAGCCTCCTCCCAGCACGGTCCCTGTTGCCACCCAGAGCTGTCACCACCTCTTACTGGGGAAACCTGAGTTTTGCAGAGCAAGGGCCGCGGGAAAAGCACCTCCTCTTCCAGGGCCGCAGCGACGCCGTGCCAGTGCCGCTTACCGCACGCCGAAGGCAGCTCTTCAGCGCTTCGGGGTGGTGTAAGCTCATTGAGAAGCCACAGCTCCGCTCCCCGACATCCCCAGGGATGCTGCTTTCATCACCCAGCACTGGAAACCGCCTTGGCTTCCCAGACAAGCTGGGTAATTTGCTGATTTACATGGTAATCTGCAAGGGGAGAGACGTTCGGGGCCGCAGCTCAGCCTTAATCATAACACTTGTCGTATTTGTGCTTCAGCGGGAGGGGGGAGGAGAAAGGGGAGTAAATCCTCCTTGGTTTGCACATGCTATTTTGTACGGAAGCAGGGACCTGCTGCAGCAACCCAGACCCAGCATCCCCCCAGCACAGACCCCACCAGCCCCCCGCCGGCAGCCAGATCCTGACGACACCCCCCAGCACCGCTGCAATCCACGGCATTTGGAGGTGACCCCATGGGGGGTCCCACTGGGGGTCCCACACCCTACCCACCTCTGCAGCAGGGGCCGCACCGTGGCACCCCAGGCCAGCCCCTGCGCCCTCCTGGGCAGCGAGGTTGAGCAGAAAATCGCCAGCATTCAAGTTTTCAATCAAACAGCCAGAGTCACCGCACGGTCCCGGGGCCGGGCGGCTGAGGTCGCACCCATGGGTGCCCCCACTCTCCTCACCATCACCTCTCCGATGGTTTTAGCAATGCATTTCCACTTTTTTTTTTTTTTTAAATATAAAACCATTCATATTTATGAACGGCTCTGTCACTACCATATGTTGTGCTCCTTTTCCATATACGAAACAAGCTGTTTTCAAGCTTTTTAATTACACAGAATTGAGTAAAGTCTTAGCAGAACAGTTAGATAAAGGGGAGGAGGGGAAATAATTTCTCCCCATCACATAAGCAATTGCAAGAGTCTCCTTCTCCTTGCAAGGATTGCAGAGATGGGTTAAATTCGGGGCCAGATCTGTGGTTCCCTCAAGAGGAAGGGAACAAATCTGCTCGGGTCACCCATGCACCCTGTGATGCTGAGCTAAGAAGCGATGAATTAGGAGCTGCTGGTTTGCCTTGCTAACCGTGAGCCGCCTAGGTCAGGGGTGCGGAGCTGGCTCGGCCGTGAAATCCAGATCCCAGGCGAAGCCCCGTGGCTGCAGGTTTTACATAGACCAGTGCATGGGGAGTTCTGGCTGCGTGCAGAAACCCGGGGCGCCGTGGGTTTTGGTGGAGCGGTCCCTTACGGCTCCATACAGCCCATAAACTGAAAAGTCCCCGTGCTCAATCCCATGGCCCAGGCGCTCCCGTGATTGCTGCATTCACAACCTGAACCAAGGCAGATCGGCTATTTCAAACCTGTCAGCTCTCATTAATGTAGCTCGCAGCACAGGCGAGCCAAGATAAACCAGCAATTTCATTAGCCTCTCCGTGCCTGCGTATGGTGTGCACGCGGAACAGCCCACCCCGGCCTCGTCGCCTTGGGAGATGAATAGATCACAGCGAGGATTTGGGGGCGGGAGAAGAGAAACCAGCCCCGTTCCCGAGGGCTGGGATGGCAGCACCCCCACGCAGGCAAGCAGCACAGCGCCAGGGGGTTCTGCGGAGCACCCCAGCCTGGTGCAGCTCGTGGAGTCTTGCCCAGTTTAAATATTTCCCTCCCCAACCAGGCGTGCGCTGACGCCCATGCTGCGGGGGCATGCACAGGGTGCCATCCCACCAGCCCAGAGCAGCCAGCAATGTGCCGGGCACGCAGCAAAACGCCGCCTCCCAAAAGGGCTTCAGCTCTCGGAGCCTGGTAAAAACGGCAAACCCCGAAAGGGAGCCGAGCCGCGTCCCCACAGCACCGGCTGCGTGAGCCCCGGCAACCCAGCCTGGCACTGGGCGAGCAGAGGGGGTGATTAATATTGAACATAAACAAACAAAACAACTGAAAAGTCAACTCTTTAGGGGAAGAGAGGGCTGCAGCAGGCCCCACGGTCCCGAGGATTATTTTAAACGTATGAAATGCCATCTCTCTAAATAATCAAACTCTACTGCTGCGACTCGGAAATTGCCACCTACGGCTAATGCTCCAATTTTAAACGCATCTTCGAGTCAATCTTTGTAAATTCCACATTAAATATTGATCAAGCCCGGTGAGGGCTAATACTGCCTGTTTAGCACGGAGGTGCCCAATTCAAACCACAGCGGCCGAGCCTGCGCGCTTGCCCGCGCCCCGTCCCAGGCCACGGCGACCGTCACCGCAATTGCTCCGCACCAGGGTGGTAGCGAGCTGGGGCAGAGAGGGGTCCCGATGGCGCTTGCTGCCTGGTGGCAGCACAGGAGGGACCCCAGTCCCAGTCCAGCAGCTCTGCATTTAATTGGTTTTCATAGAATAATGACAATAATAGCGATAACAACAAGAAAAATACCATATGGGAGATGGAAAAGACAGGGATCATCACAGGCAAGTAGGGAAGAAATTACCAACGTGTTTATCATGCTGCCAGACAAGAGCAGAAACCTCTCAGGCCAGCGAGCAGCAGCACCCGCAGACCCCGTCCCAACGAGGGGCCACCTTGCCCGGCACTCGGCCGTCACCCCGGAGCAAGGTGCTGGAACCGGAGGACAGGACCAGCAGCTCTGATGTTGCTCCTGGGTTTGCCTCTTGGGGCCAGGGCTGCCCGGGGACACCCAGGACCCTCCAGGAGGTGTTTGCGGTGCGGAGACCGAGCACCCCCTCCTGCCCAAGCCCCGGCGGGGATGTACCGCATCCTTCCCGCGGTTGGGAGCGCGCCGGCTCTGCTCTCCCAGACCGCATCCTTCAGGTCAGCCCCACATCAGAAGACCAGGGAAGGTTTCAGCCACCTCTGAAGAGGCTTTATTTCCCCTACGTTTCTGAGGGGTTTCTTACCTTCTTCAGCACCCGCAGCCACTGAAAACATCACCACGATGGCAATACTGGTATTAATGTACGGGCACACACAGCCGCTGTGTGCGAACGCTACGAAGGCAGGGAGCCCAGCCCTCGAGGCTGCCTTCATGGGCAACGAGAACGTCAGAAATGGCGCGCGGGACTGAACCCGCAGCCTGCCTAACCCAGAAGCGGGACTTACCGAGGACAAGCCAAACTCAGCGAGGGCAATGAAGAGGCTTCCAGTGATTCCAGCAGGACAGAGGTGACGCCCATATAAAATTCCCCATCTCATCCGAAGCCTCTAGAAAGAGAAAGAGCATCATTTTTCCTTTCATTTCTTCAGATGCCACCCATCACCAAGGCCACCAGCAGGCCCTGTGAATGCCACCGGCTGGGCTGTTCTGGCAAGTGCTCCAACCCCACCAGGTTCCCAAATCCACACTGTAACCGGGAGGGCTCGCAAGGGGGAGGTCCGAGCCGCAAACATTTCCAATGATCCCACCGAGAAGGGGTTTAAGGAAAGCACAGTTGTTGGGAAATGACCCCTTTTATTTCTGAAGCCCCAAACATGGCGCGTCTATACATATATATATATATATATGCACCTGGGGTATTATGAAAATCGTATTTGAAACCCAGACTCAAACTCCATTTCCCAACCACTCTCATAAAATTTTCATTACCGATTACTGCCCTGTAGAGGAACAGAGGGCAACTTTATTAGAAGACGCAGCACAGCAGCCTGGCAGCAGGAGAATGAGCCGGCCGACAGCTACAGCCGTTCCTCTGCGAGATACGGCAGGGCGCTGGAAATGAAACAGCTTATATAAAAAAAAAAGTAATTCGGAGCAATTTCTAGTAAAGAGTCAAAGAACCATATAATTCAACATTTATACAGACAAGGCTTCAAGGGAACTCTTAAAAAAGAAAAGGACTGGAGGTAATGGTAAGAAACCCTGGCTTGATTTTTCCCCCTTTTTTCATTTCCTATGCAATCAGCCCTGCCGGTTCGTGCCACCCTCGGCCCCAGCAGCACCCTGCAGGGAAGGTCCCAGCTCCCCCGCCCTGTTTGACTGCTGCTGCCTCCCCTCCTCTTCCTCCCCCCCCCGACACAGGGGCAGGTCCTGCCTTCCCCAGCCACTTCTGCCAGCCAGGCAGGAACATCTTTGTGTACAAGCCAGGGACAGGGGCTGATCTTCCCCAAATGTGCCCGCATGCAATTTTCCTTTTCCTCCTCTTCCCTCCCTCATTTATCGTGCTATAAAAAGAACAGAAGAAAAGACAATCCTTTTTCTCCGTGATTAATTAAGGGCAAAGCGGGACCCCGAGGCACAGAGCAGCGGCGATACCTGTATCATTTCCAAGGTGCTGCAGCTGCGACAACGCGCTGCGGCCCCGTGACTTTCCCCCGCTGTCGTTTGTCATCGCCTGACACTGATAAAGAGCTTCTCCAGCGCTGTGTCTTTGCAAGGGAACATATCCATATCAAAGCTGCTTGGATCATCCTTTTGCAAACTATCTGCTGCATTTTCTGGCCTAGTTTCCCTTCCGATCTCAAACTCTTGTTCTTTCCCTCCGTAAGCCCCCGCACCGGCATGCACCGCTCCAGCCTGCCCCGGATCTTTGACCCTCTTCCAGCAGCCAGGGCTCCTGGGGAAATGGCGAGGGGTCACTCGGCTTCCACACTGCTCAGCGTGACATCCGTACAAACGCAGATTAATGTCGTGCATCAACCACGAACACTCCTGCATTTTAATTGGGACACCTGAGCGCTCGCTGCCAGCAGTGGGATGCACGCTGCTCTCCGTACATCGCTGCCCATGGTGGGATGCACGCTGCTCTCCATACATCACTGCCCATGGTGGGATGCACGCTGCTCTCCATACGTCACTGCCCATGGTGGGATGCACGCTGCTCTCCCTACGTCACTGCCCATGGTGGGATGCACGCTGCTCTCCATACATTGAGCACAGCTTCTATAAGAAAACGTCCACTGGTGCCGGAGGCTGGCGTGAGGATCACTGCCTGTGAGCTTCACCTTCTCTGCTGCAGCGGAGAGAGCAGCAGTTTGATACGGAGTGGAAAACAAGAGCAAATGAGCTCTGCCACCCACCTTGGTGTTACGGTGGGTAACACAGGGTGAAACCTCCTTGGAGCCCAAGAGATGAGGTCTACATACCAGCGTTCGACCCAGGCACAGCACCCGCCCCAGCAGATCGATCACCGCTGACAGCAGCTCCTGTTTTGCAGATCTGGGTGTCCCCATCCAGCTCGCCTGGGCGACATGGGATGCCGAAAGGTCCTGGGATGAGTCAGGAGCCAGTGGGGATCTCTGCTCAGGCAGCGAGGTTACACCACATGGTCTGCTGGGTTACAGATGCTCTCTGGATAATACTCATATTCCATAGGATAATATTCATATTCCATAATTA
>NW_009258270.1:201086-202392 GCF_000687185.1 Egretta garzetta | reverse complement strand
CCCTGCCCGCTTAACCTTGGGGTGATGGATGCTCTGCTCTGGTGCCTACAGCCCCAGGTGGGTGTCCAGAGATTGGGGCTCTGTTCCCAGGTAGGCACAGCCTTCAACTTCTTTTGGGCCTCAACACCTCAATCTTTTAAATGGCATTAATAACGTTTCCACGTGTGATGAAGACTCATTCTCAGGCGGCACCCGACATGGGAGAGAGCTCCCCGGGATACGGGGATGGAGGTGCTGCAAGAAGGGACGTGGAGCTGCAGCTGCCTGGGGGAGGTGGCCTTGTGAAAACCGCACCAAATTCCCAATATTCTCCCAAATCACGGTGTTTGCTTGGTAGAAAAGCAAATGCTCACCTCCCCCAAGATGCATCGCAGCCACAGGAGCAAGTTTGTACAGCCAGAACACAAGCAATGTAGTTACAGCCATTAGGAAAATCATCTCCTGGCTTTCAAACAGAGCAATTTTCATCTGGAAATCCCGGGAAGATAAAAACACGGAACTGCAGCATTTTTTTCCTGTAGAGATGCTTTTCTCTTTATGATGGCACTTCAACAAGAGCTTAATGAACAGCATTTCCTTGGGTTTGAGAGGCACAGACAGGCCAGATAAAGTTACTGATTCATTAGCATCCCATCATGAACGTAGCCTCCGTATTCCCCAGCCATATGGCCAGCACGATATGCTTCCGAAAAAACGGGGACATCTACAAAGGCTTTACCACCATCAGCCATCACGTTAACGCAGCCCGTGGTTACACGAAGGAGGGGAACATCTGATTTCAGGATCTTTTGGGTGTGAAGGAACATGGCATGGACCGGGAGGCAAGGTGACTTTGTAGGACACAAGCATCCCACTTACCGCAGTCAGGATTTTAACCGGGATCGCCTCGTGCTCCTGAGCAGGCTCCGGGTGGATACGCATCTCCAGGAGGTACCTGCCTGGGCGGGAGACACAGAATCTGCTTCCATTTCTCTCCAGATAAATTCCCCGTATGACTAATTAAGCTTCCCCGCGGGCTGAACGGTGCGCCCAGCAATTAGCCATACCTGAGCCGAAACCTCAGCCCAGCCATGGAAAACCAAGAGGTTCTCCCCATTCCCACCACCTGCAGGCCCAGCCACCACAACGCAGGCAGCATTAGGTGGCCATAAATAGAGGTGAAGGGACCACAGGCACTGCCGAAAGCAGTCACCTGTAAAAGACACGCCTTGCGCTCACCGAGGCGGGCACAGGGCCACGTAAACCCCCATGAAAGAGCACGTGAAACCAGCAGAGCTAATGGTAGCGTCCCGAGACGGCAACGGAC
>NW_009258270.1:199189-200751 GCF_000687185.1 Egretta garzetta | reverse complement strand
TCCCAGCCTGGCCTCACAGCAGAGGGGCTCCAGCCCTCGGAGCATTTTAGTAGCCCTCCCCTGGCCCTGCTCCAACAGGTCCATGTCCTCCTTGTGCTGAGGGCTCCCGAGCTGGACGCAGGGCTCCAGGGGAGGTCTCCCCAGAGCAGAGCAGAGGGGCACAATCCCCTCCCTCGCCACTGGCCACGCTTCTCCTGAAGCAAAATGCTGCTGCCCCCTGCGGAGGGGCTCGCGGTGGAGCCCACACCCTCTGCCCGGGCACAGCCTGGGGGACGCTTGTCCTTGGAGACCCCAGGTGGCATCTCCCACCCCTCCCGAAACCAATGCCGCCGCCTCTTCCCTCAGCACCGCCAAAACCTGCACCCGGGTCCCCAGCGCCACGAGGGCAGTTTCCAACAAGCAAATCACTTCTTCCTTACTCTGCAGCTGCGTTCGGTGAGACGCGGCGGGAGGGGTTGGGCTCCTCCTGCGTTAGCCAACTTGTGTCAGCGTTTTATTCTGCAGCCCTGTAGGTTTTTTAGCTTAAAAAAAAAAAAAAAGAAAAAAAAAATCAGAGGAGTTTTCAAAGCTTTAATGGCTTTGAAAACAACACGGAGAGTTCTCTTTACTGCAGGAGAGGTTAATGATCTCCCTCTGCTACAGAGCTAAACCGGACATCATCATAAATAATCGTAATAAGGTGTAAAGCATCACCCGGAGTCATTCAATACCGAGACCAGGTAGGAGTTACGATGCATCCCCATTATCCAGAGCAACTGCGAGGTGTGAAATCTTCAAAGTAAAGGGAGTCAATTAAAAAATGGAAAGCAAAAGCCTGCCATTAAAATATTACTCAAACAAAAAGAGGTTATATCTTGTCTCGCCTGGGCAGACCGAGCGCTCTGGCTGCCGCCTGGACCGCCGCCCCGAGGCCACAACGCACAGCGGCCCCGTCCCCTCCTCCCTGGGCAGCCCCGGACAAAACGCCAGCAGCGTGAGGCCGTGTGGCCCCGCCACCGGAGCCCAGGGTGGCCCCGTGGGACCCGTCTGTGGGGCTGCTCCGCATGGCCAGCACAGGGCATCTCCCCGGAACCCACCTGAGCTTGACCTTCAGGCAGGGGAGCAGCAATGGGGGTGCTCACATCAGAGCAGCCCCACCGCCCAGGTCACCACGGAGCTCCCAGCAATGCTGGTCCTCCAAGGTTCTCCACCTGAGCTCTGCCTGAGGACATCCCCGAGGGCCTGATCTTCCGAGGGCAGACAGGCGCTCGCAAACCGGTCGTTCATTAATGGGGTGCATTAAGAGGAGCGTGGCCAGCAGGGCGAGGGAGGTTCTCCTCTCCCTCTGCTCTGCCCTGGGGAGACCCCACCTGGAGCACTGGGTCCAGTTCTGGGTCCCCAGGTTCAAGAAAGATGAAGAACTCCTGGAGAGAGTCCAGAGGAGGGCACCAAGGATGATGGGGGGACTGGAGCATCTGCCCTAGGAGGAAAGGCTGAGGGAGCTGGGCTTGTTCAGCCTGGAGAAGAGAAGGCTGAGAGGGGATCTCATCACCACCTACAAATATCTCAAGGGTGGGGGTCAC
>NW_009258270.1:197799-199160 GCF_000687185.1 Egretta garzetta | reverse complement strand
TGAGGGTGCCCGAGCCCTGGCCCAGGCTGCCCCGGGGGGCTGTGGAGTCTCCTTCTCTGGAGATCTTCAACCCCCGCCTGGCCGCTGTCCTGTGCCCCCTGCTCTGGGTGAGCCTGCTTGGGCAAGGGGTGGCACTGGGTGCTCCCAAGGGCCCTGCCAGCCCCTGCCAGTCTGGGGTTCTGCGGTTCAGACGGCTCCTCTCCCGGTGGTCTTTGCTTTAGCACAACTGCTGAAGCTGTCGGTGCTTGGCACACCAGTTTTATTCAGGCACATCCAAAAAGACATTTGCATTGACTGCCAGCAGACATGGAAGAGATCTTGCAGGAGCACCCTTGTTTGGGTTCGTAAAGATCAGAAACACATTGCTCAGGCTCCATAGCAACTCTGCCCCATCCCTACGCTAGACGTGAACGCGCTTTTGCCATTTGCGAAGCCTGGGGTGACACGATGGGTACCCAGACCCCAGCGGAAAGCCGGGTTTGAGCACAGACAATAAAATCTCCATCAGAAACATCAACTGCAGCACCGGGGTGTGACACAACCTTACAAACCTCAGCACAAGTCGGGGGTGACAACCCAGCTGCCACCACTGCCACGCAGGCAGGCCGGGAGGCAGGAGTCAATCCATCACCGGCAGCGGGATGTGCCCCCAGCACAGTGTCGGCAAGGGGAGGGGGTCGGAGTTCGTATCAAACGGCATTAATCACCTTCCCCCGGCTCCGCGCGCGCCGGACAGTCCTATTAATCAGAGGCGTATCAGCCCTCCAGCCCGGCCGGGCCCCTTTGTGCGGGTCCCTTCCCATCACAGCCAGATAAGATTATCGGTGACGAGCGAGACACCCATTGAGTAACACCCGACGCGAAGAATGGGATTTTTCTTTTTTTTATTTATCCCCCTGTCTCAAAGATGAGCTGTTTCTTGTCTTGTCAAACCACATCCTTTTCTTTAAAGAACCAGCTTTAAGAATCCAATTTGTCAAGCTGGACAATCATTTGAGAATCCATAAAAAGCCTTGGTGACTTTATCAAAAAAAATAAATCAGAAGGTTTTAAATGGTAACTGAAAGGGATTTGAAAATAGGTTGAGTGGCCTACATCAATTAATCTTCAGAGAGCCAGGGCTTTGTGAAGCTGAAGTGGCAGAGAAGTGTCAAAGGCTGGTTACGGGGCTCGAGGAGATGGAAGTTATCGATATTTCTCCTCTCCTTTTTCTCTCTTTTCTGCTTTCTCTTCAGAATACGGTAAAGCTGTATCCCCTGCAACGGGGCACTGCAAGGCCAAGGAGAGCTGGGGTGGTCGGGCCAAGGAGAGCTGGGGTGGTCGGGCCAAGGAGGGCTTGGATGGTCGGGCCAAGGAGGGCT
>NW_009258270.1:195117-197611 GCF_000687185.1 Egretta garzetta | reverse complement strand
GGGGTCCAGACCTGCTCTCCCACCATGGTTTCGGGTCCTTCACAGTCACTGCCAGCGGGTGCCAGAGCTCTCCTCCGCCACAGCCCCAGGGACAGCCCTCAGAAGGAGCCGTCGGACACGGCTGACGTACACCTAAAGGCAGCTGGGGAGGGAATGCCAAGGTGCTTGATGAAACCTGAGCGTCCAGCCGCCTCCATCGCTGGCCGAGGCTCAGCTCCATCTGAGGAGGGAGGAGAGAAGGGCAGGAAAAGATGAATAGCTCCAGCTCAACCCCGGGACCCAAGTGGAGCATTGCGAACCGACAGGAGGACCTCGGGGCTTGCAAAACAAAATGAAGAAGCTGGTAAATGAGGTATTTGGCTGAACAGACACAGTCTGCTGGCACAGCGATGGATTTCCCCGCGTGCCTAATGAAAGCAGACAGCCCCTATTGCCCTCCGCTTCCCAGCGACGCTGCCGCCCCGAGAAACGCACGGCCGAGGGACAGGGCGTAACGATGCTGAGCCCCAAGGAGCACGGTTGAGAACTAGAGGGACTCGGGGGGCACGCAGATGGAAACAGTGGACTGGAGAATTCATTATAAAAAAAAAAAAAAAAAAAAACAAAAAAAAACCCCCAAAAAAACCCCAGACATTGGGAGGAATGAAAACGCTGGCGTAGAGAAGGGATGCGCTGCCACTCGCCGGTACCGAGAGCAGGACGCAAGGAGCTCCAGATGGCTTTTTGGTTTAGTGCAATAAAAAATTTAATCTGACAGGCAAGCGTGGGGCTGGGTAATAATAACAACACAAATAATTTCCTTTAAAAAAAAAAAAATGAAAGGAGTTTAGCAGCTCAAAGATATCTTCATTTGCTGCAAAGAAAAGAATCTGTTCCTGCAGTTGGGAGCGGGTGCGCGAGCTTTCAGCTGGTATTTTGTTGCAGAAGCACAATATAAGGACACTTTACTCGCTCTCCAGTCTGGGGAGATAGATCTGCCTTGGAAATCGGCCAGCAGGGATGGAAGTTAGGGCTCTGAAGTGAAGGTGATAACTTTGCCAATTAAATATGGATGGGATTTCCCCCCCTCCTCCTTCCCCTGAATACTTTTGCACTGTCATTAGGTGATGATATAAAGACATAGGCCTCCTGGTGCAGCTTAATTGCTCATATATAGAAAAATGATGAGCTCTGTTGCACTGCACGAGTACCGCCTCGGCTACTCGCCACCTTATTAATAGGTGATACCAAGGCAAGTTTAATTCTTCTGCCCCAGGAAAACCAGAAGGATAGCGAAGCCCTCCTCCAGTTCACTGGCTGAACAGCGATGGGCGTAAGAGCAAGCTTGGGTTTAATCATGCAGTTAAAGTGCTTTGCTGAGTTGGTACGCGGTGCACCGGAGAGAGGACGGGCTTCCTATGAAGTGACCTTTTATTTCCATAGCCTCGCAGTTTTCTTTTTTATTGACACACAGTGCGGACGATCCTGTGTTGTGCCATCTACTGCTGATGGGCTTCTAGTCCAGGCTGAAGCCTGGGCAAGCTAAGGGCAAAAAAAGGCTGTTGTTTTAATCAGCACGGACCTCAGCGCTTCAAAATGGGACAGCCCAGGGGGGGCCCGGGGCAGGGAGGGCGCTGGGCCAACTTCCCCTGGGGATGGATGTGCCTGGGGAGCACCAGGGTGGACCCTGTGGGGCAGAGAGGGGGCATGGGGGGCACCTTGCTCCAAGGAGAGCAGGAGGGAGCATGCGGGCACAGAACATGGTGAATCGGAAAGGCCAAGCCCGGATGGCCAAAGGATGCTGCCTGTTATTGATAAATAAAAATAAATAAATAAATAAATAATAATAACAACAACAATAATAATAATAATTCAACCTTCAGGAAAGCAGTGCTACTGCACGATTTCAGTCTTCACGTCCTCAACAGCCAATAGGTCACGCCTAAAAATGCACATTTCCATCTGCTTTGTAACAGGCTCTTCAGGGGAAAGTTTTTAAAGAGATTGACTCCCCCCCCCAAAAAAAAACTGGGGAGAGCCACGCCACCTCCCATCCGCATGAAAACTGATGGGCACAGGCTTGGGAAGCCTGGCTGCAGGGGATTTGCATTTGCATCTGCCGGGGCTCTGAAAGCCGAGTTTCATCCCCAAATAAGCTGTGGTGAGGGGAGTGGGGGGGGGAGGCTGCGACTAAATTGATGGCAACAGAAAAAAGCAGGACGTACAAATAGCTCGAGAAAAGGCATGATGAGATGTGACTGCCCTGGGTCCTGGGACTGGAGAGAGCAAAATGGGAAAAGACCACCTGGCCGAAGAGAAAGTGCTTCTGATTGCTGGGGGAAAAGCGGAGTTAAAGATCATTGGAACGGACAAGGCAATCTGGCGGCAGCGCGGCGCTTTGATTGCTTCCAGCGCGCTGGAGGGGCGCGGGCGGTGGGCAGCATCCTGGGGCGGGACGGAGCGGGCGCCGGGTGGGTGCCATCGGCCAGAGGGGGGGGACGGGGGGGGATGGGGC
>NW_009258270.1:192085-194924 GCF_000687185.1 Egretta garzetta | reverse complement strand
CAGCAGCACGGCTTGAAAGGCTCCGGTTCCCCCCGCGCATTTGTACTGACGCTCCAAGCCTCAACCGCGCTCCAGCACGCGGGGCGACGGCGGTGATGAAGATAACCAGAAATTATGAAGTAGCCATTTCCTCTACCTTGGGTGTTTTTAAGCTTGTCTCATCATCTCAGAAATGACCCCATCGGAGCGTTTTGCATGACAACCTGTCGGGCCCTCTCAGCCACAGGCAGATGGTCGGGTTTGTATCCACCCAACGCCTCTTACACCGGTACCCCAGTGACCGCTCTGCCTTAAATTCACGGATTGACCCAGCCTGCTCCAGCTGATCTGCCTGAAGCTCTCCGAACTCCTGCCCCTCCACAGGGGAGGCCGAGCCCCGGGAAGAGGGAGCACTGAGTTTATTCTGGGCTCCTGAACAACTCAGCAGCAGATTCCGGAGCCCGACCGCAGTCTCTAGCTGCAGGGTTACCATTACGTGCGGAACACGTGGAGATGGATGGTTTCAAAAGAGGCGTAATATGTATTTTTTCAAATGCCCCTACTCATGTTATTAATTATATGTTTCGGGTTACTAAACACAAGCAAATTAGGATGATTTCCCTCCCAGCGTGGCAAGCCTGCAGTTTGCTATTCCCTTCCACTGAGGAGTTTCATTAGCCTTTCTAGGCGATTTCCCTGCCAGCCTGCCCCTGTACGAGCACCGTTTCCCAGCTCCCGGCATTCAAATCCACCCGATCTCTTCTCATTGCAACTCAAGATGCTTCGCAGGCGCCTTTACCCACATTGCAATTTCACATTCCTAAATACGGGGTTTAATAGGAGGAGCAGCGCTTCAAAATCAAATGAGCCAGAAGAAAAAACATTCCGAAACGTTCTCACTTGGGCGTTTCGATTTTGAAGGGCATTTTAAAGACGGAGAACATAACCTGGCTCCCGCTGATGTTCATGAGGGTTTCACCATTTACTTGAAGGAGGAATAACAAGCGGGCGTGAGAGCGCAGCAAGGAAAGGCGGTGAGGTCCGGCACGACATTAAGGAGATGCGACTTACTTTTGCAATCAGCCCCGACGTCCCACGGAGCGGGGTGGGCTGGCGTCTCGGCTGCGCCTTTGGAGGTCCTGTGCTGCAAAAATAAAGAGCCGTTAGCAGCAGCAGAGGGAGACCGAGGAACCTGGCTCATACCAAGACACTGCAAAAGCACCTATGCTTTTTAAAAGCTGCTGGTTTGGAGGGCCCCACCATAAAGCCACACACCAAGTGCCTCGAGAAGCAGCTGCAGCACTAAGGGGACCTTCCCAAAATAAGGAACAAAAATGCCACCGGACCCATGGTGAGACCCCGCAGGCATGCAAAGGCAAACCGGAGCTCAGCCTAGACACCAAACTTCTCCTCCCTCCCAGGAGGTGACACAGGAGAGCCCAGAATTCCTTCCAGCAAGCTTTCAGGGGTTTCACAGGCTGTGCCAGCCACGTGAGCAGAGCGGGACTGCGAGGCAAAAAAAAAAAAGGAGATGCCGAAAAAAAGAGTTTGCAAACATCCGATGGCCAGCCCGGCGTGAAACCCCGGCGGCGAGGCGCAGCGGCAGGAACACCTCTGCCTTCTCCAGCTCACCCGGGGGGCGAAGGCACCTCTTTCTTAGACATTTATTAGATATTACAGCTGGTTGATGAAGGTATTCACGTTGGGTAGGTTTGCGTTCCTTCCAATGCTGCTTGCTAACACCTGAAAAGAGGGGGTCCCCCCCTGCCCGCTCCCTGAGCCCCCCGGGACCCTCTCGTGCACCCACCCTGCCCCGCAGAGCCAGGGAGGAGAACAAACGGCGGCAGAGAGCGGACAAGTTTCTGTCTCTCCTCCTGTTAATTGTGATCTTATTTTGCACAGAGAACCTGTCACTCAGCCTCCTGTAATGGATAGTTTCTATTTCAGTTCTCCCTCCACCCTATTATCTTTTATAAAATTCAGCCGGGCCGGGTGATGGATTGATAAGGGATGGTCCCGGTGGGAGCCAGCTCGCTCAGAATGGCTCTCACGCACGCCCAACTTCTGTATCTTTTTAAATATTTCAGTTGTTTGAGATCTTTATTTCACATTTCGATTTCCTGTAGTACAGTAAATTTATCTTAGTCACCCAGTCAAGTTCTCTCCAAGCCCCTTATCTTCTCCTCCTCTGTACAACTGGAAGCACCTACGTTATCTGTGCTGCCAATAAAGCCGGCTGCGGCCATCCGCAGATCGCACCCATCGGGCAGCGTCCAGCCCAGACAAGACCTCGCAGCCCCGCGCTCGTCACCAGCTGCAAGTTCATCGCTTGAACCTGGCGCCGGCTCCCGCCAAGGTGAAAGGCATCTCCTGCTCAGCTGGAGCAGCGTGCCCGGGGCTGCCTGCAGACCCAAGGGGTGGCGGGGGCAAGGGCAGCAGCTCCCTGGGGCCGCAGTCCAAGGGATGCTGGTCCCCATCCCGGGCACGGCCAGAGAGGCTGGGCGGCATCCTCCTCCTCCTCCTCCTCCTCACCGGCACCAGCCGCCTCCCCAGCCTCCCCGACCTCTGCTCGGGAGCGGCTGCAATGCCTCAGTCCTCCTCCCGATTATCCTGAAAGTAAATACCAGCCTCGGTTTTTAGGTGTATCATAAACCTGCACAGCCACCTCCTGACTTTACTGCCTATTTGCATGACCAGAAACACCACCAGAGCTTCCCGTGGGTTTGGGAGAGCTGGATGGGGCCCTGGGAGGGACCCCTGGGAGACCCCAGCCAGCCACCGGCTGGGCACGCGGGGCAGGCAATGGGGTCTGGTTTTGGTAGTGCGCAGGGGAGGCCGGGCACAGGGCTCTGACCACCGG
>NW_009258270.1:191562-191920 GCF_000687185.1 Egretta garzetta | reverse complement strand
AGACATGTGGCTCCTTCGTGCTGCCCAGCCCTCGCCCCCCTCCCCTGCCCTGGGAGGTCCCCCGGGCAGCGCAGCGCTGTACAGAGGGACCGAACAAGGAGGACAGAGGGATGGGGACTCCACACCGAACCTTCCCCTCCCTGCTGATCCCCGGAGGGGTTCGGCATCACCTCCGTCCCCACAGCCCTGCGGGGCAGCAGCCACAAGGAAAAGCCCGGCTGAGACCATTTGGGACGCCCTTAATGGAGCAGCACGGGCTGGGCTGCTCCCCGCAGAGGGGTCCATGCCAGCCAGCACCCTGCGGTGGCCCGGGCTGGCAGGCAGATGTCACTGGCACAAGACGGATTTTCCCCTACGG
>NW_009258270.1:184269-185488 GCF_000687185.1 Egretta garzetta | reverse complement strand
GGCAGCCCTGCCAGCACGGGACATCACACGGCTCCGGCAGCTGCGCAGAAGCCACCATGTCACAGATGACATTTGAGAGTATCTAAAAATCCCAAGACATGTGGCTCCTTCGTGCTGCCCAGCCCTCGCCCCCCTCCCCTGCCCTGGGAGGTCCCCCGGGCAGCGCAGCGCTGTACAGAGGGACCGAACAAGGAGGACAGAGGGATGGGGACTCCACACCGAACCTTCCCCTCCCTGCTGATCCCCGGAGGGGTTCGGCATCACCTCCGTCCCCACAGCCCTGCGGGGCAGCAGCCACAAGGAAAAGCCCGGCTGAGACCATTTGGGACGCCCTTAATGGAGCAGCACGGGCTGGGCTGCTCCCCGCAGAGGGGTCCATGCCAGCCAGCACCCTGCGGTGGCCCGGGCTGGCAGGCAGATGTCACTGGCACAAGACGTATTTTCCCCTACGTGACCACAGAAGTTTAAATATCACAGAATCCCAGATGGCAGGGGTTGGCAGGGCCCTCGGGAGCTCACCCAGTGCCACCCCCCTGCCCAAGCAGGCTCACCCAGAGCAGGGGGCACAGGACAGCGGCCAGGCGGGGGTTGAAGATCTCCAGAGAAGGAGACTCCACAGCCCCCCTGGGCAGCCTGGGCCAGGGCTCGGGCACCCTCACAGTCAACAAGTTCTTCCTCCCGTTCAACTGGAACCTCTTGTGCTTCAGTTTGTGCCCATGGCCCCTTGTCCTGGCGCTGGGCACCACTGAGAAGAGTCTGGCTGCGTCCTCCAGCCTTTCCTCCTAGGGGAGGTGCTCCAGTCCCCCCATCATCCTTGTTGCCCTCCTCTGGACTCCCTCCAGGAGTTCCTCATCTTTCTTGAACCTGGGGACCCAGAACTGGACCCAGTGCTCCAGGTGGGGTCTCACCAGGGCAGAGCAGAGGGAGAGGAGATCCTCCCTCGCCCTGCTGGCCACGCTCCTCTTTAATATCCTCTTAATATCTCGACAGCAAGGAGCAGAGAGCGCATCCTGCGCTGCTGTGGGAAACCCCCTCCTAACAGCATCCTCGTCATCCCCGGGAGAGGGGCTGGGAGCAATCAAATGAAAATAATCGTTTAAAAAAAAGAAAAAAAAAAACAAACCGGTGAAACGCAGTCACCTTCTCGCTGTTCCCGCCGTGCTGCCGCAGCGCCCAGCTGCGATCAGGCAGCACCCCCTGGTGCCACCGCCCTCGGGCT
>NW_009258270.1:183039-184241 GCF_000687185.1 Egretta garzetta | reverse complement strand
CACCCCAGGAGCTGGGTCCCCTGGCGGGGGGGGGGGACACACCAAACCAGCAAACCGCCCGGCAAACCCTCGGCGAGCCGCAAGAGGAACGAGCCCTCCTCTCCCCTCCCGCACACACGCAGGCACGCACGCTTCGGAGAGGTGTGAACTGATGAGCGCCACGCGAATCTCGCCGGCCCCGCTCCGAGCATAAAACACGCCGGTTTGGGAGCGCACCCATCCCGACTGCCAGGATCCAGGAGATCTGGGGGTTTCCTCCCTGGGGAAGAAGGGGGTTTGGGCTCCAGCGGCGCCGGCTCTCGCCTTGCTGCTTACAGCAAGACGAGGAGCTGGGGTCCCGTCCTCGCTGTGCCACTGCAGTCATCAGCGCCCCACGCAACAGCACCGGGTCTTTCATCCGGATTAAAAAGAAAAAGGGAGGCTCACACGTCCTCTTACAGCATCACAGGGCGAGTCCACAAAGAGCATGCTGGAACCCGACTGTGGTTATGGAAAAATAAAGCGTTGCTGTGGTTGCTGTACAGGGGGTTTCTACGCGCTTCGGGGAGACGCTTGTCGCAGTGGGAAGAGGCTCATGGATGCCCCTTCCCTCTCCTAGGGGCTTCCCAGCCCCAAAGTGGCAGAAACACGGAAAGATTGACCTCTCCCTAATCAACTGGTACAAACTGATATTTAATAAGGGAAGAAACCCGCCCTGATTCCCAGTGCGGAGCTGTAACCACCAAACGCCTGCCTCTCCAACTTGCTGACCCCTGCCTTCACACTCCGCACGGAGCGTTGGGTCTCGTGCCAGCCGGGCCCAAAGCCGCCCCGGGCCAGGGCCAACACCAGGGCTCCCACCCCACTTGCTCGAGGAACCACAAGTGCTTCTTGATACTCACTTTTGCCAAGAAAAAAGCTTTTTGAAAAATAACACTCTAATCTTGCGGGCAAGGCAACGCGCAACCTTTAACGCCCACGACGAAGGAGAAGCTCCAGGCTTCGTTCCCTGCTCTGGTCTCTCCTGAAGGCGCCCTTCTGCCCCGCAGCGATCGCTGGGGGGTGGCTTGGGACGGTCTGTGTGGGCTTGCGGGAACACGGGACCAGGACCAAAAGCTCCCTGCACACCGGCCAGCAGCCAAACACAACTTTGAGGCGAGCTGCACTCAAACCAGCAGCCTGGAAGCGAGGTGTTTGCCAGCCTCTCACGGGCTCTCGGCGCG
>NW_009258270.1:179619-182067 GCF_000687185.1 Egretta garzetta | reverse complement strand
GCGGAGCTGTAACCACCAAACGCCTGCCTCTCCAACTTGCTGACCCCTGCCTTCACACTCCGCACGGAGCGTTGGGTCTCGTGCCAGCCGGGCCCAAAGCCGCCCCGGGCCAGGGCCAACACCAGGGCTCCCACCCCACTTGCTCGAGGAACCACAAGTGCTTCTTGATACTCACTTTTGCCAAGAAAAAAGCTTTTTGAAAAATAACACTCTAATCTTGCGGGCAAGGCAACGCGCAACCTTTAACGCCCACGACGAAGGAGAAGCTCCAGGCTTCGTTCCCTGCTCTGGTCTCTCCCGAAGGCGCCCTTCTGCCCCGCAGCGATCGCTGGGGGGTGGCTTGGGACGGTCTGTGTGGGCTTGCGGGAACACGGGACCAGGACCAAAAGCTCCCTGCACACCGGCCAGCAGCCAAACACAACTTTGAGGCGAGCTGCACTCAAACCAGCAGCCTGGAAGCGAGGTGTTTGCCAGCCTCTCACGGGCTCTCGGAGCGATATTGTCCCCTGGGAGCAAACACGGCAGCAGGGCACCCAATAAATACGTCTACAGAGGGGTGATTTATCTGTCGGGGAAGCCATGGAAATTCCCAAACCCTCTAAAATATCCGCTTCCTGGCTCTAAACAGACAATCACTTGCCAACTGGGGAATGTATTTGTCTGTTCCCCTCCATATATTTCCTGCTTTTCATTATAATTTGCTAAATAATACATTACAATGAGTTATTTATCACACTCGGCAGCTTCGTGCTACCCCCCCCCCCCCCCCGCAGGCCCACAAATCAGCCGCACAAATATCTGCTGGCATTGCTGCAGCACCGAGCACCTTTTCCCCCCCGCGTGCCCAGCGCCCACCCCAGCCAGCTCCCAGGGAGCCCAAATTCAACCTCTAAGCCTCTAACGAGCCAGCGCCGGAATTAAACGGCATTTCTTCGCCCCAGGACGGCCGCCTCTCTCTCTCTGTTGCTTCTCTCCTCGTGATCCTCCCCTGGCTGCCAGCCAGCGGGCAAAGGGGGAATAGAAATAATAAAAGACACGAACCCGGCCGATAAAGCCAGCGGAGGAGGAAGCTTTGCTGGGAGCTGCGTTTCTCCCGCTCCCGTTGTTGGGACTGTATCGGTGAGAGAAGCAAAAGTGGCACCAAGAGGTAAACGAGGGTAAAATGCGTTGCAGTCGGCGCTCCGAGGATGTAGAGGGACCCTGGGTGTTCCTGGCCCTCGAGCGCGGGGCTCCCCCCGGGGATCACACAGCACGCGGTGGGGATTCAGCGGATGCGGCTTTCCCAGCGAGGCGAGTCCGGAGCTGCCCTGGCCGAGGCAGCATCGATGGCCGGGAGCCACCAGCCTGAGCCGAGCCCTTGGCAAACACGGGACATTTACCTGCTCGCCTCATTTAGCGTGGGAAGGGCCTGAGGCTGCAGCAGCGCTATGAGCCTCGCGTCTGGGGGATGCCCCGAAAATCACGCGGCATCCCGGCTCTCTGGGGTCAGCCGCGGGGAACTGCCGCTGACCTCCAGGCACCGCATCCAAATCGGTGACCCAGAGGGAAGGGTCCCGGCAGAGACCTCCTCACCCCACGTGCCATCGGACCCGATGGGCACCCCCCTCCTTACACCCCACTTCGCTTCATTTTGCAGATGGCAACTATGGGAAGGGAGAGGCCAGCGCCGTGGCTAGGACCCGAGCCTAATCGTTCCTGGTCACGCCAGAGAGCTGATAAATGGGCTGAGACCCGACTGTCTCGTTGCAGGGCTGCAAAGCTCACAGGCGCTGCCAAAGGAGAAAATTCCTAGACACCTGCAAGTACTTTAAACGCTCCTAAAAAGGGAGGAGCAAAGGGGCTGCTGGTTTGCTGCTCTTTGCTTGATTTTCAAGCTGCAGGAGCTCCAGCCTGAGCACCTTGGAAGCGCCCGCTTCACCGGGTGGAAAAGCCACAAGGGAAAAATAACGTGGGTGCTTTGGGCTGCACTTCAGGCTCCTGTTGGCACGGCCCCCCCCAGCCCTGCCTCCCTCCAAGGGGGACCAGACTGGAGCTGGGACACCAGCTGAACCCGGCGCCTGCTGGTGCCGCTCCTCACGCGCCTCGTGGAGCAGAGGAGTTGCATTTGCCAGGATGCTGCACCCAGAGGAAGCGTTGGCAGCTCCCGGCAGCAGGGCAGTACTTGACAGCTCCCGGCCCCACGCGCTCCAGGGAATCCGATCACATCCATTAACTCCTTGAGCACTCATCTTTGAACCTGCACCGCTGGCTGGCAGGAGTCCCAGGAACGAGCAAGGGGAACATCTCAGCTGTGACAGGACAAGGCAGGATGGTTTTAAACTAAACCAGGGTAGGTTTAGACTGGATCTAAGGGATAAATTCTCTCCAGTGAGGGTGGTGAAACCCTGGCAGGGGTTGCCCCGAGAGGGGGTGGAGGCCCCATCCCTGGGACCATTCCAGGCCAGGTTG
>NW_009258270.1:174176-179568 GCF_000687185.1 Egretta garzetta | reverse complement strand
AGCCAGCACAGGAGCTGCACCAGCACCCAAGCCCACGCAGGTTTGCCCATCCACAGGACAGGCAGCCAGGGTCCGGGAGAGCATTGGCACGATGGCAGGCACGACACGAAGGGATGCAGACCCCATGGAGAGCCAGGAGGAGAGAAAAGCAGGGGGAACTCGGTGCCGAGGCTGAGCCAAGGCCAGAGAATTGAAGTGTTTGCAAATGAACCAGCTAGCCAGAAGCAGCCGGAGCATGGCCACAGTGCCGCCCCACGAGCCACACTGGCCATTTACAGAGCCGGGTGCCGTCACCTCCCAGGCGTCACCAAGCCACTGTTGCAGCAACGCCGGCTGGCGGGCGAGGACAGCGCCTCGACAGCTTTTCCGCGCCCGGCTCCCACGGCGGGTTGTGTAAGGGTTGCAGAGGCATCCAACAGCACGCAGGGAGCTGGTAGTTTTCCAGAGTGGGTGGCTGGGGAATTCCAGCCTGAGTCACGCAGCAGGAAAAAGAAATCAGTTTATTCAAATTAGCGTCACTCCCTCCCCCAGGCTTGTACAAGGAGGGGGGCTGCTTTCTCCCCGTGCCTTGCACAGCGACGTGGCACCGACCGTCTTCCCAGGTGCCCTCAGGACAACGGCAGAGGGTGAGCGCCCGCACGGGTATCGCCGACAGCGGGAGAGAAGCGAGCAGGCGGGTGCTCCTCAGCCCCCCTCTGTGCCGACACCCAGCCCAGGGAAAAGGGGAAAACTCCCACAGGCTCCACTCATTTGATCTCCTGGGGCTTGTGGGCAACGGCGGCGGCGTTTGGGTAACGGGGCCAAGAGGTGCCGTCAAACCACCACGGGCATTCTAGCAACGAGCGCGGGCCCCGGTTCAGAGCTCAGCCCTGCTGCACCGAGCAGCGTCTAGGCAGCGCCTGGCGGTTCTCGACGCATTATTCTTACGAGCTCTTCTGATATAAAAAGGAAATGCAATTTGGGGATAGCGAGAGCGCATCTTCTATAATCAAATCTCTGCAGCTCAGCAGCCGTGGAGCTGGCCCGTCAGGGCACATCACCCTCGGCAGCAGTCGGGCTCTGCCCCCGCTGCACCCCCAGCCCCCTCCGCAGCCAAGCAAACCAGACTCGGACCCTAACGGTTCAAAAGTGCTGCTGCAGAGCCCCCGCAAGCCCAGGGCGCCTGCCCTCGCACCCCCTCCTCTTGCAAACAAGCACCGGGGGAACACAAGATCGTTCCCCCAGCACCACCGCATCCTGCAGCGGCGCAGGGATTTGTATCAGACAAAAGCTGCCCTTGTCTCCCCACAACCCAGAAAAGGGGAAGAAAGAAGAAGCCAAGGGTTTAACTCAAATCATACATTCTCACGCTGTTTTACCACCCGAGATGCTGAAAATGCTTTGGAAACCATTCCTCCGAGCCATTGCCTTCCCACGCCATGCGGATCCCCGGGCTCTGGCCCCGGGGTCCCTGCTCACCCCGCAGATGGGCACGGCCTTTGCAGGAGCCACGGGTGCCCCATCCCACCCCCGGCACCCACGCAGCGTTGCTGTGGACCGGCCCCCTGGTTGGCTCCAGCCCTAAACGAGAGCGATCCTCACGTGCAGGGGGTTGCACGAATGCCCCACGAGCAGGGATCTGGCTGGGGGGATGTGCATCCCCCCCGCAAGCCTTGGCCTTTGATTGTAAGTTCCATCGCTGGAGGAAAACCTGGGAAGCGGCCGGAGATGCACACAAGCAGCAGCCGGGCACCTTAGGAAGCTCCAGATCTCCTTCTCCCGGCGAGCGCGAGGCGAGGAGCTGGGCAGACAGCGGGGTTGCATTGCTGGGAAACGGAGACAGTCGGCACTCGGCTTCAGCCCCGGCGGGGACACCGGGAGGGAAGAGTTATGATTTCTTCAGGTTTAACCTTCCTTTTCGAGTCGCTGCACCCTACCTTTGAAGCAAATTGCTTTGCAAATACCGATTAATTTAACTTTACAACATCAGTCTTAAATAAACAGTATCTTGGCTTACAGATGGGGAAATCAAGGCATGGAAGGGAAAAAAAAGCAGAACCAGGAACAAAACCCTCTCTCTGTGCTTTAACTACAAAATTATCTTTCCTCATTAGCAGCTAATCAGAACTACCAGAGGGGAAGAGATTACAGACAGGGCGGAGAGGGGAGTAACTGAAAGAAATATGGACATCAAAACAGATTTTCATTTATTTACTCATTTATCACAGTGAGTCAGAGGCTTCAAGTTCATTTGAGCCCGCGTTAGCCTTGCAGGATTTTGGGATGCTGTCTACAAAATCTAAGAAGTTAAGAGGTCACAGCCCGGCACCGTCTCAGGAAGGAGAAAATCTGCAGTTTTGGGTTGGTCTCAGGAAGTCTGATATTGCTTTGCCTCCTAGATTATAAAAAAAAACAAAACTACTAATCTTCCCTCACCAGCCTCCTAATCTTTATGGGAACCCAGATACCTTATCTGAAACTCGCTTACCGAAAAGCACCCCAGCCCGGGCAGCAGGAGCTCGGGTGATGCTTTGCAGCGGCTCTCGGACCTGGGGAAGGGCAGGCAGGGAGCAGAGGTGGGGTTTGGCCCCCGCCGACCCGGCCACCGCCGTGCCACAGCCGACACGGAGCACCCCGTGCCGTGCCAGCCAGCGGTGCTCCCCCAGCATGGGAGCAAATCCACCGGCGCAGGAGCAGTTTGGCGAAGGCCAGCGTGGACGTCGACCATCAGAGGTTTGGTCTTTATCTTGGCTGCATCTGGGCTGAGCAGCTCCAGAACGAGAGGGCCCAGCTGGGCTCGGGGTCCCGGGGCAGAGCCCACGCGTCCCTTCAGCTCCTCTGAACACTTCTGTGCCCGCTCCCACCCCCCTTCGTGTGTTTAGACACCGAAATAAACCATCAGCACTTTGGGGGCTTTTTTTCCCCCCCTGCTTTTTGCCCAAAAGTGATTTGCAAGAAGCCGAGTGTTTTATTTACTGCAGGCAGAGAACTTCTCATCTCCAAACTTCCCTTTCTCTCCTTACTTCACCCTGAGTTTCCAGAAGCAAGGAGACAGACAGGGTCCACGACTTGCTCATCTGACCACAGCTCACAGCCGCCGCGCCGGGCTGGCTCCGAGGTCTCCGGAGGGGACAAGGCTCCGTAACGCACACCAGCCCCGGGATGCTCGAATGGGTCGCTGCCTGCGCGGCGCCTTTCCTCCGGCTTTTCCAGCCTCGCACATGAGCCCACGCTGGGAAACGAGGAACATATTTTTAAATAAGAGGAGGAAATGGTGTCTTTGTGTCAGGCAAGGGGAAGAAATCCAGGACCAAGAGACTGCAGAGCCTTTCCACTTCAGACAGCAGGTGCTCTCCAAGATGTGGTTATGGCAACAAAATAAATGATGGATAATTGCTTTTGTGACAACTTGCCAATTAAATTAGACTCAGCAGAATAACATAATGACAATTTGTTATGCTCTGGTGGGCACTAACACACCAATCATAATTAAATGCTATGACTGAAATAGAATGCTGCTGTACACAGGAATATATAACCCCAATTCCCTCCCAGTGAAACATTATAGGTTCAGACTTGATTTCAATTTCTGGAGGATAATAGCATTAGCGCACATCAGAATGAGCTTGCAATATGCATACAGGCAGCAGCAGCACGGGGAGACAGAGCCAAGGACAGCTGAGCCACTGGGGCTCCTGGGGGTCCCTCCCAAGCTTCTCTGATGCTCCGAGCAGCGGGGGACATCCTGAATCACTGCCGTGTCCCAGGAAGATTTCAAATCCCCGGCCTGGGGGAGCAGGCAGGGGAGTGACCGTCCCGGAGGGACCAGCCCTGCTGCCGGCACCGGGGCCAGAGCTCTCCGGGACGGGGCCACGGGGGTTTCTTGCGGCTGCACCAACGCTGCTCATCGCACCCTGCCAGCAAAGCCCTCACAGTCCTGAGCAGCCCCCTCGCAGCCCGGCCTGAGCCATGGGGACACCATACAGCCTGCCCTTCCTTGAATGATATTAAAATGTTCATTAAAATAACACGCATCTGCAGCGCCCAGCTGTGCGCTTGCCCCTCAGCCGGGGTCCCTCTGGGGCTCAGCCCTTCCAGCTGCCCCGGCCACACGCAAGCCGGTTAGCCAAACCGCCGGTGGTTTGCATCAACCGACCACAAAACCGAACGAGGAGCGGGTCAGGTCCTGCAAGCACTTAAAATTTACTGGTAAAACAGCAGCCAGCTTCCTCGCCCCAAGCCACCGCTGAGCTCAACCTGCTGTTCCCGCAGGGATGCTCTGACCCTCGTGCTGTTCCTCCCTCCTGCCCTGCATCTTGTTCATCCTACACAACTGCTGGGGCAGGAATTACGGTTAGACGGGCATTTCTGGTGCTGCAGAAGCAAAACACTAAAGCGAGCACCGATCCCAGTTGTTAAAAGCGTTCATCTAAAACCAAAGCCAGGCCAGTGGCAGAAACCAACGCCGCAGAGGTTTTGCAAACACACACACACACACACACCCCCAAAAGCAGAAGCCACCTGCGTGCCATCCCCTCTCCCGGTGTGGAAATTCAGCACGCTGCAACCTGCGGCGCTCGCTGAGCAGACAGCGCCTTGCTCCTCCGATGCCGCATACGTTTTCCTGGCACGCGAGTGTCAAATGCCCAGCGCGGCCGCCTGGCTGCCCCACCGGCCCCAGGGAACGGCAGCAGGCTGCTCCCCGGGAAAGCAGCACCAAGCCCCGCTCCTTCAGGAGAGCCAGCAATTTACCCAAATAAAAGCTCTCCGAATTCAGGCGACGCGAAGATGACTATTGCCTTGATTCAAGTGCAAAGCAATGAGGCTGCTTCATCCCTGGGTTACAAAGGCCATCATATGCCACGATAGATCTCCACACATCTTTTATCAGGTGTTGTACAATAAGGCAAGTATAAAACCACAATGAATTTAAGCCAAGATCCGACCAGACACAGATTTCTGGAATATTCCAAAGCTCAAAATGGGGCAGATTTGAGGACGAAATGTGTGTGTGCAAGCACTTGTGCAGAGGTAAGTCACAGAAGAACACTACGGTGCGGCAACGCCAACATTTTAATATCTTCCTCAGAGCCCCATTTTTAAAACATTAAATGCTTTATTACCTGCCTCGATGAGGCCTGGGACTAGCAAGGTCAGATCACCTGGTTTTCCAGCAAAGCTGATAAATTATTTTGGCTGCTCCAGACATAAGACCTGATCCTATTAAATCCCGAGCTCCCCTGCCCTCAACACGTAACAGCGGATAATCTGCCCGCGCGTGACCAGCAGCCTGCTCGGAGGTGTTACGGCTCGGGAGCACGCACCCGCTGCAGGGGCTGCGCATCGCGGGGGGCAGCTGCCTGCAGGTTAAAACCACGCCCAAGCTCCAGGCCCTGTCCCACAGCCCTGAACT
>NW_009258270.1:173472-174079 GCF_000687185.1 Egretta garzetta | reverse complement strand
CCTAAACATTCTATGATTCTATGATTCTATGGAGGCATTCACTCCGGGACTGGAGGCGTTCACTCCGGTGGGACGCATCCTGCATACAAGCACCGACACCGCTCGGTAAAGCGCCACTCCGAGTCAAGCTGTGGCATCCCTAGGAACTTTTCCGATCGTTCGTTGCGCCAACATGCCTGCAGCGTTTGCTGCCTCTCTAGTGGTTTTACCATCAGCACAGGACCCCTACAGGAGATGCTGCTGCCCTGGGGTCAGCGGCAGCCCCCCCAAATCTCCAAAGGGGCAGAGGGCAGGGGTTTCCCCTGCGGACAAACGCTACGGCCGCAGCACGGCTGCTTTCCTGGGTTTATTGCTGGCGCTCCTGGGGTGAGCTAACCTGGGCATCGGTACCCGCGTGGGCTAATCATGAAAGCAGCAGATTTGGCAGTCAGGGCTTCTGGGTCCCCCGGTGGGACCTGCTGGAGAGCAGGCAGGGCTCTTCAGCCTCAAATTTTCAGGCGAGGCTGACGATTTTAGGAATCGACCTTGGAAAACCTTCAGCCCGGCTTCCAGGGCTGCAGAAGGGGTCACCGGCTGGCTGAGATCATCCTGCCCCCGTGATGCCCCC
>NW_009258270.1:167431-172790 GCF_000687185.1 Egretta garzetta | reverse complement strand
GGCACAGGGCTCTGGTCCGGACCCGCCTTCTCTCCCCATGGCACCAAATACTTCTGTTCCCATCCTTTGCCCGACAGCTTCCCCGTTACCCGCAGCTCCGACCGCTTCTGCATCCCGAGAGCATCCCCGCCGCCCCGGCCAGCCAGCAGCCCGCCCGAGCCCCCAGGCCCGGCTCTGCCCCCCGACCTGCCAAGAAATAATTTCCTGATTTACACCATGCGAGGGCTCCTGCTGCCCCACTGGAAATTGTTAACGCTCTCTTTATCTCCAGGTTTTCCCTGCTAATTTGGCCGCATACCCGCACGCACGGGTACCAACGGAGCACACGACGGCAAGCCCACCGCTGCTCTATCCGGGAGTTTGGCGAAGCCCGAGGCACAACACCCTCCCCTCCGACAGACGGGTCACGCCGCTGCTGCACAAACCCAAGTTTCTTTGCACTTTCTAAGTCACTGCAAGACTTACCGGGCGTTGCAGGTTTGGCCCATATTGCAGGAGTTGCAATGAACTTCTCACACGTGATCACAAAAGCTAATGGTTAGGAAGCCGGACAGTCGCTGCCATTTCAGATGGAGGAGGAGAAGAAGAAAAAAACACCAGGGGTCTCTTACTCCAACCCCTCAGGCCACAGCTGCACGCAAGGGGAAATCCAGCCGAGCCCACTATGGAATGGCTGGTCCCACTGGGAGCGCTCTGCCCCGCGGAGCCACCCCAGTGACTTTTTCCAACACAAAATAAAAGAGAAAGTTAATTCCAACTTTCTTCTTGGCTGCTCCGCACAGGAACTCACTGCAAGGCTGCTGCTCTGGTCTGTGTTCTAAACTCGATGCGTGATTGCTCAATATGCTTCAGATGGCTGAAGGGAGACACAGCTGAGCTCACTAAAGAGGCAGGGATGGAGAGAGTTACAGCAGATGATAGAGAAAAAAGCTCTTAAAGGAATGTTGGCAATTTTTTTAGAGAGGTGACAAAAGACAGGAGACCACCGAGCTGCAAACGAAGCAAGTGAGAAACCTCTCGTGTATTCTTGCATTCAACTTCATAACACTTCTCCTTTTAAAGTACTTCCATTTGCAATTTTTGGCAAGCTAAGGGCACCATCAAGTTAAAAATGCAACACAGGATGCTCAAAATAAAACTTTTACCTCTGTAAAAATCCACGGAAGGCAAAGGCGCGAAGCTGCGGTGTGGGAGACACGGAGCTGTGGGTCTCTCTTCCCTTGGGCTGGCGATAATCATTTGGCCCAGGCAAGAAAACCCAGCACAAGGGGGGGAATTTGGATCCCAGGTGCCAGACGTTTGCTGAGGAGGGCAGCTCGCCTGCGTCCTCAGCCAAAGGGGCGGCTGCTGCGCCGCGGGGGAAGCCCCGGCCCAGGGCCGGCAGGCGAAGGGCTCGCTACGATTTCCCCTCGGTACGCGTCTCCGCTCCAGCACCGTTTCAGACTGAACCCCATTTTAATGGATTTTTGTTCATCTGTTGACATTAACACTCCTCCTACCCCTGACCCAGCACAGCGGTTCCGAAGCTTGAATGCTGGAGGTGTAGGGGAGAGCCAGGCAAGGAGCGGGAGCAGAGATGTGTTTGGCAAGATTTACACCCCTTCCTGTGTGGTGGGGGTTGGGGGGTTTTAAAAGAAAAAACAAACAAAGAATGGAAAAAATAAACAAAGAAAGAAAAACACAAACAAAAGAGGGGAAAGAACACAAACAGAAGAGGGGAAAAACACAAACAAAAGAGGGGAAAAACACAAAGAAAGAAAGAAAGAATAACACAAACACAAAAGGGAAAAAACACAAACAAAAGAAGAAAAACCAGAGAAAACCACAAACAAAAAAGGGGAAAAAAAAACAAACAAAAAAGGAAAAATAAGGGGGTTTCATATAGCCCAATACCAAAATAATTTTAATTAAAAATAAATTTTATAATAAATACTATTTATAATATTAAATTATAATAAATAAAATACATTTTAATAATAAAAAAAAAACTTAAATAAAAAATAAGCTGGGCCCTGGAGTTTGCAGGCATGGGAAGACTGAAATTCTGATCGGCTCCAAACCCAGCCGGGCCGAGCGCTGGCTTGCGGTGTCCGATGCCGTGACTGCTCCCATAACAGCGCTCCCACCTCCCTTCCGTGACCAGCCGCAACACTGCGCCTTCCACGCCTCTCAGGTGACCCATTCATTAGGAGTCACTACAAACCCGCCACGTCCACGTCCCCAGGTGTTGTTACACCTTATCCTACTCTGAATTTAAGCAAATGATGGAAGGGGCGGAGCGCGTTATTGCGTTTATATAAATAGCGACTCTTCTCCGCTAGCTAGGGCAAGGCAGCCCTTCAGGCGGCTGTCCCAACGCGTCAGGCGAGCGGTGGCTGCCCTTTCAACAGCGGGACCGTCACCAGGCCCGTGCCGTCAAGCGCAAGAAGTTAAGACGCATCGATACTACTGGAAATAAGACACCCAAAGAGACAGAGCTTCCAATTTTTAAAGAAAACATTTTAATTTTCCACTTTTATACTCGTATTTTCCAACTCACACTTCAAGAGAACATTCTTGAACCTCAAAAAAGGGGATTATCTCCAAATTTACAAATGGGGAGATGGAAGAAGAATAACGCGTACCCCGCGCACGATCACAGAAGGCACTAGAGCCAGATAACCGAGGCACATTCCCCCTAAGAAAATGCCTCATAACCACGCGATTGTGGAGGCAGAAATGCCGGCTCCCGGGCAGGCGATTGCCACAGCCAGGGCACATCCTGCAGCCAAGTGCTACAGGACGGCAGCACGGCCGTTAGGAGGGCAAGGGATTCTCCTTCTGTGTTTCTGCCAACTCTGGCGTCTGCTTCTCCTCATCTTTCTTCTTTTCCTGCATCTCTTCCAACACGGTTTGGAGCTGCAGGTGCAACACAGGATCCCTGGTTTCAACATCCCGATGATCCTGTTGTGCTCCCTACAGTTAAAGACAGTCGATCACCAAAAAAACAGGGTTGTAAAAGGTTTCTGTCGAAGCGCGAGTGAAGAGAGCGATAGAAAAGCAACAGCCCCAGTTTGCGTATCCAAAACAAGTCGACAGAAAAGCTCTAATTCATGCTTGGATTATTTTGAAGGCACAATACAGTGTCAAGGTGTCGCCAGGGCAAGAAATTTAAAATGCGACTGCTGCCCTCAAGCTAAAAGATGAAAGTTCGTGATTTCATCTTTTCACATGCTCATTGGACTCAGTGCACTTTAAGCAGAACCAATTTCTGTTCCTTTTCAGCCTCTTTTATTGGAGAAAGCAGTATGGACGCTCAGCCCGAAGATCATTGGATAATGAGGAGAATGGAGAGCATATTACAAAAGAGAATAATAAATGAATTTAGCTAACGAAGCTAAACTACAGCTTTTATAAACAGCTCTTCTCCCTTCTAGAGGGTATTCAACCAACAGGACAGCGCTCTCAGCAGAAATGGTCATCAGTGAGTCGTGAACGAGGTAGAAGGTTTCTAACCATCACAGAGCAGCCACGGTCTACTCCACCCGACGTGCTGTTCTACAAACATCTTTAGTTTCATTTCTTTACCCCAGCTTTTTTTGAGTTACACAGCAATTGCCTGAAGTAGCAAGGAAACAGACTCCACGTGCCCAAGAGCTGTTTCCCGCCTTGTACATCAGAGAAAACAACAAGCAGTGGCAGGACGCCTTGGACAGTTGTTTTGGACAGTTATTTTCTTGGCAAAAATATAAGTAAACAACCCCCAGACTCCAAAACTTTATTTCGAGACTTTTAAAAACAAGCAAACGAAACAAAACACATACCAAAAAAAAAATTCCTGCAAGATTTGTGCAAAAAGCTTCCAGTTCAGGATCAAGATTAAAGAACTGAGAGGGCAGTAGACTACTTAACCATTAAAAAGGGATGGAAAAGTGCTTTAGTCATCTTCAAACCAGAAGAGGTTCTAATTCACCCCCTGCCAGGTGAGGTGGTTACAGAGGTAACACGTACACGGTAACGTGTGTGCATATTCCCAAATGGTTTACAAGGACACACCGATGGATGATTTGAAAGTACTGAAGACTTAAATCTTTCATCACCAAACCAAGCAGAGCTCTTTTCTGTCCCACAAGAAGCGCCTTAACCTTGGCCAGTCACGTTCCTGACTAAGAGAAAGGTTTACTCTGCACGGCAAAGACATTTTATTACAACCGTCAGGAGCGTGGCTGTCTTGCTGAGAATTTAATTTGGACTAACTCAACATTAAGGGCCTGGAAGTGAACTTTTCTGAAATCCACTGGCCAAGTAACTCCATGAATACTTAATACTTACTTTATCTGTTCCTCTTCTCTGTAAAATTATCCCACTGGCTAAAAGGGCTTTTCCTGTTTCTTCAAACAATTTTTCCTCTTCAATTTTTCCTTCTTCTTTCAGTTCATTGAATTTCTCAACAAACCTAGATTTCGAGAGTGTATTTTTAGCCTCACAAATAAGATGCTGGTTCACTGACTCAAGAGGAGAGAGGGACAAGCTTCAGAAATATTTCTGCTTTACTTACAAATAAATCTTACCTCTGGCAAGTAGATTTGTAGTTTGATTGCGACAGGTCGAAAGGTCGTGGACCGTTGCCATAAATTCTGTAAAATTTCCTATTCAAAAAAATAAGAGAGTTTACTTTTTCAGACCATCAAAAAGGGATATGTCTTGGAATAAGTAAACAACATGAGAGCTAGTTCATAGAATCATAGAATCACTTTGGTTGGAAAAGACCTTTGAGATCATCGAGTCCAACCCTTAACCTAACCCTGCCATCCCACCACTAAACCCTGGCCCTAAGCACCTCATCCATCCTTCTTTTAAATCCCTCCAGGGATGGGGACTCGACCACCTCCCTGGGCAGCCCCTTCCAGAGCCTGACAGCCCTTTCGGTGAAGAAGTTTTTCCTAATGTCTAGCCCGAACCTACCCTGGTGGTTAATTTAGGCTACCACAAAAAACACTCAGGTAACTATTTCTCCCTTTTTTCCCACTAGCTATTAAGTTACACAGAAATATTCCTTCCCGAATGTTTTAATTGTTTTAATAAATGCTAGTTAGCGGTCGCCACGGCTGGTGAGCCGGAGGAGCACCGTAACTCTTCACAGAGGGGTTTGGGCAGCCCCAGCTGGCCCAAGGCGGCTCACAGGAGTCCCCGTCGCCTTTTCCATTTCGAACATTTCCACCGCCTGAAGCGATGCCCTTCGTGCCCCGCCAGCGCTTACAGACACACGGGCGGTACCGGGGTAGAAAGGCCCGGCGCGGTTTTTCTCGGCGATGCCGACAAGGGGCGAAAGCAGCGCCCGCAGGCCCGGCCATGGCAAGGGCCGCGGGGCGCAGGGGGG
>NW_009258270.1:162550-165842 GCF_000687185.1 Egretta garzetta | reverse complement strand
GCCGTCCCCATGGCTTGGGGCCGGGTGGTGACATTGGGCTGCAAACCCACCACCGGCAGCGGGATGCGGGGAGGATCAGGCTCACCCCGGTCGCCTTTTGGTGTTGGGTCCTGCCCAGGTGGGATTTGTTCGCACAAGGCCTGTCGGGGCGTTGTGCCGTGGCCTGATCGCTGCTTGCTGGGCCCAGGAGATGGCAGCAGACGGTGCCTGGCTGCCCAGCACAGAGCCCCAGTCTGTATTTTTTAACCTCGATTTATAAAATCCAGCAGCTACACCCAGCTTGCCCTGTGCAAACAGCCTTCCCCCAGTCAGCGTTTCCACCAGCCTGGCCTGGGGGACGTGCGTGGCAGCGAGCGATGCCTGGGCACTAGGTGCAGCCCTTACCTTGGGAATGAGCTGATGGGAAAAAAAAAAATAAATGCGTCCCTCCTTCCATCTTCCAGCCTTGGGAAGGAAGGGGGCAGTACATTTCCAGCAGTAAATTTCCGCGGACTGACAGCCAGCAGGTACTCAATGCCCGACTAAAACACCTCCAGCGTCCAGCGCCACCTGACCACGGTTTTCAGCCCTGGGCTTTTCTCAGTTGCTGGTTTTCTTAAGACACGGTTTTGAAAGGAAAAACCCTTGCCTCTGTAGAGCAAAAGAATTCAAAAGGGAGTTGCTGGGATCGCTCCAGGGCTGCCTCTGAGCTGCTCAAAGGACTGGGCAGGCCCTGGGCTTTTCAGCTCTTTGAAAAAGCCCTGGCTCCCCCGCGGGCTCGCAACAGTTTGCTTGGCCGCCACGGGAAGGCACCATCCAGGGTTTCTCCAGCATTTCGATGGGTTTTGACATTTAAGGCAAGAATGCCTTGACTTTTTCCAGCATCTTCTCTCACAGGGAAGGTTTCCAAGCCACGTGTGAGGCTGAGGAGCTCTAATCCCACCAGGGACTGAAAGCTGCCCCCCGGACAGCTGGTGCAGGGCAAGCAGACGCCGGCCCCACAAGCGAGGGAGGGGGGTGTTCCACGTGCCCCCCGGCCCTGCTGCTGCTGCCCAGTGCTGCCACAAAGCGCCATGCCCCGCGGCCCGGGGAAACAACCCTCCCGTTGCGAGGGGTGGGCTGCCCACGCGAGGGGAGGCGTGGAGCCGTCCCCGCAGTGCACGGCCCCCCATTGAGACGCTGCCTTGCTAACCCTGCTCCTGGGGGGGGGATTTCTCACGGACAGCATAGCTGGGACAGGCCAAAACTCCTACTCTTCCCCAAAATGAAGGGCTTGAGATCGAGGTTTTGGGTGCTGGCTGGGGGGCCAGCTCCTGGAAGTGGGGCTTGACGGGCACCTGCCCTTCCCTGGCAAAGACCCTCCCTCACTTTTGGGTCCCTGTGCTGCTTTTTGAGCCTCCAAGGAGTTTCTCAGCACAAGTTTTCCAGCCCATTGCAGGGAACATGAAGGGGAAGCCAAGGCCAGAGCCGAGCAGGCAGTTCCCTACGGGAGTGATGCTGGGACCATCTCCTTCGGGAGCAATTCCACCAACACCATCCAGCTCCACACTCTCCAACTTCGCAGACCTGGCCATCCCACCAGCTCGACACGGTGCGGAAATGTGGAGACAAATAACAGGTATTTCAGAAATAATTCATTGTAATAAAGTATTTCCATTCTGCTGGGAGACAACGCCAAGGAGCCAGACTGCCTGCTTGACAGACGCGGAGGAGTTGCTGTGCGATAGCTAATGGAACAGTTTAAAGAAAGCTCACACGCCCCGTCCCCGAGAGGCTTGTTATTTTCAGAACGAAGCGGGTAAGCCGCAGCATTTTTCCTTTTCCGCTCTTTCCTGAAAGGCAGGTCCCCACACGCCTGGCCTGGCTACGGGTGTGCTGGGAGCTTCCGCAGGGACCCACGGGCACGGCTGCCCCGCCAGCCTGGGTCGGGGGTTCTGCTCCCCAGCACGCTCGGTGCTGGGCAGTTTCCCTGGTGCAGAGCCCTTGGTGTTGGTGCGCCCACCGTGCTTCGGGGTGGCGTTGCTTTGCCTGCTGGGGTGAGGCAGGGAGGGACAGGGATGAGGCATCCCCAAAGCATCCTCGCCTGCGCCAGGGCTTTCTCCGAGCCCTGGGATCCCACTGCTGCTCGCTCACCGTGAGCTCCCGGTGCTCTTCCCGCGCTCTCCCACAACAGGCACCGAGGGGACCTGCCGGGTCCGTGAGCTCCCGGTGCTCTTCCCGCGCTCTCCCTCAACAGGCACCTCGGAAGCAGGAATTTGTTCCTGGATGGAGACAGGAGCTCACCAGCGATGCGTCTGCCACGGCGCTCACTTTCCTGAGAAAATCCTCAGATGCAAATTCTGCACAAACAAACACAAGCAGGGAGACGAAGAGCCAGGGTGGCTTTTGGGCACCTGCAGCCACGAGGGGCACAGCTGGAGCTGGGCTAGAGCTGCCGTTCCCCTCCCCACCCTGATGCCTTTCTTTTTCCCCCCCTGTAAAGAAATGGGAGCAAAAAGGCAAAATACACCCAAGTGTTTAGAGTACAACAGGACTTTATTATATGAATTACTATTAAACATCTTTAAGAAAAAAATCACTTATGGAAATAAATTCTAAAATAGCAACACTCACAAAGGTCACAGAGTTTTTTGTTTGGTTCTTTTTAAACCCTTTTGTATAGAAGTGATACAAACGTCACTGAGAATTGTACATTTTTATGTAAGAAATGCATTTTGGCTTCCCAGCCGGTTTTAGTGGCCTTTACTCATTAGACCTGATCTTTTTTTTTTTTTTTAAAAGGACTCTTCATCCTCCATTAAAATGACGCTTTGTGCCTCCAAGATATTTTGAGATGGCTACAGAGTGACATCATTCAGAGAGGCTTCGCCTAGCCTAGGATATTTAAGGGCAAGTTGTTAGCCTGCGTTAGCACAGACACCCCCGAGCCCCCGCGAAGCGTACGCTGCTGCCAGCCCCGCGCGCTCACCGCTGCCGTGCCCGCTTTCGGCACAGGACCCTTCGTGGGCAGCGCGTGTTGCCGGACCCACCCAACACCAAACCTTTGCTGGCGGGGCAGGCAGAGCCAGGGAGGGGGTTTGCACCCACCGCGTGCAGTGAGCAGGGTGTGCATGGTGGCACCCGTCCCCTCCCCGCAGCCCCTGCGCTCCAGCTCGCAGCCCCCACACTGCCCTTCCTCGCCCCGTTTTCTCACAGGATCACAGCCCTGCTCCTCATCAGGCAGCCCCGTGCAGGCTCCGCCGGGTCCCGGGCGGCATCGCAGGGAGCAGAGGATGCCGGACGTCTCCAGGACGTGCTCGGCCACACCAGCCCG
>NW_009258270.1:161365-162327 GCF_000687185.1 Egretta garzetta | reverse complement strand
ACTCCGCCACTTGTAGCTGCTAAAGCCAGCGGTTCCAGCAGGACTGACCTGTGACGCAGTGCGAGACGTGGCTTGCCCCGCGCTGGACTGCCAAAAAGAGAGCTCGACGCGATCCTCCGCAGCCGCGGCACAACGCAGCCCGTCCTCCAGCGAGCACAGCAAACCCTCCCAGGGCTTGGCAGCGCCAAGGCACGCTGCAAGCGCCCGGGCACAAGCGCTTCGCTGCCTCTCCTCCCCATGTGCCAAACCAGCCCTCCAGTAACAACCTCCTGGGCTGGGAGAAGCAGAATTTCCTTCCTGCAAGAGCCCGAGCTCCTGCCCGACTGCCCGTCAGCGCTTCCTGCGTTCATGGAAACTTTGCTGAAAGTTAAGCCCTCGGTAGCTAAGAGGCGCTGGAACATTGACAAGCTGATCCGGTTCCAAGCTTGATTTTCTTCCAAATAGGCAGAGACGCTGCTTTGGACTGGGAGGGAATAACGGCAGCCTCCTACAGACCCCAGAGCCGGTGGAGGGGAGGGAAGGAGCCCCTCCTTTCTCTCCACCAGACTCAGGTGGGGAAGAAAAGTCCCACCCGGGGACTAAAGGACCTTCTGTTCCCAGCGGCAAAGTCCCAGCTTCACACTTAGCCCCTTGTGCCTGCAGACATGCTTGCACCCTGAGCCGGGGGGACACACACGCCCCTCCGGACACCCATCCTGCCCCGCACGGTGCAGAGCAGCCCGGTGCAGAGCACGCTGTGCCTCTCCAGCACCTCCCTCCACCCGGGCATGCGGCGGGGAGCAGGGCGGGCTCGGAGCCCGGACGCGTCGAGGCAAGGCCAGGGCGGCTTGGGATGGCTCTGACCTGTCGGCCGGGCCGCCGCCGCGCAAGGGATGCTCCTCGCTCCTGCCTTCAAAAGAAAAGGAGCAGACACCAAAGCTGGGATCGGCTCGGCGGGGGGGGGCGTCTGCCGCCTTTTTTTT
>NW_009258270.1:157660-161230 GCF_000687185.1 Egretta garzetta | reverse complement strand
CTCGACAGGTGCTCGGCCCGCGCCGCTGGCTCTGGGGAAAAGAAATCTTGGCGTCCACTTCAAAGGCATGCGGGCTCCGGGCGGGTTTGAAAAGGAGCCTGTCGGGAGCCAGCGCCTGCAATGTGGGCTTTTGTTACCAAACCCCGCCGAGAGGCAGGGAAAACAGTTGCGTGTGTGTTTGATGGCTGGGGTTTCTGCGTCTGCCGCCTTCGCAGCTCCGATCTCGCAACATTTGTGCTGGTTCGCAGGAGCCAGAAAGTGAAACAGGCACGTCTATAGCCACCTCCCGCATTTAGCAGTAAACAGATTATGCCGATAAAGGAGCAGAAAATGTGCTGGCGGGAGCGATTTCTGACTTTACGCTCGTCACTCATTACTTACACAGGGAAGGAATTTGTTTACGGAATTATTTTTAGCCTGACAGCATCTCCGAAAGCTGCAGCGATTCAGGCGCTGCCCGCCAGCCTCCCCAGCCCTCTGCCCCGCTCCCCGGTGAAACGAACCCCCCGAGAGCGGGCACGAGGAAGGGTGCTCTGCTCCTGCCACCGGGCCAGCGCCGGCCCCGCACCAAACCCGGCAGCGCTCGCAAGCCCTTGTGCAAACTCTCCGTGCCAAAAACGCCTCCACCGGCCTCAGCTGCAAACCCCCCAGCTCGGGCTTTGCATCTCACCTATGGCAGGGGGCATCCCTGGAGCCGCTGAGCGCCCTCGGGCCCACGCGCCCCCCCGCGGGATGCGTCCTGCTTCGGCAGTCAGAATTCAGCTGATGCAAAATCCAGCCCTTGGTGCTGCCCCGCCATCCTGCCCTGCGGCGCCGGCCGGGAGGCGAGCCCGGTGAGCACCACAGCCCACAAAGCGTCCGGACTTCAAGGCAGTTTTAGCAATGCCGAAGGCAAAGGTTTAATTCAAAGTGAAACGCCTAGGAAAAGAAGGCCTTTCCTTTTATAAACAATTTATATTATTTGACTATTACCTGATCTGAATCTCTGCTCATTACTCCTAGCAATAGTAGACAACGGCTGTTAGGTTCTCTTTCTCACGTGGTTGGGGTTTCTTTTTTCCTGTGTGCGCAGAGTAAAGTCACATCAGATCGCTACAGAGATATGTTCAAGAGCGCTCCGGCCAAGCAGATCCCACGTGTGAATGCATCCTCATCGTTAGTACAACTGATTTTCATTCCTCCTGCGACGCCGCTCGGACCACGAGAGCAGGCATGACGCTGCTCCTCCCAAGTCTGAGCCCCCCTGGCTCCTCCACTGCAGCTCACATCAGCTGCCGGCTTTTGTTTCCTTTTTTTTTTTTTTTTAATTTTTCCTTTTTGGCTGATTTGCTAGATAGGAGAAGTTGTTTTCAAACCGCTGGTAAGAAAACACTGTGCCTCACTTCAAAACTTGTACTGCAGAGGAGTACGACAGCAGAGGGGGGACAGCCAAAAAACTGGGTTATTTGTTGGGTGGGTTTTGTTCCTTTTTCAGCCATCTTCTTAGGACGCCGTGTGCACGTTCTGTGCCAGCAACAAACCCCAGCGCTGGGACCTGGAGGGGAGAAGGGTGGGAAGGAGAACAGCACGTGCTCAGCCTCAGTCGCGCCGCGGCCAGCACCGGCACCAGGGCCGGTACCAGCTGCCGCACGCTGCAGCCCCCCCAGCCACCAACGGGGCTCGTCCCCACCCAGGGACACTCTGGACCTGACCCCGAGCACCCAGCTCCCTCCTCCGGCCAGGACAGACGGACAGGGCTGTTTGCACGCTCAGCGGGAAGCCTACGTCCCCAGGTGCCTCTCACCGTTTACTGCCCTTCCTTCGGCGTCTCCTCCTCCTCCTGGAGCTGCTGCCTCCGTGCCTGGAAGTCTTCATCTGAAAGGCAGAGGCAGGCGGGGGCTGGTGGGGGCTGCAGCCGCTTCCACGCCAGGGCACTGGCCACCGCGCCATGGTCCCAGCCCCAGCGAGGTGCCCCAGAGGGGAGGCAGCCCAGCCCCTGCCCCAGGGCAGGGATTTCCTCACCCAGGCAGACAATTCCCAGGAACTGGGATGCGGGGACTCTGCCAGAAAACGCCTGAGGACACTGGAAGGAGGTTTTGGCCCACGGGGGCATTTCTGCCGCACAGTCGCACCTGAGCCAGCCCCGGGGTGGTCCGGGCTAGCACTAAACCCACTGCCAAGACCCACCTCGGTGCAAACCTGGCTGATGGCAGATTTGCCAGGACTGTGCCCCGACCCCATGCTAGGCACCCTGCAGGGCTGCACATCCCAGCTGCAAGCCCCCCGAGGGTCCCCGAAAGAGATCCCATCCCCAGTCACCCCAGCAAGCAAACGCTCACAGGAGAGCTGCGTGGGACCAGGGGCAAGCCCACTTCAGGGCTACCCTGATGGTAGCCATCCCCAGGCAGGGTGATGGCGTGGGGCAGGATGGGGCTGGGCACCGCGGGCCCTCAGCTAGCCATGCTGAGCACGGCACGGCACGGTGTTTCTTACCGCATGAATGTCCTTCGACATCGTCGAGAAGATTTGCCGTGGAAGCCGCCGTCCCCAGCCTGTGCCCTCCGCTAAGAAAAATCCATCGTGGGCCCAGGATGTGGCCACAGCACAACGATCTCCCTTCCCAGCCCAGGGCCCTAGAGGCAGCCAGGAGGCCAGACCATGGCCCTCGGAGCCCCCAGGAGCACCTGAGCGAGGCAGCTCCAACAACCGCCTGCCCCCCCCGCAGCTCCCCAGCCCCTTTTTAGGATACACCTGGTGCTTCAACAAGTGTTTTCTTTTCGATTTCCTCATCTTCGTCTTCTCGGAGAAGGCCCTGGCAAGTTCAAACAGCTTCTTGCGCGTGGCTGGAAGGAAGCAGCGAGTGAGGGTCTCGCCCCAAGACCCTTCTCAAAGCTGCCCCGGGGAGGAGATGGCCAGGGCCAGCGATGCGAGAGCCACCCGTGCCCCGGTGCCCCATGGCAATGCCGTGGGTTTGCCTGGGAACACCAGGGCTGCGCGAGGCTCAGAGAGCCGGGTCCTGCAACCGAGTTGGTCCCTGGCGGGGAGTGCTGACGTTTTCACCCTTTCGCTGGGGTTTTCATGGCCTTCCCTACCCACGACTGAGCCCCCTACGCCCAGTGTCTCAGCCGGCTGCAGCCCGACGCAAGCTGCCCAAAGGCCTCGGTCGATTTTGCGGCAGGAGAAGTGGGCTGTGACTCGCTAAGAGGAAGGGATTGGAAAAGGGACTTACAGAAAACCCTCTGGTTCTCGAGGGTTCACACAAACCCCGCTCAGGAATTCCTCTATTCCCCACCAGCGCCTGCATCCTTGACTCACGCCACAACCACACGTGCTGCGGGGACAGAAGGATGGTGCAGAGCTGGGGCATGAAGACCCAGGTCTCCATCTCCTGTCCGTCACGCTGGCGCCCAGCCCCGGCGTGCGGCACGGACGCTCCCCGTCACCGGCGAGGGCTGGGACGGCAGCACCACAGGGTGGGGAGGCACCAGCCCAGGACTCTAAAATGCAGACGGAAACTCAACCCCAAAGCACCGCTGCTGGGGCTGAGCACGGGCTGAGCACCACGTGCCACCGCTG
The DNA here is from genome assembly GCF_000687185.1 of Egretta garzetta. Lineage (NCBI taxonomy): Eukaryota > Metazoa > Chordata > Aves > Pelecaniformes > Ardeidae > Egretta > Egretta garzetta. The sequence goes on along the minus strand of NW_009258270.1, from coordinate 157,675 downwards.
CCGGGCTGAGCACGG
>NW_009258270.1:136868-138353 GCF_000687185.1 Egretta garzetta | reverse complement strand
GCTGCGGGGAGCGCCGCAGGATTTGGGCGAGCGCCAGGCAATGCTGCCGGCTCTTCCCCTGCCCGCCCTGCTCCCCCCCTCCCAGGCATCCCCCTGCCAACACGGAGCCTGCAAACCGACTCACATTTTCCCATGTGTTTCAATTTATCTCTGAATAAGGCATCGTCAGACACGGCACCGCCGGCCTCGCTGGTTACGGAGGGGGCTACGTCACCTGGAAGGCAAACATCTGGTCACCGGGAGTGCGTGCGCGGCGAGGGGAGGCTCGAGACAAATAATTTCCGTGACCCAATTCCAGCGCTAGCAAAAGGCAGCCCTGCCACGAGCAGAGCTGAGCAGGAGCAAGCAGGACGAGAGCACTGGCACCCGGGGGGCTGGCTCTGGATGAGGACCCTCTGCAGATACAACCCCCGAGACCAGGGGTGCAGAGATGTCAGCCTGCAGGACACCCACAGCCCCGTGGGGCTGCTCGCCTTGTGGACGTGGGGGCTCAGCCCCACCACCAGCACCGCTGCAGAGCGGGAGGTCTCCCTCTGTGCTGCGCCAGGGACAGTAGCCCCAAATTACCTGGGTTTTAGATTGTGCCCGTGCTCAGTACCTGGGCCTGCAGGGCCACCGGATCGGGAGCAGAAGTTCAGGTATCCCATCGACTCAGTCAGGTGGGCCAGAGCCCCCCGCAGCCATGTCCTTGTGTCCCCTCCCCTCGGCCCATGGCCCTTCCCCAGGTCTGGGTGCCCCCGAAGCGCCGTGTGCCCAGCCGGAGCTCCGCCATGCGCCCCAGCCGCCGCGCCTCGCCCGCCCCCGTATGGGGACATGGACAGACACCAGCTCTAATTCTGAACCTGGGCAGCTGCTCCACTCCCCGAGGTTAATCGGGATTACCCGGCAACAGTCATTACGCCTCCCAGGCACAATCCTCCGCTCCGGCCAAGACAAGGGAGGGCTTTGTCTCCCCTGGGAACTGGATCCCAGCTCCCACCCGCAGGGATGGACGGAGGCAGGAGCACCTCCACAAGGGGAGGGCAGCAGCACCCATCCCCATCAGCCACCAGCACGCTGGGGGGGCAGCAGGGAGGGATCAACCAGTTTCCTCCCCCCGAAGCCACCTGGGAGGCAGCGGGCAGTGGCAGAGGGCTGGGAACACGGGAGCTGCTGGGGGGCGATGCTCACGTGCATCTTGAAAAGTTACCTGATATTACGGAGGAGAAACCAAAGTCGTTGCTGACAGCAACGCTGGTTGACTTGCATTTTTTTGACTCGTATTTCAATCGATCTGAAAAACAAAAAGCCCGGCGCCCCGCTTGATCAGGCCCTCGAGGCGGCGCACGCGGCTCCGCTCCCCTCAACCCTCTCGGCCCCCATGGCTGCGGGGGGACAGGCTGATGGCAAGGGAGGGACCTCGGGCTTCGCGTCAGCAGGGCGACCACAAACACTTCAGTGCAGCAGAGGAACCGCCTGCCCGCCGCAAGCACGCAGCGCGCCCAC
>NW_009258270.1:134162-136081 GCF_000687185.1 Egretta garzetta | reverse complement strand
CCCCCGCCCCTCCCCCCCCACCCCCGACAGCCACCGGCTGCTGCTCCCCAGCAGGGTCCCTCCCTCCTACGCCCAGCACCCCACAGCCCCGGGCCACCGTCCCCCCGGCTGGGCTGCACTTGGGACGGTGCTGCAAGGAAGGGGACAAAGGGGGACAGGGCACCCAGGGCACCACCGCCTCTGCCCGGCGGGAAGGGGGACGGAGCAGAGGCAGGAGGGGATGGACGTCCCACATGGGAACAGGACCTCTGGGGTCAGCCTGGCGCAGGGAGCAACCGGTGCCTCCGGAAGAGCTCCTTTGCATAGCACAGACTTGTAAAGATTTTAAACTTTAAACCGTGGGGTTGAGCCAATGTGTGGAGGCAAGGGCCTCAGCCAGCATCGCTGCTTTTATTTCCCCGTATCTAAAAAGCAGAGACTGCAACTTCCCGCTGACAAACGTCCCTGCACAAGGCACCTCACGCTCTCCCCCGGCCCCCGGTGCGGTCGCACCTGGGGAGCAGCAGAGCTGCACTCTACAGCCGCAACCTTATCCTCGCCTACAATATTTATCTGATTTGTAGCTGCTCTCAGAGAGCCATAAAAAGCAAAAGCACACAATTACCAGGGAAAGAAAAGGGCAGCTGCTCCTCTCCTCCCCCTGAGCCCAAATGAATTGGCATGTTCCTATTCCCAGAAAGGTAATATAGCCTGCGAAGCTCAACTTGCAGGGCAATAATTTATGAAAACGTGGCAGGCTGCCTTTGGAGCCAAAAAGGGAGGGAGGAGCCGATGCACAGGGCAGGCAGCAGGTGCCTGCAGCCCCCCCAGCCCCTTGCCATGCCAGGAGGGCGCTGGCCCCGTTTGCAGGCTGGCTGCTGTGTTAGCAAAGGGGCTGAGGGACGCGGCGTGCCTGGAGCCGAGCTGGGTGCCCAGCGCAGTCGTGCTGGGGCTGCTTGCTCCCCACAGGGTGCTGCCTGCCCTGCTGGGGGCAGAAAGGCACCCGAAGCCCCAGGCCTTGAGGCTCTGAAGCCCCCATGAAGCACATGGGGACTCCGACTTCCCAGGGGCAAAATCCTCTGGTTTGCACTAGATTTTCCACCCAAGTTACAGTGCAGCAGCCCTCGAGCGCCCCGGCGGTGCCGCTCTCCCCGAGAGCGTACGCTGGTCCTGCTGCTCCTCACCAGGGCAGCAGGTAAGATTTTCAAACCCTTTAAAATATTAGGTGCTTATCGCAAGCGGCATTTCTGGCACTAACTGCTGGGCTAATGGCAGGAAAAGCATCAAAGCCTCGCTGGAAGATTCCCCTTTCACACCCTGCTCTCTTCAGTCTCGCCTGAACAACAAGAAGCGCTCCAGGACTTTCGGTTTAGTCTGCAGCCGGTACCCAGATGCTTTCAGAGCGCTGATGCTGCACGCTGAGGGCGGCCAAGGACAGGATTTGGTGCTCCACGCCACAGCGTGGAGCCGGGGCGGGCTGGCAGGGGCGAGCCTCACCTGGGTGCCGGCGGTCTGCTGGGGCAGGATGCGGAGGAAATCCTCGGGGAGGTTGCCCAGGAGCTGTGGGTTCCAGTTCCTGTAGCGCCCGGGCGCTGGGGTGCCTCCGGGTCCCGGCACGTCCGTCCTGTGGGGTGAGCACAGAGAGCACCTTTTGGCGAGGGAAAAACCCACCGATGTCTGCCGCAGGAGCGGGGCACAGGCCCGGGACGGCAGCCCTCTGCCCGGCTCCACCGGCGGCCCTGGGAAGCAAGGAACCACAGCGCGCCTCCCAGACCCACGGCCTTAGCGTTAGTTCCGAGAGCGCAAGGCTTTCCTAGCAAGTTTGAAATCACAGAATCATAGAATCACTTTGGTTGGAAAAGCCCTTTAAAATCATTGAGTCCAACCTTTAACCTACCCCTGCCATCCCACCCCCAAACCCTGGCCCTCAGCACCGCCTC
>NW_009258270.1:132401-133238 GCF_000687185.1 Egretta garzetta | reverse complement strand
GAGTAGACGGGAGGGGGCTCCTCATCCGAGCTGTCCGGCTCCAGCGTCCGCTCCAAGATCTGCGGGGCAAGAGGACGGGGTGAGGGCGAGCCGGGGAAACGCTCCCGGCCAGGCTGGGCCCCCATGCAGGGCAGCAAAGCGGGGACAGGACCGGCTGAACCGGAGAGGATGGGGGCAACCTCCCAGCATCAGTCCCCCTGCACCAGGGGGTTTGGAGGCCCTGCCCTCAAGGGACGAGGCACCGCATTTCGGGTGGGTGGGTGAGCTCGTCCCCGGGTGTGCACAGCCCTGACAGCAGCAGAAGGGTCTGTGTTGGGTTTTGGGGTGGGAGGGAGGGAGGAGAGTGCTTTGGCTTGAGCCTCAAGCGCTATCCAAGACAAACCAGCCAGGCTGCATGCTCTGGATCAGCCAAATTGGGCACTCAAATCTCTGCCCGCCTGCAGCAGCCGAGCAGCACCATGCCCAGGCAAACGAGGCAGGATGAGACGGAGCTGCCCACTGGTGATGAGCCAGCCGTGGCGGCCAGGAGCCCAGGCAGGGGACGCCCACCCCTAGCCACGCGCTGGGGACCACCAGCAGGGCTTACCTCGGGGGGGATGCTGTCCTCCGAGTCCGAGCTGTCGTCACAGCCGCTGCTGTCCAGGTTCATCTGCAGGAGCTGGTCGATGGTGGCATCTACGGCGCCATTGTTGGCCCTCAAGACGCACTCGATGATGTCGTAGTCCATGTTGGGGAACATGGTCTTGAAGTCCTCCATGGCCTGGTTGAACTCCAGCCGGCGGACCTGCCTGGCGGGGCGGCTGTTGTTGAGCTCCTGGGCGGAGGAGCTGCCGCGCG
>NW_009258270.1:126823-132211 GCF_000687185.1 Egretta garzetta | reverse complement strand
GCGGGGGACATTCGATTCAATTCGACCCATCCGACTGCGTCCCCGTGGGACCAGCCCATCCCCGCAGCGGGGCCGGCCACCCCAGAGCTCGGATGCGCCATACCAGGTGCTGTACAAACAAAATGCAAGGTAAGAAAAAACAGCCTTACTTCCACCGCAGAGGGCTCCCCGGATTTAACATTTCCAGGTTTGACATGTATTTATAAACACAGTGAAATCGCTCTTTAAAATAAAAAATGGAGTGGGCTCAGAGAGTTTCAGAGCAAGGGGCTAAAACACTTTGCAGCACGGCAAATCGACCCTTGGGAAAAGCCACCAAATCCAAGATTAACATTCACTTTAAACCCATAAACAGATTACACAGCTACTGCTTCTCATTTGGAAATGCAGGGCCAAATTCAGTCCTGGATTAACTCCACTGTTGAAACAGAATTACCCCAGGAACACTTCTGATCCATAATATCATTTTCAAAGGCTTTTTTCCTAAGCGGCAGGCAGAGAGTTCAAGAAAACTGTCCCTAAAATGGTATTTAATTCAGAAGAACGTGCCAAGCACATTTCTTAGCAAAGCCATTCAAAGCCATTAAGTGGAGCAGTCACCTCTGAAGGTCACCCAGGCTCTCCCCTGCCCACAGCCAGGCCGTGTGTGACAGCCACGTCCCCAGCGCTCGCCCGGCCCGCCACCCCGTCTTGCAGCCCCGAGCTGCTCCGAGGGGATTCCAGAGGCTGCCGAGACCGAAACCCACTTGCAAAACCTGGGAAGCTCGGTGCAAAGTCTGGGAGAAGGTTTGTTTCGGCAACACTGGTTAAGCCCCGTTCTGGTCCCCAAGGGACAGCCCTGCTCTGGCTCAGCACCCAGAGGAACCGCTGACGCCTCCAGAGCACAGGGGGATGATTCCTGCTCCACGGGCACACTCTGCTCTCCCTCCCCTGCTTGTTTGTCATCCTGGGTGCATTTGCATTCAGATGCACTGAGCGTGCTGCTGAGCCCCACGAGCAAACCCAAACGACAGCCCCCTGCAAACACCAGCGCCAGCCCTGGCCAGACCCTGCACCCCGGCTCAGGGCAGCAGCCCCCGGGCTGAGCACGGTGCCGTGGGGCGCTCCAGCCGACGCTCCCGAGGGCCACGGGGTGCCCATGCTGCAAACAGACCTCTCCGTGCGGGAAAGGCAGCTGGAGACCCCAGGCACGCACCGACAGCCCCGCAGGGATCCCCCCTTTCCCCATGGCATTCGCTCACCCCACGGGACAGGACCCATGGAAAAGCATCAGGAGGTTGACTGCCAGGCTCGAGGGGCCATTTCCAAACAGCACCAGGAACCCCCAGCTCGCTCCCCGCTGGCTAACGAAATGCATTTAACAGATCGCTCAGCCGAGAACCGTCTCCATCCCCGCAGTCGCCCTCTGTCCCCAGGATCTGCTCCTGCTTGCCAGGAGCCAGGCGCGGAGCAGCCTCGTGTGAGCGGAGCAGGAACAATTTTGACAGCCCTGCCCGGCTCTCTTCACCGAGGACAAATAAATCTGCTGGAGTCAATTAATAAAATCCTGCTTCTCGGTTCCTCCTCCGCTCTCACGGCTCATTCATAGCAAAAAGCCGGCATTGTTCGCACCTCTGGTATTCTACTTTAATTGCAATATCGCATGGCTGGGTTTGTCACATATTAAATCGAGTTATAACACATTCACGGGGCACACGCACTCCTTAAAGGATTTGGCTGCTCCAAGAGGATGGGGAAAGAGCCCGGACATCAAGGGGAAAACAGGTTACATAGGATACACCGCAAACACACGCCTTATCCAAATATGAAGAAGAGAGCTTCTGCAGAGAACCATCAGCTCAGCAAATGCCCATAAACCTCAAATAGTAAAATCAGCCCCCAAAATCAGGAAACAGGCTTGGAAATTCCCAGATCTATTTAAAAATGCTATGAATGATAAAGGAACAAGAAGAGCCTGTGGTTGGGGGTCTCTGTCTCCCAGCGTTTGACCTCTCAGTGTCTATTTAAGGTCTTTTCTGTAACCACGAAGGCTGGGAAACCCCATTCACCGGCGCCAAAGCCCCCAGCCCACCGCGCACTGGCAATCCCCCTGCGATCCCTCTGCCCCGCGGGGAGGGACCGGCTCCTCCGGATGCAAACGCCTCCGTTCGGGGGAAGGCGTTAGTCGACGCGACACGGGAGTCCGGGACAACAACCCATTGAATTCGCAGCCCGCGCTGGATAGCGTGACTGAGCGCAGCAACGCGCCGAGGGACGGAAAGCTTCGGGGCAGGAGATGAACTAAATCAGGGCCGGGGACAAGATATTTGTATGCCAAAAGGGCTCTGCTGCACATGTGGCTTCAAAAAAACCCCCGAGGGACTGCACTGCTGGGACCTTCCCGGCCCCTGATGCACGGCTGGAGGCTGCGGGGCTTGGCAAAACCGAGGTACAGCCGGTGCCTGCGGCACAGACCAGGGCCACCCGGCGTGCCCCTCGGGCAAACACCGCTGTGGGCAGAGCTGACGGCGGTGAAACACTGCAAATGCAGGCTTTTGAACCTTTTTTTTTTAAAAGTCCTGCTACAAATCCAGAGAACTGCAAAACACTGCACTGGCATGAGTTAAAATCCAGAGAAAAGCAAGTCACGACATCAGCAGGAGTTAATTTAAAAGATAAACCGGTAGCTGGATTCGCAGGATCCTCCCCAATTCCTGTCATCCGCATCAGCATCTTCAGGTGAGCAGCGGGGAGGGCAGCGGGACCCCCGGCTCGGCACGTTTCTGGCCCTTATTTCTGCGATGTCAATGAGGAGCTGGGAAGACACCAGGAAAAGCAAAATCCTTCGGATTTCCCAAAAAGGAAAGAAGCAAGCTGGCATCCGACTGCCAGCCCAGGCGCGAGCGTGGGCTTGGCCGAGGCACGGTGGGCTGCAGGCTGGGTTTCCCTCCGCCTCGTGCCCCCCGTTTGCAGAATTAGGCTGTGATGACTCATTTGGCTGTTGCCTGATCAACTTTCTTCCTGCCCTAAAATAGTTCTTGCTCTGCTATCACGCAGCAGGCGCCCTGAATGCTGTTATTCATTCATCCAAACCCAGGCACAGGCGTAATCCTTTGCCCTTCTGTCGCGCCCATCACAGGACGAGCTTAAAGGCTCTGCAAGCTCTGGGCACACACGTCCCTGTCCCACAGGTCGCGGGGAGCAGCGAGGCAGAAGCGGGGACCCTGGTGGGGCCAGTGCCGCCCCCGTGCCCCCCACCAGCCCCGGCAGCACGGGGTGAAACCTCCCGTCCCAGCAGGGTCGGCAGCCGCAGTGCCTGGTCCTGGCTCGCCCTGGGGACACGGTGGCAGCTCCCAGAGGAGCCACCTCCACACCCAGCAGCGGTGGCCGTCCTGGCGCAGAGAAGGGGCCGGGGGACATCCCAGGCGCAGAGCCAGCATCGGCCCTTCTGCTGTGCTGCTCCACCACCAGACCCCCAGGAAAGGCTCCCACCTTGCCACTTCCACGCCAGCTTTCACGCCAGCGGCTCTGCGCTCCGAGATGGGGGCTAGCACAGAAAACGCCCGCGCAGGTTTTGCCATCCCAGGATGGCACGGGACGATCCCCCGCACCCGTCGGCTGCACGCTGCGCTCAGGCACCGGCACGCCTTCGGGTCCAGCCCCTGCTGTTAGCTCACCGCTTAAAAAACATAAAATAAGCCCAAAGAGCGGCTGACCTTCGGGGAGGAGGCTCACCCCCGCGAGCCCATGGCTGCATCCCGCCTTTTCTCCTGCCCACGCCGCTAACGACTTCCACAACTCGGACCCACGCTCGCTTGAGCCAGAACCAAGAACAAGACCTCGGCAGGCACGGAGAAACCCTTAATTACGCTCACCGGGGAGCGCGCAGGGCGCGCACAGCCCGGGGGGAGCACCCTACAAACTGGTCCTCCTTATCGATACCCTGCAGAAAGGGAGTTTTCACGCGGAGGGACAGCCCAAGAGGCTGCGGGCGCTGCGGGTCAGCTCCGGCCAGGAGCACGCAGGGCGCAAGGCGCAGGAGGAGGCCGCCTGCAGCTCGGCCGGCAGCCATCCGGGAACAGCGCAGATGAGCATTGGATAAAGTTGGATAATCCCGGGGGTTGGTCGTGCTGGTAATGTCATGCTGGAAACAACAGTTGCTGGGCTCTGAGAGGAGCGCAGCCGGAACGGAGGAGCGAACGCAGCTGTAAAAGCATGGGGACTGATCCCTCGCAGCTCAGGGAAGAGCCCTGGCACCAAGTGCAAACGGGAACGTTCCCTTCCCCAGCGCCTGCTGCAGCTCAGGCAACAGATGGGATTGCTCAAACACCGCCAAACCAGCCCCAGCCCTTTTCCCCTCCTATTGCCACGCTGCGGTTGTAGATCACCCCGGGGCCGTGACACCCCGTCTGCAGCCAGGATGGGGGTGACACCATCGAATGCTTGTGCCCCCCCAGCTCCAGCCCAGCGCTCCCCCGGGGGGCACCCACCGCTCGGTGGCGGCTGCAAGCCCAGGCCTGTAACGACTCGGCTGGGGGATGCGGAGCAGAAGGGCAGGAGGCATTTCCATGCATGGGATTATCCAGAGACAAGGGCTGTCAGCGCCATGGCTTCTGGAGGGAAGACTCTCGGAGGAAGCCTCAACACCAGGGATGTTAAACCAGAACTAACGGCTTCAGCCGGAGCAGATTTGCTGAGCTCTGCCTGCAGCCAGGCCCTGCAAAGGGATGGCTCCATACAGGAATGGGAAGCCCGGGAATGTGACTGCTTGGCCTCTGTGTACGTGACTATAACAGGATTGAAACTGGGATGAAAAGTAAATGATTGGGAACAAAACTTAGTGCCTACCAGCAAACTGAAAGGCAGAGCACACGCCGAGGATGTGCAGGATGGGGTCTGATCCGTCTCTCCAAAATGCCCTCCATCACCTTTCTGCCCGCCTCAGGGGATGCGGACGCAAACCTTCCCAGCCTGCAGCCCGGGAAAACTGCTTGCGAGCAAATCCTTTTTCACAGGAGCAAATAAGCACCTGAGCATCCCCTTTAATACTTGTCCTACCGCGCATTAAAATGGCTGGGTTTAAGCCCTTTTCAAAGTAAAAAGCAACCAGGGAGAAGAGCAGAAGTAAGCCCTCTTTTGAGAACCTGCGCAGCACGTACCTCTCTGCACAACGAAATTCCCTTCTTGGCTCCCAGAGCAGCGTTCAAAGCCAGAGGAGCAGCCCAGAGGGGGCCAGGGAGAGCCATGGAGCCATTCGGGTCCCACTGCCGGGCGTTGCCGGCGTCACCGCTCAAGCGCTCCCACCTGATGGTTTTATCGAGGAGCCGGCGGCCAGGCTTGCTCTCCGAAACGCAGGATAACCGCGTTTAAGAGAAGCGGCGGCGGGGGGCCCCGGGGGCCCCCGGCCTT
>NW_009258270.1:124625-126760 GCF_000687185.1 Egretta garzetta | reverse complement strand
CCCCCCCCCGGGGCAGCCCCCGAAGCCCCCCCCTTCCCTCCGCCGGTGCCGGGACACAGCGGGATCCGCAGGGCTGCAAGGGGGCTGCCCAGCCCCGGGGGTCCCGGCACTGCCGGCCATGCCAGGATGCCCCCAGCCCTCTCTGCCGAGCGAGGGCAGAGCCACCCCCCTGCCCTTTGGCATTGCACCCTGCTAATCCCCGGCTTTCACACATTTGCCATGCCAGAACTACAGCCCCCGCTCTCCCCCCACCCCAAACTAAGCCTATATTAATGAGGCAGCACTAGATCTTAATCAAAAAGTCGCCTGCCTTGCGAGGCTGCCTTGCACTGGTTTCATTGAAGGTAATTTGAGCTTGGTAGGATGACATTCCTAAAATAGTTGAGGGAATTCAAACATGAAATAAGGTTTCCAGGAAGGGATTAAAAAAAAAAAAAATAGGTCAAGCAAGTGTGAGCGATTAAAGTAACCCAGCATCCCTTTGTATGGTTCAACTGCATCTCTGTACAACTCTATCTCCTATCAATGTGTAATAAATTAGATGTAAGAGGTTGCCTAAAGCAGAGAGGCCGATATAAGATTATTCCGCGGGGCAGCTGAACATCAGCGACCTTTCCCCCTCCGGCTTTCACCGCCGACATCAAAACACACACGTCCCAGCTGAAAAAAAAAAATCAGCTTAGAGCTTGTCTGAAACGGCTACGAGGAGCCAGCGCTGCAAAGGCGCACCGTCCCGCGGGACAGCCCTGCGCCCGTCGCCCAACTCCCTGCCTCAGTTTACCAGTCCATCCCGAGCCTCGCAGGAGGGAAGCCCAGGCCCCCCGTGCCCGCTCGTGTCCCCCCCCGGCGCCGGCCGCAGCCGTCATGCAAAGCCCTCGCGCCATATGTCACACAAGCCCATCCTTAACCGCTTATCCCTTCTCCCTCGGTGCTCCCGGCTCGGCACAAAGGCACCAGCAGGGAGTGAAAGAAAATAAAAATTCCTGCGGAGACAAAGGTGTGCGGCTCTCCCCGGAGCCGGACCCAGGTCAGGGTGTGCGGAGTCACCTCCGGGCAATTTTTGGGTTTGATTTGGTCAGCGAGCACCTAATGGGGAGCGGGCAAAAGCAAACCCAGGCTGGGGGCAGGGCCAGCCCCGCTCCGGCTAATTAGCGCGGCTGATTAACAGAAATGCTAATTTGCTGTTTTAGTTCAAGGGTCAAAGAAATTAAAGGACAGGAGGGGAAAAACGGAGAAAGAGCCTGAGCAGAGGCAGCCCCTTCCCCTCTAGCTCTTTGCATAGCAGGAACATACTGGGAATGGACTGGGATTAGACCGGGCTGACCCTGCCCCAGGCTGGTGGTGCAGAGCATCCCTCCAGGATCTGGCCCTGGGCATCCCACAAAGCCAGGCAACCCAGCAGGGACAGGCAGGGACAACGCAGGACCGAGGTGCCGCCCAGCCACCAGCTCCTCCGGCTGCTGCTCTCCTGCTGTCCGGGTTTAAGGGCCATCACTTAACATGCAAAGGGGGAAAAAAAAAAAAAAAAAGAACTTATTGATCCGCCCGAGGCTCCGTGGAACAGCGAGACCACACGAGTTCCTGTGGAAACAAAATTAGTCAAACTAATTACAAAATTTAACAAAATTAGTGAAACTCTCACTGACAGCAGGGTGAATTATTCACCAGGACAGGCCCCTGGCCATTAGGGTCTGGTTAAAAGATTTAAAGGTGATAGCTTCGTGGGCGGCTGGCAACCCCTTCCCTCGGGGCACGAAACCACAGCTGAGGAGGAGGAAAGCCCCTGGGTTTCCTCGCCATGTGCACGGTGAAACCACCGGGGACGCCGGGGGGACCCGCGCAGGAAGGTCCCGCGCCTCCATCACCACCTCTGCAGCTTCAGGGGTCCCCGGGAAGGGGCCAAGGGCGGCACGGGGGCACGACAGGGAGATGCAGCAGCAGGGAGGCTGTGCAGAGCAGACAGGAATAAGCTGGCAGGAACGAGGAGAGCCGCAGGCACCCGAAGCCGTCACCTTCCGGTGGTTTTGCTTTTTTACAACAACTTGACCGTACCGACAAGCAAGGCGAGCGAGCGCAGGGACTCTGCCGGGCGGCTCGTCAGCCGGCCCTCCGGGAAGGCAGGCGGGGGCAGACAC
>NW_009258270.1:123477-124349 GCF_000687185.1 Egretta garzetta | reverse complement strand
GAGTCACTAAGCCATATGGCTGATGCAAGCTATCCCACGAAAGCACCGAGCCGACAATTCGGGCGCTGCCGTGTCCTCGTTGTCCCGGGACACGGCGTCACACTGTAATCGCGCCGGTCTTTTGTCCTCCCTCGCACCGGGTGACATTGCTCAGCAGAGGAGAACCTGCTTGAAACGCTATACCTCGCCAGGGACAGATATTTAATTAACGCCACTACGTCAGGCCCCTCCTGCAGAAGCACTCCCAGCCAGCCTCCAGAACCGGCTCCTCCATCCCCAGCAGGACAGGGCTCATGGGGGACAGAAAAGCCCTCGAAAGCCCAAGTATCGAGTTTGCTCCGTTGCTTCTGCTCCACCACAGCACATCACAGTTTTATATAGAATATATATATAGTATAAAGAAATTATACGGGATGCTAACCTGGATTTGAAGCCAGGCCAATGCTCAGATAAGCTCTCAGTCTCCTCTCAAGCTCAGCAGCAGAGCCTGCTCCCGTTCCAGCACGGCTCCATTTCTCGGTGGCAAGAAAAACCCAGACCTCCGAGCAGCGGCTCTGCCCGCTGCCCCCTTCGCCCGCCGGCCGCGTGCTGTGCCCGGCCACCAAACTAGGTCACGTTCTTCTTCAGAACCCCCATCTCACTTCTGTTCCGTTATTTTTAAGTTTGCATAATTAATTCACGTGCAACCCCATCGCCGTCCCATCCCGGTTGCTTTGCGCTGGCCCGACCGTGGCAATTGCCAGCCAGAGAGGTTCAAAGCCATGAGGATTTTATAAGTAACAGTTCAGGCTCCGGGAGCCTGGGAATCCTCCCCAACGGCCGTCCCCCTCCCCACCGCTGCCTTACATCCCTGGCGTGGGCTCCCCCACCAC
>NW_009258270.1:121597-123010 GCF_000687185.1 Egretta garzetta | reverse complement strand
TTTCCTCGCCAAGGACAGCGGCGAGGCTCCGCCGCCGGCGTGCTTGCGTGCCCGGCTGCGCGCACCGTCCCTGGGGAAGCGGGAGAGGGCAGGGATCGACAAGCTGTCAGGCAGGAGGAAGAAATACCACTTCCAGGAGTCAGAGCTCATTTCCCAGCAATAAAAGCAGACTGGGGCTAGGGGAAAGCACCGCTAATGGGGATGCACATCCCGCACCACTTCAGCTGCCGACAGGGAAGGACCTAGGGGCTGCAGCCTGGAAAAATAAAAGCCACGAAGCAACGCTTCGGGTTCAGCGGTGTAGCCCCGGATTGGGGTCGGATCAGCGCATAAAGGATCTGCCCCTTCCCAACACGCGTTATCGCTGTGGACAATGCCCTCCACGTGCCAGCCTCGGCTCCCCGGCTCCTAGCTACAGCTCCTCCACCAAATGGGAAAAGAAAACGTTATTGCTTCCTCCCAGGGAGGGGAATTGCTCAGATCAGCGTCCCCCCTTCAGCCCCCCCCTCTCCCCTCCATCCTTTTCAGCCCCATTATCCCCACTCCACCCACCCACACTCCTCTGGGGACCCGAGGAAGGGCCAGACTATCCATTGCTCATAAATGCCACCTAGAAATGAAGACCTGAAGCTTTTGTGCTTCCCAGAGTTAGCTGTGGGTTGCATTCTATCTCCTCTTCCATCTATTCTTGGTGCACTTTGGCGAGGAGGGTCCTCACCAGCGAGCCAGCAGCCTGCCTTCCCTCTGCCGAGCCCGCACCCCGCAGCTGCAGAGGATGCAAGAAAGACAGTTATCCCCCCAAAACAAACTCCAGAAGATACAGGCAGAACCGCCAGCGAGGGGGCCGTGCCGGAGCCCAGCCGCGCACAGCCGTGGCAGGAGGGGACAGTTCCCGCAAGGCAGTCAGTTTGAGTTTTAAGGCATTTGTTTGTTTCTTTGTCACTGGGCAACCGAGAGGATGGAAAAAAATATCAATGTCATATTGTCCCCTATGAGTCACTGCTCAGCGCGGGCTGAGATGCCCCGTTCCTCCCGCCGCCGAGCACGGGGCGGCCGGGGAAGAGCCCAAGGCACCCCAAAAGCGGCGCACTCTGGCTCTTGCTGCCTGCCTCCCCCCGCCCCGATGCCTTCCCTATCCCCACGGCTGGGGACACCAGTGGTCTGGGGACACTGGTGGCCCAGGGACAACTTTCCAGGCCCTGGAAGACAGCGCAGGAATTTGCATTTATATTTGCATTTCCTAATTGCGCCTGCGGGTTTCCTGGGGCAGCGGCTGGCTTTGGTTTCCATGGCAGGTTTTGTGCGGACCCCGAGAACCGAGGGAGGCACAAAGGGGCCACAATGGACCTGCCACTCACCCGCATCAAAGGCGGCCGGCGGGGGGGGGAGGGGGGACCGGGGGAGGGGGGACCG
>NW_009258270.1:119496-120909 GCF_000687185.1 Egretta garzetta | reverse complement strand
GGGATTTTACCCTTACGGCACAGACACCGGGCACGAACGACCCTCCAGCTCCTCTCCCAGCCATTCCCCTCCCGACGCCACCGTCGGCAGCACGCAGCATCCCCCGTTATCTTTGCCCCCGCAGAGGGCGTTTGCGCAGGCAGATAAGTACCGAGCACTCGCTGTTGCGTTGGGAAGCCCTGCTCGCTCCCCACGCGCTCTTATCAGCCCGGGGCAGAGGGGACCACGGCACCCACGCCCCCGCAATGGCAAAGCCTGCTCGGCCGCGCCGCAGACCCAGCCGGGGGAAAAGGCCAGGTGCCGGTGCACAGGCTAGATGCTGATTTGGTAGTTTCTTTTTAATTTGAAAGCTCTTTTTTAATAAAATGCTGGAAAAGTCAAAACTTTCCTGGGAACTTTGTGGCTGGGAAGAAGATGGGCGCCTTTGGCCCGTCGTTGAAGGAAACCCTTTTGGCAATCAGAGGCTCCGGCACTGGGAAGGGGCTGTGGGCACCCGGCGTGTAAGGCTCTGCCAGCATCAGGCACATCCTCACCGTGGCGGAGACAGGCCACAGGAGCGGGGTGCACAGCGACAGGGAGCGATGAGAAAGGCACAGCGAGCTGACAACGGGCTGGGTCTCCTCTGCCGCGAGGACCGCTGAAAACTTTCCTCCAACCCCACCGCCGGCACCAGCCCGTCTCCCCCCGCAGAGGTGCACAGCTCCCCTGGGCTCGCGCTGCCCAGGCACCAGGCTCCAGCCAGTCGCTTCCACAGGAAAACGGTCATGAAAAAAAACACAAAAAGCTTCACAGCAGAGCAGATGCCGCTTCAGCCCGTGTATTAGAGACGAACGAGGAGGAGGAGGAGGAGGGAGGCGAGGAGAGCCACAGCTTCCCTGGCTCTGGGGCAGCCCCACCAGCAAAGCCCCCGTCGCAGCCTCAGGGGTCAGCCCAGGACGGCGGCTTTCCCGCACGGATATCCTTACTGCTCCGTCCCCCACGTTTGTTGTCGGTGGTAGCAGCAGGAGGAGGTGCGAGGAGGAGGTGCGACTCCACTGCTTTTTAAAAAAATAATAAAAAGGAGCCTTTCCAACCCGCCTGATGAGCCAGACGGTGCCCGAGAGCGCTGCTTTGAGCGGTGACTTCCACAGGCGAGGCAGTTCCCAAACTCTTCTCCACTACCGCTCGCCCACAACCCCGTCGGTGGCAATTTCGGCACTGGCCGGGAACCCCGGGCGAGGAGCAGCCTGGTGGGACGGCGCCCTCCGTCCTTACGGGGAGATGTGGCTGGGCACCCACCCGGGGGTCCACAAAACCCCTGAGCCCAGGAGGTGACCCCCAATGCCTCGCCACGCCCGGGCCCCGCTGCGGTTCCCACGCTGAGCTGCGACCGCCCCGGCGGAGATGTCAGGGGGGCGGATCGCGCTGCCCCAC
>NW_009258270.1:110159-118408 GCF_000687185.1 Egretta garzetta | reverse complement strand
CCCCCCGCCGACCCCCGGCCTCCCCAACACCCGCGGCTGTGGGGCTGCGGGGTCGGGCACCTCCAGCCCGGGTGCCACGCTGCGGAGCAGCATCCTGAGGTGAGCTGCTCGCCGGGGCTGGTTCTCGGTCTCCTCCACAGCTTTTGAGTGAGCATCCCAGGCTCCCGGATTTGGGAGCACCAGCCCCGTGCACACATGGGGTAAGGAAGAGGAGGCACCACTCCTGCCCCAAGGGCTGAACATGAGAGATGGATTATAACAAAGCATCACTTCGACCACAGATAGAAAGCAGCCGTCTCCGGTATCCAGCGCTACAGCGTCTGACAGCTTGCAGCCATACCACATAACAGCTCAGGATGGGAAGTGATCTCCTCTTACAAATTACAGGAGCCAATTTACACAGGGCAAACACTTCCCGTTTTGCAGAGACCAGAGCGAGACCGCGAACAGCAGCCGGTCAGGGCCTCCGCTTCCCTCGTAGCTCTCCAGACCTTTCCGGACACGCTGCGGGAGGAACGCCGCACCTCCAGGCACCCGCGGCCAGCCTCCCGCAGCACCCTGCCGCGGCCAGCAACACCGGGCTTGGAAGCGCATCTGTGGGTGCTGGCCCCCGGGCACGCGTTTGGGGTGGTCCAAAGCTCTCGCAGGAACGGCCCTCCGTGCAGAGATTTTTCCCCACTCAATCGTTTCGTCCGTGTCTGGCAGCTAAAGCGATCCTTAGCCTGGGTAAAAATCTGTAAGGCTTTGACAAGGAACACAGGCATCAGTAAGAGCGAGAACATTAGAGGCAAACCTTCGGCTTTCAGCGCGTACAAGTACACGTCCCACAGCATTTGCTTTCCCAAAGTTAAATGCAGATCAGCGTCTCTTCCGTGACACAGCGCCTTGCAGTTGAGCTTTGTGGACTGCACTCTCTTTTCCTAATCCAGGCTTGTTTCGGGAGAAACAGGCAATTTTATCAAATTTCTTTACTGTCCTTTGATACGGGTCTTAGCTGCTAATGACGCTAGGAGGTAAAAAGAAATGGGAATAGAAATACACAACTATGAAGAATTAAAATAGTTAATTTAATTCAGCCAGTTCCAACTAAATTGACAATTCCCTGAAAACAAACCTTGCACGGAAAACACGGAGCACAAATGGTTTTGTCTTGACAGCGGGCGAGAACAGCTAAGTGAAAAGGTGAGCGGCGTATTCCTGCCGTCTCTGAAAACCAAATGGGTGCCGTACATTCCGCAAACGCCCCTTGTTTTTATACCAGACGGGTTGATTTTGGAGGTAGCTATCGGAAAGGCTTCGCAAGGGAAGCGGAGGTCTACGCTCCGATACAAGCAGTAATTTCCGATGTCCCCGCTGAAATGCTTCACAAATGTCTAGGTTTCAAAAAGCATTCACGCTTCCTTAAAGAAAAACCCAGGGCTTTTAAAAATGGCTCAAATTAGCCCAAAAGAAGAACCAAAAAAAAGCTATTCGTTATTTTTAAAAAGTCACAAGCCCGGCTTTCCCAACCGCCTCGACTCGGGCTTCAGGGAGAAGCGATGCACGACGAACGGCCGTGCCGTTAAGGGCCTCGCCAGCCCGCGATGGGGGAGCTAGCTGGGCAGCCCGGCTCCTGAAATACTTGTTCCAAACCAATACCAAAAAAGGTTTGTTTCTAGGTCAAGACCTCAGTACTAAATTTTAACCGGGGGCTGACAGTCAAATCTGAACACAGCTGTAAAATGGATTTGCAACAGAAGCTCGGGCATTCTTTTTCTAATTAGAAAACAAGTCACCGAGCCTTGCGCGTTTAAAGGCGAAAGCTATTTTTGACATAAAAATTAGCGCGTCGTTCCTCTGTCATCCTTCAGTTGCTGCTCTGGAAGCTGCGAGCGCACGATCCAAAGAGAAGGAGTATAAACATGCTGAATTAAATGAAGAGGTAGAAGGGGATCAAGTTTTAAGTTTTATCCTGCCCGACAATTAGAAGAGGACGAGATGTATTTTTACGCTTACTATTTATCCTAAAAGGCGCACTTAAGCACCGAGACAGACCTCAGAGGCATTTGAAAACTCAAAGTGCTTTTAATAGCTGCCTTTTGAAAATGCTGTTATTTTTGAGATGGATAAACTAAGCCGCCAATAGAGCAAGGCAGGAGTTTTCAGAAGGACCCAGCAGTGAAAAACTGTAGCGTACTGCTCGAAAACTCCTCAGCTCCCGCACGGGGACCCAAAGACAAGAAACCCCCAGAGGACTGGATGCTTTTAAAAACCTCAGCGCTCCTTAAATCCAAATTTTCCTTCCTTCTTCCTTTGGTGGGAATCTAACCCTGACAGCCTTGAAAATTAACCCTGAGCAGTTTTCAAAGTATGGCTCAGTGACTGTTTCTAAAATAAAAAGTGAGCGAAGAGCGAGCAGAACTCGGAGGGCTTATCCCCACCCGTAATGCCCCCGACTAATCCCTCGGCAACCCCGGCCCCTTTATGTAACCCGGGATTGCTGCAGCTCAAACAGCTTATTGGGCTTTTGGCATTTTTCTTTAAACCTCTCATGCACAAATGCACACACTTTAAATGTGTTTTTTTTTTTCTTCTGCTACTCTGAAGAAAAAGTTATTGTAAGGGGTGGGGGAAAAAATCTTTTATTTGTGGACAACGGCAAATAGAATTTAACTCAGACGCCGAGGGCAACACGTGCCTCCCTCTCGTGCGTGATCTCGACTGAACACCGTCCCAACTTACAACGCCCAGGTCTAACTCTCCAATGGTGAGACACAAGAGGTCGAATCCCAAGTTTCTCCTCACCCCGAACACCCTCTGGAAGTGGTGGGGTGTTCCAAACAAAAGAAAAAAAAAGCTGCCCCAGGTGAACCACTGACGGAGTTTGGTGGCAGCGGGGTGGCTGTGCCACAACACTTACTGTGCCCCGCCGGCACAGAGCCAGCCGCCCGGAGGCTCTCCTTGCCCAGCGGACCAGTTCTCGTGCCATTGATCTGACGGTTTTGACTTCCCACAGCACAAACCCTTCCAAGGCAAAATGCAACTTGAAGACTTTCAGTCAGTGCTAAACCATTAACCTAATGCTGAATGCTTATGGAAACTTAAGAAGAAAAAAAAATCCCTCCCCCCCCTATTGAACTACTTGCCATCGGAGACCTGAATGGGCTCGGTATAAACCCCGCTCAAGTCAACGGCAGCAATAGGCTTCCCTGGATGCTGGACTAGATCCAGCTTAAAAGTCTCCATGAAATAAACTAGGCTGAGCGCATCAGCGGCACCGAAACTAACTTGGTGTAACCGGAGCATCCGTTCTTCGCATCCACCATTTTCTTAGTCTTAACTTCCCCGTGCTGCGGCGACGCGAGTTGCCGTACGAATCGCTCATCGCTGTCGCGCAACTACACCTCGTCTCCCGACAGCAGCTGGCCTTATTGCCTCGTCACGCTGTGGATGAAGCAGCCGTTACAAGGGAGCATGCATGCCGTATAAACTACTTGACCAGGTAGCTTTCGTTTGTCAAAAAACAGCTTAATGTATTTTGTATGATGGCATTACAAAGTGAAATCAATGTCTGTACTGAGACAGCTGAGGAGCACACCTCGGAACCATTTATACACAGTACAAAGCAAATGTTTACCCAAGTACAAATGAAACAGGTTGACAATTAGCTAATGTAGCTTTGTGGACATAAACCAGGTACATTCGAGCAGAACCAACATAAAATAAAAAGGAAACAGCCCTTTTCCTATCCCACGCTAAGAGCACCGTGGTTAGTGGTTTGGGAAGCCTCTGTCACGTTGAAAAATTTCCTTGCCGGTGTTTAATTGTGTTTATTCTACTGCTACTCTGCTGGGATAAAAATAACATCAGCAGGGCACGCTAGCTGTACAACGGACCCACTGTCAATACTACAGTAATTGACAACATACAATTAAGTCTCACACCTGTTTATTGTAAGTAATTCATAGATAACCACTTCTAGTACACATTTTCATATTGGCTTTTAATTGCTTTTCTTTTTTTTTTAAGCTCAGGGACACCCAAACTTCATCTAAGGGTCATCTCTGCGATTTACCCAGCTCCAGAACGCTACACCTACCATGTCAAACTGGTGCAAGTTGGTGTCACTGCCACGGGTAACGGAGATGGCTTGGAAACTACACAACCCAACATGCAGCGCCCCACCAGCGCGGGCTGCTCTAGGCTACGGGAGGAAGGAGTTTTGCTGGGGTGCATTCGCCTCACATGCCTCGTTTCGGCCGGATCAGCCTAAGTCATGCAGCTGTCTGCACGCAATGCTCTACACAGTGCAAAAACGAAGACCTCTACACATCTGGAGTAAGAACAGTGGTAACAAAGTCATAGCTACATATTCTTCTCTACATTTTTGTTTATTGAGACAAACTAATTAAAAGGCACAAACATAGGGCATATGTTTACATGGACATTATAACAAACATATACATTAAAAGTGTAGGAATGTGTTTCCTTTCTGCTAAACAGAAAGTTCCTAAGCTTTTATATATACAAAAGTTGTACAATTTGATGTCCTAAAGTACAAAAGATCATTTATAAAATTATTTTACACTAAGCTCTTTTTTTTTTTTTTTTTTTAATTTTTTTTTTTTTTTAATTTTTTTTTTTTTTTAATTTTTTTTTTTTTTTAATTTTTTTTTTTTTTTAATTTTTTTTTTTTTTTAATTTTTTTTTTTTTTTAATTTTTTTTTTTTTTTAATTTTTTTTTTTTTTTAATTTTTTTTTTTTTTTAATTTTTTTTTTTTTTTAATTTTTTTTTTTTTTTAATTTTTTTTTTTTTTTAATTTTTTTTTTTTTTTAATTTTTTTTTTTTTTTAATTTTTTTTTTTTTTTAATTTTTTTTTTTTTTTAATTTTTTTTTTTTTTTTTTTAATTTTTCTTTTTGTTTTTGTTTTACTATGTAGTCCAAGCCCCTAGAACAGTTTCACGTAATGATACAGATACCTGTCACCTGAGCCAGCAGCCCGGCAATCACTGCTTGTACTGACACGGCAGGGTAGAAACGGAAGCAGTCCATTTTGACTAGTCAGTCCTGCTAGCACTCTGTGAAAATGCGCACACGCTAATCTCCATAGCTTTCAACTTCATTAAGATAAAAACATCTCAACTGTAATTTTATTTTTTTTTTTTTTTTTAATGTAGAGTCTTGGGTTTAGGGTGGTGGTTTTTTTTTTAAACAAAGTTTTAAAAACGTGAATATGTGACATGATAGTCTAAAAAGTATATCTGTTTCCCTAGATTTTGCTTTCTACTTTATGTACAGATAAACAGGTTAAGAAGTAAAAAGCACATGTAGCTTAAACATGTGTGACCATTTGTGGAGAAGTTCTGGGCTGGATGGTTCAAACCATCACCCCCAGAACTCCCACAAACTGATAGAAATGTGTTAACACAATAGAAGAGTAACGTAAAAATGATGATGTTTGCAAATATTTACAAAGTTGAACAGATTTGCACAACACTTGATTAAGAAATAGGGGAGAAATTAAAAGACGCTCTCTGCTTGTCCTGGAGGGGCATCCTACCTAGTTAGTGGTTAGAATAAAAACTGTATACAATTTAATATAAGACAAAACTTCTAGTGAACAACTAACACGTCTGTCCCCTGCTGTAACACCAGCAGGCTCTGATTGGGAGGCAGAGGGCATAAAAATCATACCCAGTGCCTCCAGAATCTTCCAGCTTAAAGCAATAATTCTTAAGTTTCAAAGCACTCCTTTTGCTCCTAGGTAAGAGTCCCATAGGGGTCTGACTGTTCAGAGACCATGTTTACATACATTTCGAGTCCTCTTCTGTCAGCCATGGCTGTTTCTCACCAAACAATAACAGTTTTTTTTAAAAAAAATGTTGACTACAATGCTATATTCCCTTAGGGTAATATGTTGGGTAATATTTACATCTCCAAATATCAGGTCACAATCCCTATTATATGTTGAAGTTAGAATGATAAGTTATCATATGCTTTGCATATCAGAGCTGGTATCACCTTTCCCATAGGGAATGCTGCCTGAAATTACCATATTCCCAAAGGTAAAATGCATATTTTCTCCAAAATGCATTTTTTTTTTTTAAATGACAACATTGTAATGCATTTACTCATAAAAAAAAAACATCAACACAGACAAAGATTCTACACTAGCTCAGAAACAGTGGACTTAACGACTGGCAAGTTAAAATTAGCCATCCACCCTGTTAAAGATACAGAGGGGTCTTTGCTAGTGTTTAGATTAAAATAATTTTCTAAGTTATAATTTGGGGGATAAAACATAAAACTGTTTTTTAATGACCCTTTTTTTTCTTTTTTTTTTTTTTTTTTTTTTTTAAAACTCTGGCAAATAAGTATCTGCTCTAACTCAGCATCAGTCAGCTAAAAGGTAAAACTTACTTTAAATGAAGTGCTCCAGTGAAACTCAAGTTTGAACCATATGAGCCAAATCAACAGGGGAAGATGCTACTATGGTCTCTGATGGTGCATGTTGCCCCAGTGTCTTAGTCTGAATTTATTATTAACTAAAACAAAACAAAACCAAAACAAAACAAAACAAAAAAAAAACAACAACAAAAAAAAAAAAAAACCCCAACCAAACAAAACCCAAAAAAGAACTGCTGGTAAGGATTCCATTTTAATCCTTTTTAATACTGTTTAGAAATTCTTTACCAGGGAGGAGACGTGGGCAAGGCCTGGGGCAGGAAAGGCATGCTCTCTACTGGTCTCATTGCTATATTTAACGGACCAGCTAACGTCATTGGTGTGGGGAGGTTCATGGGAGATGTTATAGTGACTGGATGCGCTATATTCACTGGAGCGGTTACTGGGGTGGGTAAATTGACTGGTGTGGTGAGCGTTAATGGAGATGTCATGGATAATGGACTTGTTATAGTTACAGGATGCCCTAGGTTCATCGGACTGGATATATTAACTGCACTTGATACATTTACTGGACTTCTCATGCTCATTGCAGCTGCCACTGTGACTGGGTTTGTGATAGTCCCAGAAGCCACAGAGGACGTTATATTGAATGGAGTAGTAAGAGTCACAGGCGTAGTAGCAGCAGTGGAGGTTTGGCACAAGTTAGCAGCTTCTAAAAATGAGACATAAAAAGACAAAAAGTTTTTAACACATAAAAAACCATGGACAAGATTTAAAAAAAAAAAATAACAAAAACAAAACCCAAACAAGAACAGGTACAAATTCTGGAATAATTTTCTTTAGGAATTATTAGTAAGTTAAAACTGTTAACATTCTATAGCCTACAAGAAATACAAACTCTCATGCAGTTCATTTCAATTCAATATTTTTTTTTTCCTGAGAAGTCAAGCAAGGTTGTCTTATAAAGAGGGTTTCGATGTTCATAAAAACAATATCGTACAATCAAAAAAATCCTCCCAAGAGGAACATTATAAATAGAGGAGAGAGTGTACATACCGAATGGTACGTACTCTATAGCCTTCTCAAAGGTGAACTGACATTCTGTGAAGGTTTTAAAAAGTCATTATTAGGGACTGATAAGCAAAGCTCGTTTCAATATTTACCTGCTTATTTCAGTCTTAATTATTGCTACTAAATTGTTCCACTGATCACAATACTTCTGCTTAGCGATTTTCAAGGCTACCCAGTCAGTACATCTTTCAACCCCCATTAGCTCCTCAGCTTTCGCGTCAGCTGCAGCTCCACACCGAGTTGTTCTGTTTTGTGGGGTTTTGGGTTGGTTTGTGATTTGGGTGTTTGGTTTTTTTTTTTTTTTTTTTTTTTTTTGTCAAACAGAAGTGTGGATGGGTAGGCACTTTAAACCATTGTGGCCCGTGAAGTATCCTGCGCCGGGGGGGCTCCGGGAGGGCTGGGCACGGGGGAGAGGGCACCAGCGGTCCGGGGCAGCAGAGGGATCGCTAGGCATCCATCAGCACCACCTGCCGGCTACCCATACTAGAAGGCTCCAAAAACAGAAACGGGCGGGTGGACACGGGTAAAGGGAAGGGATGACTGCTAGAGAAACGGACAAAAATATATGCTAGATCAACGTTACGGCACTTCTAAGTCGTGTCTTATTCCACATTTGTAGGGTAGGACACCAAGCTCAGTCTACACCCACGTTTCAGGAGGTAAGCCAGGAGCAAAGAGTCCACTCTTGCCACTCGGGCAATACAAATGTACCAAGACAGAGTTAACTTTGAAAGCAACATTAGCCCCATTCAAGGGTTACTGTTGATTCTTCAAAGTCCATATCTAGGAGGGG
>NW_009258270.1:106300-110139 GCF_000687185.1 Egretta garzetta | reverse complement strand
AGAGTGAAAAAAAAAAAAACACCAAAACAAAACCAAAAACAAACTGTGAAAATAAATCGCATTAGGCTAAAAAAAAAAATCCCATATAGTGTTGTAAAGCCAATGCAAAAGGTGGCACTAGCACAGGAGAACCAGCATGGAAAGAGCAGCACATAGGCACGGCACTGACTGGTCTAGCTTCACCTCCCAAGCACAGCAGCACGCAAAGGCACATCCCACCCCACGCCCCTTCCCCACCTAAGTTAAGCGAATATCATCCATCTGACAACACTTCTACCCACCCACCTCCCTCACCCACCGTTCTGTCCAAACCCACTGTTTCTGTTAAAGCATATTCAACGATCTCAGTAAGAAAGGAAAGGAAGAGGGAACAAGACATAGGAAGGAACAAGCAGAAAAAAAATATTTCTCGGAGATTTTCCAAATCTGACATCCATTTGCTTTATCTATTTAGTGGCCTGATGATATTTCATGTTTCTGTTATCACTACATTTTAACATGAATAAGCTGTTCCTATACTGCCTGATCACAGAATTCAATTCAACTGGAATAACAAGGTGAAAGGAGCTAGCAGCCTAATACACAAACAAGACCTAGAAAAGAAAAAAAGATTGAAGAAACTGAAAGGAAGTTTAGGAGAAAAGAAAAAAAAAATAAGGTGAGTCCAAAACATTTATTACTAAAAAAAGCTAGCGAGCGGTCACTAAGCATTTCTCCTAAAACATGTAATCCACAGGATTCACATGACAGGCATTAGAAATCAAACTGTTGTGAAAAGAATAAGCGAGCAGTAACAGGAGACTTTAAACTACTACGCTCCTAACTAAACTGAAGCAATCTGTTCTTCACAAAACTGACACTGGCCAACCACAGGAAGCTATTCAACTTCAATTACAGCAGCGCAGGTATAGGTAAGCCGGGAGGTAGCAATAATGAAAAACACCATCGCTTATTAGTTAATTTTGTAATGGAAAAAAACAACAAAGAGATAGAAGAGTAAGTTCTATGAGTTCTAGCGAACTTTATGCAAAGGCAGTTACGTGATTATAAAGCGACTGGAATAAACTGGGAGAGAAAAGATGAAAGGGACACAGAAAGCACCCACGTGCGAGCTGACAATGATGCAACGACAGAGCGTGTTGTATGTGTGTGTATATATACATACATATGTATATATGCACACAAGTTAATAACTGGTAAATATGCATAAACAGAGGTAAAAACCACATGCAGGTCAAAAAAAACACACTCTTGCTTTGGAGCAGACACAAACATCCCTATATAATTGATGACCGCTACGTACATGTTCCAGCACGGACACCAAAGGGAAGCAAGCAATAAGGAGTTCATTTACAACAGCGTAATTTTGGTCCTGGTATCCTCCTGCTAGTTTTTAGCTATTACTTCTAAGATCGAGAGTGACACTTTCACGTAAGACACCCTTTCCTGACATCTTAAACTGCCTACATAACTGTAAACTCCAGCATCTTATAAAACCAAAACTGTAAGTATTGTTTTGTTTTACCTTTCTTCCTCGCTTTGACGGCCTCTTCCCATAATCTCAGGGTCTCTACCTGCTTTCCAGGCCAACTTGTTACATGCTGCTGCTGCTGCTGCTGTTGCTGCTGCTGCTGTTGTTGTTGTTGCTGCTGTTGCTGCTGCTGCTGCTGTTGTTGCTGCTGCTGCTGTTGTTGCTGCTGCTGTTGCTGCTTCTGATTGCTGGTCTCTTCACTCATGCATGCTATGCCAATTAAGTAAGAACACAAATTCACCTTGAAAAGTTACTCTGTTTTCTGCTGAGATCACAAAGGCTTCTTCCATAAAGAGTGTGTGGAATCTCACAGGATTCCAAGAGCAAAAATCACACAGGTGTTTAAAAACATATAATTAATTCTGTGTTTTATAAAACTACTTTTCCAAGATCTAAAATCCAAAATGTTAAGTCAGGAACATCTGCTTTCACTGCCAAAAATGAAATTCCTTTCTGATTATTTTCTTTGTATTTTAGGAAGAACGAAATAAAATACTACAATGAGTCTCTACAATTCAAGCTGGTTAGCTGATTCCACTTTTTCTAAACCTCAGCTCCAGTTTAAAAAAAAAAAAAAAAAAAAAAAAAAAAGCCTTTTTACTTTTTATTGCAAGTATGACTTAAAATTTTCAGTTTACCTTTGCATCACAGAACAGCATGTTACTACCCTCTGGCCACATTACAGCTCATCATTTCCACCTCTAACAACTGCTGTAAATGCCTTCTGAACTGGCTTAGCACCACCGGCCTGACTTGGGAAGCCAGAGCTGTAACCCTATACCTTGCAAAATACTTTGCATCCAAATTTCGTATCAAGCTCAAGAATCAGGCATTTAAAACATTCCCGGTACCTTCAAATTATCCAGGAGTAACAGGAACTGAAAAGATGTTATAAATTAATACTGTTTAAAAGACTTTAAGGACAAAGTTTCCAAAGACATTCCTTACTTCTCCCTCTCGATTCCTCTGAAAACCCGTCTTACATCACTAACCATGTCAGTGAGCGGAAGTTACAGGTATTTTAATAGGGAAGATTTGAAAGTCAAGTCTTCGTTTGCTTCCTAGGCACTCCCAGGTTCAGGCTTCAGCACTTTCCACAGAGTTTAAGACTAGAAGGAACTACTACAAACATCTCATTTGAATTCCTGCTCACCAGTCAAATGCCATTAATGCCCAAAACATACCAGAGCTGGATTTAAATGCTTTGCTTGTCAGCTATTGCCAGAGGGAGGAATCATTGAGCCCCAGGGTCAAAGCTCAGAGAAAGCAGAGAAATCTTTCTCCTAATTTTGATGAGCTTTAGATGAGGCTTCAAACCTGAAACTTGGCAGATCTTAGCAGTTCTTAAATATTCTAAAATCTCCACAATTATCTGTTGGACTTTTAGGCCTGCGCAGTTCAGGAAGCAGCATTGTACTTAAGAAGCCGAGAAAACCTGGGGACTCTTTTCTTTGAGAAATGGGTTACTCTCGCAACCTGCAGGGCACTCCTAAGGGATAAGAGCACAGTCTAGCAGCAAACTAATTCCACATATGCCAATTTCTTGAGCTGAAGAAGATCCTGTTATCAAATATCTGGTTTTAATAGGTGTGAATACCCAAACTGATGGGTACGTTTTTGCATTTTAACGTAACCAAAGGCAATTCCCTTTGCAAACACATTGTTATTAGAAATGTTTTTAAAACGTTCACCTACTTTTATTGATGCCTTGTTTACAGGTATTACAGTTGATACTTTGGCTCTGCCCGTGTGTCTTTAAGTGGCTGGTGATATATGCTGCACTCAGAAGTTTACCACAGATATTACACGATACCTTTCCTTCATGGCGCACCATGTGTGTCCGCAGTCTGTCTTTGGTGGCAAAGGCAGCAGTGCACGTCTATATGAAGGACAACAGTTACACTTGAAGCACAGACAGCATCATTCCAGTATGAACTACATGCCCACTGTACGCCTATTTTACCTTGCAGGTGCAAACAGTATCCTAAGGATATTGTGACAACCTTAAGTTTTACCTGTATTTATCGAGAAACCAAAATCAAACTACTAAACAGAGACTGAAAATGGAAGTTGGCTTCTGAGGCAATTAGGACAAAAGTCATACTCTATACTACTTGAACTTTCTTCAATTAACGAGTTGCATTACCTAGCAAAACAAGAGGTAGGTTATAAAAAAACCCTAGAACAGGCAAAGCTGGGTTTGGGTAATAATTTTACTGTACAAATCTGAACTTGATATCTCGAGTTGCTCAATTACATCTGTTCCCATCCAAATCAGAACAAGGAAACAAAAAGCTTTTTCTAACAC
>NW_009258270.1:103293-106158 GCF_000687185.1 Egretta garzetta | reverse complement strand
TTTTTTTTTTTTTTTTTTTTTTTTTACACAAGGCTTTTATTTGATATGATGAGTCACTAAAACACAGGCTGGAACAAGCATGGGTATTCCAAGCAAAACAGTTAATTGTTCAAGGGCAGTCAAGTTATTTCTCTTATACTCAGTCATCAACCTATGACAACTTGCTTTCACCTTCCAGAAAAATAACGGATCCAGAATCAACTATTCCAATCCATTTTAAATGGATATGCTGAGAAACACATTTAATTTAAATATGCTGAGAAACATATTTAATTTAAATATGCTGAGAAACACACTTGCACGCATTACTCCGGTAATCAGCACTGAGCTGAGGACACCGTTACAATCCTACTACTAAGTTAAGCGCACCCGTGTTGTTCTCCAAGAAAGCAAAAAACGCCTCATCTTCCTCAAAAAGTAGCCACAGCATCCTTTTAAACTGCCTCTACGCTTACAGCAGAACTACAGTGCTGCTGGTATGGAAGGCAAGACGCGACTTTATTCCTAAACTTGCTTTCCAAAGAAAAATCCAGGAGCAAATACAGTTCTGGAAAGGTTTTTCACCTGAGATTCTAACGCTACAACAACATATTGTTCTTAATAAATAATTTTAGCCCTTACTTGGCATTTGAAGGGTCTCTCTGTTGAGTGAACATGTTTAACGTGACAGCTTAAATGATCGGGCCTGCAAAAAAAAGAGAGGAACAGAAGAGAAAATGCACACTGTTACAAATACATAGTAAGGACACCTCGGCTAGCGGTGCTGAACACTGCGCTGATGACCCCTTGCAGCCCACAATCCTTGGCACGGCAAGAATAAATAC
The DNA here is from genome assembly GCF_000687185.1 of Egretta garzetta. NCBI lineage: Eukaryota > Metazoa > Chordata > Aves > Pelecaniformes > Ardeidae > Egretta > Egretta garzetta. Next base: position 105,334 of record NW_009258270.1, on the reverse strand, counting down.
ATTCCCCGTACCTACGCAGGGGCTTTCAGCTAGAGTAACACATAGTTACGCTGAGACCCAACCTGCGGTTTAAAACTTAACCGTGTTCTTTTTACACACCTGAAAATGGTACGTTTGGTCGTACCTTGTGTAAAGGTGACAGATGAACAGCTCTAAAGGTTGAAGATTTCTCTGTTGCAAGCACAGATAGAAATACAGCCAGCAGCAATGCAAGCTCCCCCACAATGCTCTGTCAGTACGCCTCAGCCTTGCTCCGAGACAAGGAGACAGTTTGCCTGCCGTGCCCCGTCCGGTCATTGACCGTTGCGAAGGCTGGTAAAGGGGCTCCGTGGTCGCCACCAGTGACACAGACACGTGTCCTACAGGACCTGGATGAGGTCACAAAATCATTTCAAAGCATTCTCATAAAAGAGCGACCACTTTTGGCCACTGCCAATCTAGCTCAGATCAAGACCCACACCCTTGAGGTAAACAAGGCTCTTTATCCCCTCACCAATCTTCTAAGATGTCTGGTTCTCCTAGCCCCTCGCTATGATAGCTTAACCCTTCTTGGTTATGAAAAGCCAATACTTGAGCTCGCCTGGGATTTTCTACATGGTACCTCGAGAAGCCTTTTCCACAAACACCACAGGTGTATGGTTTCGTGATGCCACCTTCGTGAGACCTCACGTGGTAGGTCATGCGATCCTTTCTCTTGAAGCGCTGATTGCAAATTGGACATTCAAAGGGTTTTTCATCTGAGTGGGACAGCTTGTGCCGGTTGAGGTGGTAGACGTCCCTGAAGGCCTTTCCGCACATCTCACAAGCATGGTTCTTCTTAACGGGCTTGCTGGGCTTCTTCACCGTCTGAGTCACTGCCATAGCCGTTGCGCCGGCACTACTGCTGGGGTTGGTGGCAGAGGAAGACGTAGTGACTGTGGAGAGGATGCCTGCGATAGTCGAAACCAATGAACTTCGGCTGTTGTCACCAGCGATGGTCGAGATAAGGGGCACCATTGTGGTGGGAGTTTTCTTTGGCCGTGACACTAACTTTATCCCTGTGTGGCAGGACTCGTGACGCCTCAAATGGTAGCTGTCCCTGAAAGCTTTGCTGCAGTAAGTGCACACAAAGGAGGTTTTAGGTTTTTCCTTTTTAATCCCAACAATAGCATCCTTTAATGTTTCTGGTGCAGGCTGAGGTTTCTGCGTTATTGGTAAGGGCAGAATCGGCTTCTGATCGGGTGGCTCAACAGCAGAGCTCAGGAGAGGCAACAAACTGTTCTGTGCTGCCTGCTGTTGGTGATGTGAGGCTTCGTGTGCCTAAAACCAAACATTCACACTTAAATTCTATTGATGGGTGCTCACTCTGACACGCTGCGAACATTTACAAACTACAGGAAAGCACATTCTAGACCAAAAGCCATTGAAGTAACAACTGGGAAAGGTTACATAATTCTGGTTTTGGACAGGATAAACTGCTCGCGCTTTAAAGGCATTGGCTGTGCAGATTCTGTGGTAAGCGTAGGAAGGCACACATCACAACAATCAAATAATTATTAAGTTTCCGGAGGGCAACATTTCTTATGGAAAACAACGAGGTGCTTGTCAGATCTTTTACTAACACAGCGTTTGATCTTTACATAACAGATAACTTGTTTTGCTAACGATCATATCAGATGCCACCTTGGGACTATCTTTGGAGCATATGAATGTACTGACGGGAGTTGCAAAATAACGCCCCACCTTTAAGCCGAGCTTAGCGCCTGTTGAGAATTAAACTGCAGCCACACAGAGCCAGGATGCGTCTTATTTAAACAACGTGTTCGTACCGGCGTGTTAGCACTGAAACCAAAGCAACTTGAATCGAGAGCTGTCTAAAGCCACATTTCTATATTTAGCAGGTTCCCGACGCTTTTATACACTGACCACTGTGCTCTTTGCGTCTGCAAACTAATAAGAATAGCGACATGTTCTTTTTCTCTTCGTCAGCAGCTACTTTGTGATAGGAAGAGAAGCTAATCGATAAGCACTGATAGATGCCTAGAGATGCTGGCGAACGCAG
>NW_009258270.1:100765-103265 GCF_000687185.1 Egretta garzetta | reverse complement strand
GCCTGCGCTGCTACGGGCTGTTCTACACCACGCTTGTATCAGGCACTGTTTATTCTAAGGCAGAAAACACTGTTATTAAAACTCATCCAGTCAGACTGGGACAAAACCCTAGCAGATACAATTTTAAAGTGGTTTAGAAACCACACAGACCAATTCAGCCTAATGGAGCATTAAAATAAATCACTCTAGCACCTTAAGCCAGTTTAAGCGCATCTGTATTCAAGATGTGCATCAGTCTCATCAGACCAGTTTTAAATCAGTCTCGTTATTAAGGCAGTGTGCCAGGTCTGAAGCTGAGTTTGGGGAAACTTGCATTCCCATTAGATTAGTGCTGCAGCCTTCCAGGACTTCTTCCCTACGGTTTCCTTCACAAAGTAACACGTACTTCGCTTCACGACTGGAGGCCGCGAGAGCTGCGTAAAACGCTGTGCTGGCTTGCAACCCCCAACTTGTCTACTTTTACGTTGGTTGAGGATGGACAGCTTTATGAAATGCACCTCAGGCTAACACTCTTCCTACGTGAATCCGTTTCATCGCGTCCTTTGGAGAAGTCAGTATTTCTAGAAGCTCACTTTGGGACTTTTTTCTTAGTTGCATCCAACCTCCGGCCGCTTCGCCTCTCCCGATCGCAGCAGCGACTGCAGCCACCTCGGTGCAACTCTCCCTCGGCTGCCGGGGGGCTCCCGCTGCCTCCGCACAAGCCCTGCACCACTTCAGCCACTGATTTTTCAGGAGCGCGATGCCGGTGATCTTTGGATAAAAGCCACCGGTGGATACAAACACGTGGGTATGAATACGTGCTCCCTAACACTCCAAGCCTATCTGACAGGAAAACAGTTCACGGGAGAAAGCCTGGATTCGGTATGATAACGGGAGACAAAACTTGCGGGAATCGTCGGGAGCCAGGCCAGCCTGTCCATTTGTATCTGCATTTTACGTCCCATCTGTGCCGAAGTTTGGGATGCAACAGGTAAGCTGAACATTACCACACCACGCCTGGCCACAGCAAGCCACCGCAAACAGCAGCCGAAGGGGCTGGTTTGCAGGCGCGATTGCTGCGGAGTCGAATGCAGAACTCTCCCGGAGGCTACGCTGCTAAATCAGGGCACGGCACAAGCTCCAGCTTCTCCGTTAAAACTTCTGCCTGACTTCAGTGACAACTGTGGATTTTCAACCATTTATTTTCCGTGGTTTTAAAAAGCAATCGAGACATCTACATTGCATAAAAAGAATAGAGTAGGTACAATACACATTGAAAGTACAATATTAAGCAAGTTGTGTACTTAAATACAATTTTAATTTTTAAAAAAAAAAAAAAAAAAAATCTGAAATGTTTTACAGCCAACTTTAAATAAGCATTAAACAATGTTGTTAAACTGCATCAGAAGACACTTAAGAGCACCTAAGGATAGCTCCAGAGATACAGTTTCAAAGGCAGAGCTAGCAGATCGGATAATAGAGAGCCCAAATCCTTTGGACAAGGTTCAAACTTATGCAGTTTATGGATATTTTTAAGCCTTAAAGAATCGTCAGCACTTGGAGGTAACGATGCACTTATTCCTACGGAACCAACAGAGACAGTGGACATAAAACAATGTATATTCATAAGGCTACAGGCTGCGAAGCCGCTGCTTATATAAGTCTGCTTATCTTGGTTCCCAGATAGCCGGTGTTATTAGCAGCGCTGTCTTTCTAACAACCCCTCTTTGCAACAAGCAGGATTCCTCAGTTTCCAAGGGCTGCCTGCATTAGAGCCTTTTAAAAAAGGATCAGGCAGTTTTGGTTTGGTTGTTTTTTTTTTTTTTTTAAACTCGCTGTTCAAGAAGGGGAGACAGCACCTGCTGCACGCCTCTCGCAAGTCAGTTTTATTCAGGCACAGCCCACGGTTTTACTTGACCTAGCATTAATGTCAAGTCAACATTTTTGCGATATTTTGATCGCCTGGGACAGGCTCTCGTGCAAAATACCCTCGCTCTATCACTATTTATTTTTTTTTCGTTCCTGGGGGGCAGTAAACAACAACAACAACAACAACAAAATGTAATCCGTGACCCGGAGTGGCAGGATGTGGCATTGTGAACTTCCAATGCCAGAGGCTAAAATATTTTTGCGCTCCAGCCTGAATGTGAGAGCAACAAATTAGCATGAGTCATATCTTGAACACTCCGTTCGATGGATGATTCCTCCTCACATTAACAGATACAACTTTCACTTCCCGAGCAGATACTAAAAGCGGTTTTCAAACTATGCATTTCAGGGACTAATAATATCCAAACGAGAGATGCTTATTCGGTCTCACAATTGTTTCTTTAAAAAGATACAATTCATCCAAATGCCACCTAAACACAATCAAACAACTTTATTTGGAAAGAGCAATTGACAGTCACACATCCCAGCGCTAGCGGGGCTAAAAGCAAGACGTTGCGACCTCCTCTAAAAACAGTTTGCTAAAAATCACAACTTCACCCCCCCGCATATTAAACTGCCCCTTGGAAACCCT
>NW_009258270.1:98916-100747 GCF_000687185.1 Egretta garzetta | reverse complement strand
GTAAAGCGCCCCCCACCAGGAACGAGCGTGAATATTCGAGTCACTCACATTTGTTATTTAACTGATACCGGGGCCAGGGGGCGGGAGGGGCTCTTAAATCCACTTTTTGAGACTGGTTTTAACGAATCAGTTGGATCTTGGCTGTTGGCGAGAGCGGGAAGAACTAAAGCTAAAGCCACACGTCAGGAGCACCTTAACAGTGCTTTCTGCTGGGCGCGTTAGGATGCTCGCACCCCAAATCGATGGTTTTAACAAAATGACTCAAGAAACAATATTGAGCATTTATTATGAGGTCTTAGCGCTTTATTATTTGGGGGAAAAAAAAAAAAAAAAAAAGAAAAATAGGAAAAAAATCAGAGGAAAATTTCCACGTCACAGGTTTAGGAAGATGCTTCCAAGTCGCACATAGCTAAGTACGTTAGGAGAGTGAACTGCTGACTCCTTAATTAAAAGCAGCAAAGCCTATTCCTACATCAAAGCGTGACATCGCTATTTCAAAATACAGTACCCTTCAAAAAAAAGAAAGGCGAGCAGCAAGAAGCCGGACACGCACTTGAAAGTATTACTTGGCATTTCTCGCAGGGGTTGCTGCAATACCATATTGCCAGCCTACAAATGATCTCCCCTGGAAAACTCTCATCTGCGAGCCTGGGAGGCAGAAAGGCGATAAACCAGCCCCGACTCGGAGGGAGACGGCCCTAAACTAAGGAGGAGATTAACTTCTGCGCGTGAAGTTTCCTACGTGCGAATCACAACTGCCCACTAGAGTGAGAAATAATTCACAAGACCTCAGCCAAACTCGATGGCATCACCCGCATTAATCACGAAAAGGCGGAAAACCCAGCGCCCAGCTCCCGGTACCGGCTCCCCGGAACATTCCCGGCGTGTTTTCGGAGGCAGAGCACCCAAGCGAGTGACTCATCCCCCGGTACTTGCAAGGGAATAATTTTTCCCTCTCTAAAGGAATGGTGCTCGCTCTTGGCGGATTTATTCATTCAACTCAGGTTTTCAAACTCGTGTCACGGGTTGGGTTTGGGTTTAATTCCGAGGAGGACAGTGAGTAAGCGAGTGACCGCTGCTGGGAATGGCCAAAGAGGATTATTTTACCTTCAGAAAGGTGATGTGTGGGGCTTGCTTTTTTTTTTTTTTTTTTTTCTTCCCCTGCTACTGCTGCAATTACACATTTTATGTTTTCAAGCTCAAAAAGAGCAGGAGGCATCAGAAAACAATCCGGCGTGAAAGGGCTCGGCTCACAAAAGCCCGGGGAGGATTTTTTTTTTTTTTAATTTTTTTTTTTTTTGGTACACTGGATTTTCTTCGGAATTACATAAACAGCGGTGTTTTTAAGTCAGTCTTTCGCAGACAGAAGGGGGGAAAATTGTGACTCAGTTGGCAAAGGGAGGGGTTGCACGCTCCACCGTCCCTATTCCTCCCTATTACCGTTAGCATTTCGCCAGTTTTTACAGAAATCCGGCCCGCTCGCGTCCTATTTTAAAAGAAAACAAGCTCCCTCGTCACCCGGCCCCTGAGTCAGGCTGTTTAAAGAGGGATTAATTTATTCTCCCAGACGCGGTGTTTGTTCCATCGGGGTTTTGTTAGAGCCCGGTGGAAGGTGGTTGGGGTTTTTGGGGTTGGTTGTTGTTTTTTTTTTTTTTTTTCCTTTTTGGCGGGGGGAAGAGCATAAAGAGGGATTAATTTATTCTCCCAGACGCGGTGTTTGTTCCATCGGGGTTTTGTTAGAGCCCGGTGGAAGGTGGTTGGGGTTTTTGGGGTTGGTTGTTGTTTTTTTTTTTTTTTTTCCTTTTTGGCGGGGGGAAGAGAAACAAACAAG
>NW_009258270.1:96403-97286 GCF_000687185.1 Egretta garzetta | reverse complement strand
CACGGGGCGGGTGCGGGGGGCGCCTGCCCCACCGCCTCGGGTGGCATCTCTGAGGGGTGCCTGCGGTTCTTCGGCAAGCCCAGGAAAAACACGAGCGAGACGGGTGAAACTGCAAGAGGAGGGGTGTTTTAAAAGCAGACCTCTGCTGCTAAGCGAGGGCCCTCTTCCCCAAGGGCTGCGGGAGAGGAGAACAGCCGTACAAGTCTGTATTTCCACCCCAACCCCATCTCCAATCTTTGCTCTTTGCTCAGGTCCAGATCCGCGCTGAGCCGCGCTGCGCGTCTGAGGCCTCAGCCGCCGCAGCGCCCGCTTCACCAAAACCACCCGGCAGGTCGGGCGCGTGAAGAAACGCTGCCGTGTCGCCGCCGGCTTCCGTGCAGCTTGACCTCAGCGAGCCAAGCTAAATATGGCTCAGGTCGATGAAGTTTCCTATAGTACTTCCTCCCTTACGGGAGAGCTGGGTGGTTTTTCTTGTCTCCTGTTACAGATAACGCAAAGGCCGGTCCCGAAGCCCCGGCTCTGCGTAACGCCGGGGGAGCAGGGATGGCGGGGACCGAGCGGCTGCTGGCAGAGGACTCGTCGGGGGTCCCAGCCCGCCGGCCTGGCTGTCACTTCGTGCGGTCTTGGGCAAGTCACCTGGCTCCTGCGGCGCTGGTCCTCGGCCCTCCCCGGGCATTTCTTCACTTTCTAACAGCGTTGCAAAACAGTGGTTGTTCTGTTGAGAGCGGCGCTTGCGGTTGTTTCACGCCTCTCGGGCTCTCTGCTAACTTCTTTCCTTGAAACCCCAGCGCCAGAGCCGAGTGACTGCATCAAAATCTGTTTGCATTAAACAACAGAAAAAAAATGTTTCTCAGCATTGTGACCCCAGAGGAAATTTTATGGA
>NW_009258270.1:95794-96215 GCF_000687185.1 Egretta garzetta | reverse complement strand
AAAAGGCCCCCTTTCTTCTGAAGAGCCCCAAAAAAAAAAAAAAAAAAAAAAAAAAAAAAAAAAAAGGAGTCAAAGGGGGTTGCTGGTGCACGTGCCGCTGCTGGTGTTCCACTGAAGAAACCCGGAGGGGCATGCGGGAGGCTAAACTCCACGTCCTTGTTTTGACAACTAAAGAAGCGAGAGGGGATACGGGGACAAAACCTAGAAGACTCGAAGCCTTCTTACAAAGTCAGAGGAGAGGGAAACAGAGCTGGAGCCCGCTTTCCTCTCGCCAGCGTCCAGCTGAGCCCCCCCGGCCCCCGCACACCCGACACAGCCCGCAGCGGAGCAGCGATCGCCGAGAGCAAAGCTGCGTTGGGAGCAAAGCGAGCCGAAGGCTCTGCAGATAATCCCCGGGGGGGGGGGGGGGGGGGAGAAAGAG
>NW_009258270.1:95142-95710 GCF_000687185.1 Egretta garzetta | reverse complement strand
TGGGAGCAAAGCGAGCCGAGGGCTCTGCAGATAATCCCCGGGGGGGGGTGGGGGGGGGAGAAAGAGCTCACGGGAGCTGTATTTATAAAGGGCGAGTCCATGCCAAACCCGACGAACTTCCCTTTACCCAGAATTATAACTGGAAATATAAAAAGCCACAGTGTTTGAAAACACGTATTTACATTATATATGCCCCAAAGCAGAATAAACAAAGGTTAGATTTGTAAACTCTCCATCTTAATTAAAGCAGCACTGCCTTGGACAAACCCACATAACAGGTGGCTTGAAGTGTTGTGTTATTTAATTTATACCTTCCAGCTCCCTTAGTCATTGAGCTGGGACAGCGATAGCATCAGCAGCCACCCGGCTGCTGCTCTGGTACCCGCGGCGAGCGCGCAAAGGGAATTTCCAGGGCACCAGGAACCATGTGGCCCATTTGCCACCATCCCGAGGCTGCTCTTTTCTGCCTTTTCAAACAAAAATCCTCCCTCTTTCCTTCCTCGGCACTTCCCGGGCTGTTGGGAAGGATGGGAACGCTGCCAGGGCTGCCGGGGCATCCCCCGCCTCC